>NC_072475.1:6177407-6481759 GCF_027574615.1 Eptesicus fuscus
AAGTAGGTCCTCTGACTGACTTACCTGATGAAACAACGGAAGGTGCTGGACAAGCCTTGCAGTGTGTTTATAGCCAAGAACAGCAATTAAGAGCCAGCATGTATCCTAAAGGGAAAGTCCTGCCAAAAGCTTTTTTTTTTAAAAAAAGCAAGATCACTGGTCTGTTAGGTCAGAAGGATCTGTTAGATCTCAGGGATCGGGCTCATGGGGCTGTTAGCTTGACTTCAGCGAGTCCTTTGACAAAGACTGACATTCTTGTGAGCACAGAGGAGAGCTGTGAGGAGACTGAACACCGGAGGGAGCATCGCTGGCTGGACAACGGCTTGCAGAGTGCAGACTGATGGGTTGCTATAGCGACCAATGGGTTCTCCGTTGGCATGTTAAAGAACCACGGTCTGACTTGTGCTGTTCATATTTTATCAACAAGTTGGATGAGGACCACGTGCTCACCAGCCATTCATGTGACACTAGGTGGACTCTACGCTGAGCGCACAATCAAGCTCCCCAAACACCGTTACCATGGGGACAGAGGTTCAGCGGGGGAGATGAGGAAGTTCTGGAGATGGATGGGGAGTGACTTCAGGTCACTGAGCTGTTCCCTAAAATGGTTACAGTGGTGTATGTTTTCTTAATCACCACAACAAAAAGTGTTAATGTTGCTACAGATGAAATAAATAGGTTTTTTATCTATCAATTCTATTTAGCGGCGGAACTCCAAGCACAGCGTGTCGCACCTCTCACTGTGTTGTGAGAGATGTTAGTGATAAGTTGTCAGTTCACTCATGATGGGTTTTGAAACAAGAGCACGTTAGAGGGGGTGTGAGGGAGGTTCCGTTTGGTGTTATGTTGGTGTCAGAGGCACGCTGTTCGAAGTTCACAGAGGGCACCTGGAGAAAGGGAGCTTTAAGACATCGTTTCACTATAAATACCACATTCAAGAAAGAACCCAATATTAAAAGCAATTATGATTGACCACTTAATTACAAAAACAATAATTTTAACAGATAAATGATACAAGTAAGACATGTAGGTAAAGTCTGCGTACATGTTTGACAACATTGACGGCCTATGATGAATATGTTTCATTTTATATTATATTTTGAATCTGTTCCGTTAAGTTGATGTAACTACTTTTAAGCAAATGTCTCCATGACGGGTCGAAATGTCACCTCGTTATTTGTTTACAAGGTCATGGAACTAAGTCCAGCATGCCCTAGCTCTGCTACAGTGAGAAAGGAAGTGGGGTCACTTGAAAAATTTAATGCAAATATTAATAGAATTGAGGAACTTGTGAAATTAGATAAATGACCAAAATCCAAATGGTTTTTTCAATGATCCGAATTGGGATAAATCCTCCACCGTACTCAATATTTCAATTGATCTACACTTAGCTATTAATAGATACAAAAAAAAAATGGGAAATTTGACTGAGGAAATCAAAGAAAAATCAGGAAATGAAAGAACTAGCGGGGAGACAGATATGGCTGGAGTGAGCTATAGAGTCAGAGACCTTGGGTTTGTACCTCAATGTCCCCCTCTGTCAAATGACCTCAACACCTACGGGATGGAGTGTTGTGAGAAGGAAATGAAGCAATACATGCAATGCTAATGAACCTACTGCTTAGAGGCTGATTCGTGGGATGAAGGAAGTATCTCCCCATCAGAATTAGTGGGGGAAATGCCTTCAACCTTTTCTCAAAGGTCTCTTGGGCGAGTTCAATGAGAGGACCTTACCCTCTTTCTCTCTGTATATATGTGTGCACATTCAGACAGGCAGACACACACACACACACACACACACACACACACACATACACATACACACATCCTATTGGTTCTGTTTCTCTGGAGAACTCTCACTAATATACCCACCTTTGCTTTTGCATCATCAGTGCAAATGTCAACACAGTGAAAAAGACAAATGGCATCTTCATATTATATTAAGAAAATCGTGTAGATAATATGACAATGTGGAAGTACTTCTGGTATCAAAATTCCCAGAGGCTCATGCCCACCCCTGGAGAGCCGCATCCAAACCCTTTTCCTCCTGACATCTCTACGATACAATCCCCTGCCCTTACATGAGGCACATCCATGGATCCGTCCCAAACCTGATTAGCAGGAGAGCCTAGAGGCTGGGAGCAGACGCCGGGCCGCACTGATGGCCCCTGAGGGACGGATTCCTGGGAGAAGCCATCCCTGAGCCTCGTGCGGCTCAGCAGTGTCCTCCTGACACCGTTTCCCCAGGGTGCTCTTGGTTCAGAAGTTTTCCTGATGATTCCATCTGCATTTCTGTTCCTGCTCTTCAGCTATAGGAGTCGTGCATATTTTATTACTATAAACTATGGGAAATTGAACCATCACAGCATGGGAACCAAACAGGACATGTTCTTTATGCCCTTCCTGTCTCCTCAAGACTCAGCGTGTGTGGGATGAAGCCTCGCGGTGCTGGGAAGAGGCTGGCCAGGTACTCCTCCCGCTGGCTGAGATCTTGGGAGGCCCTGGACCACAGCCAGGCCACCTCAGGAAACAGGAGGGAGGGGGGAAATTCCACAGTTGGTGGCCAAGCAGTCTCCTTGCCTGGGGGCCCGTTAGCATTGAAGTTATTGAATGAAGCAGCCATCTGGCAGTTGGCTATGAGAAGCAGTTCCTACCACTGTAAATGGGTTAGTGAAGTGCAGGCTCTTCCACAATCAGTTCCAATTATCCCAAGTGGGGGCACGGTTTCTCAATTTCTCATGTTCAGGAATTGTCTGGATGTCAGTAGACATGCAAAAGATAAATATGTTTCTTACTTTGGAGCTTTGAAGAGTGTTTCCCATTCTCATTCTTTTCCGTCTTTGCCTTAACCTCCCTCCAGCATCTGGTTGACCATCTGTCCTATTGGGGTATGAGAAAGGGGATTCATTTATGGTCATTGGGAAATAAAGATTTAAAATGCCTGGAGGCAGGTCTGTGACTGTCCTTGCCTGACACCCGGATGGTGAATTCGGACAAGAGCCTGGTGCTAGAAGGGGGAGAGTCCCTGTCCCCCGACCCCTCAACCCACCCTGTGCATTTCCTAGGAGAACTGTAATTAACATGCTCAGCTATAGGTTGGGAGCTTGCTTGCACCTTAACTGATCCTTTCTACATACATGGCACAAGATGACATGGAATCTGAGGAGCAACTCTAGGGGTGATCATGGACTTGGGGTACAACTGCTGGTGGGCAGCCCTGCTCGCCACCAAGGGTGCAGTCACCTCAGGAGAGCCCTGCCCACTAGAGGTGCCATTTTGCTGGAATGCATTGGTGCACTTTATTCCTATGCTGTGCTTGAGCTCAGGGCGGCCACCGTGCATGCCCTTTCACACTGGGAGGCTCTGAAAGGTGACAGACAGACTAGCCATAAAAGTCAAGTTCAAATGCAAAGAGTCTATGACCCATCTCTGGAGGGGAAAGTCTCCCTTTCAAATGTGGTGTTTGGGGAGTGGACAGAAATGTCCGCCTGTCCTGGGAATCACGTGTTTCCACGCATGTCATTCATTAGGGGCGTTCTGTAAAGTCAGAAGCCAGGCTGTGCAGAGAAAAGGGAAGGCAACAGGACTGCCGTCACAAAGGCAGGGGGGAGAGGCTGGGCGCTGCTGGAGGTCATCCCCGGGGGAGGCCAGGGAGCACCGAGTGGATCTCGCTGAGAAAGACACAGTGGGGAAGGGGCAGCAGTGGAGGGCTGACCAAGACCGGGAGGAAGGAAGCTGCTGGACCTGGACCTGCCAGACCACTGGCTGCTTGTATAAAAACCTATGAGGCATATCGTCCCTGTGGTGGGAGTATCCAAAAATGAGGAGAAATTAATTCCTGCTGCATTCACATTGCCAGCCATGGCCACCAAATGGACCTAAAATTCCCAATTTAAACCGCCGTATTGGACCGTTTCAGAGTGCCAGGGGTTACACAGCACCTGCAGCCGAAATCTCCGTGCCCTTCCAGGAAAACCTGGCCCTGAGTTTCCTTTTAATTATGGAAAATCCCAGATGCTCCACATATTAAGAGATGAACATGTGCTTCAGGGGACAGGGCCTGGGCCATGTAAGCTCTGTCTAATTCGCAGTCTGAGTTCTTGATTTAAACAGAGTTGGTTCTTCTAACCAGTTGAGAAGTACCTCCCAGAGTTGGAGTAGCAACTAGTCTTTTTGTTCCATCCCCTTCACACATACACACACACACACACACACACACACACACACACACACACACAAAGGCACACATATGCATGCACACACACATGCTCTTTGCTCTCCAAATTAAAAATACTCTTACTGATTTTCTAGCTTCAAGTCAAAGGACAAAATGGGAAGAGGTCTTCGAGATTATATTTTCACTTTCTAAAAATTCTTACCCCTTCCCGAATAAACATCACGTTGGACATAAAGGAGCCCACGCCCCTCCCACCTGTGCTGACAGGTAGGGCGGCACTCTCTCTCTCCTGCCCATGCCCCGTGACATTGAACAGGAACTGCACAGGTGGATTTTCTTCGTCCTGCATTTCAGGGTTAGACAAGGGCTTTTATTTTGGACAAATGGTGAAATGTGCCTGATTGTTTTTGTTGTCGAATGTCAAAGAGCCCTCCAGCCTTGCAAGAAGGACCCAGGGGATGGGCAAGAAGGCACTGAGCATGTCAGGGCCGACATCACAGTCCTGAGCTTGATTGTAAGACCCTGTGACCTGGTGGTCATGCAAATAATGGGTATGCGGGCAGATAGATGAGAGCCCTTCAGAGAGAAACTCACTTAAAGTCAGAGCAAAGCAAAGGCCCAGAATACTTTATGCTGTTTTATCTATATTATGATATAACAATGATAAAGCTAATCCTATATAACAAAAGGCTAACTAATATGCAAATAGACTGAACGGTGGAACAACCGAACAACCGGTTGCTATGACCTGTGCTGACCGCCAGGGGGCGCATAGGGAATATGGTGGGCATTGGCTGCAGCAAGATGGTGGAGGTGAGCAGGGGTGCCAGACCAAGGTGGGGCGCCAGTCACTGTCATCAAGTCGAGCCTCTGGTGGTTACTGAAAATTCTTTGCTCCCGCGTGCATGGTCCTGCCCCACACTCGCACCTGCTGCTGGCCACTGGCCCCGCCCACTCCCACTACTGGTGCTGGAGCTGCCGGCGCCTGGTGCCAGCCCCGATCACTTGGCGCCGTCAGTGGGTGTGAGTGGCAGCTGCTGGCCCTGCTCACCCCTCAGGGCTTAGAGCTTCTCCACCTCCCCCTACTCCTGAGGGGCAATGGGGACAGCAGCCGCCGCTCACACCCGCTGATGGTGCCAGCCCCAATTGCTCTGCGCTGTCAGCAGATGTGAGCAGGGTCGGCGCTGTCAGCGTGTGGGAGCGGCAGTGGTGGGAACGGGGCTGCCAGCAGACAGGGCACCAGGGGCCATGGTGGGAGGGTCTGGGTGGGGTTGCAGAGGATGGGCTGAGACTCGTCCCTGTGCCCACCACAGCTTCAAGACCCACAGTTCCTTTCAAGGTGCACGAATTCGTGCACTGGGCCCCTGGTATGATATAAATATTGATAACAATAGGATATAACTATGACAAAAATATTAAATTTTAATTTTGTATTCCAATCACAGCTGCCAGTAGGATTCACTGTAAGTTTAAACTCAACTCCTCACAGAATGAAGCTTGCCATAATCTCCTCCACAATCAGATGGTTCTAAGTTACCTCGTTAGGAATAAAAACAATGCTGTCGAAGGATGCAGATTAGCCATCAAACTGCCCAAAGTCACTTTTTGTTCCCCTAAGATATGCTGAGTCTGTGTGTGTGAGTCTGTGAGTGTGTGTGAGTGTATATATGAGTCTGTGTGTGTGTGAATCTGTGTGTGTGAGTCTGTGTATGTGTGTGTGTCTGTGTGTGTGAGTGTATATGTGAGTCTGTGTGTGTGAGTCTGTGTATGTGTGTGAGTCTGTGTGTGTGAGTCTCTGTGTGTGTGAGAGTCTGTATGTGTGAGTCTGTGTGTATGTGTGAGTCTGTGTGTATGAGTATCTGTGTGTGTGTTTGTACTGTGTGTGCATGTGCTATGTGTGTGTGTGTTTCTATGAGCAGTGATACTGCCCCACGAGTCCGTACCCGGGCTAAAACTTTTGCGTGCTTTAGAGAAAGAGCTTGCTCAGGTGCTCCAAAGAGCCGGTGGAGTGGATCATGAAACCATAAAATGAATGTAGCATCAGTTTTAAGTAAGCTACTACTTTATGAGAGACAGTGAAGCCATGGGGTGGGTCAGGTATGGATAAAGAGGAAGTAGCTTGTGAACACAGCAGAAATGATAGGTGTATTAAGTACAGAAAGTAAGTTAGTAACTTGTAAGACATGTCAGGGTTAGATGTAGTAAGTCCTTAAAATATGGTGTATTAAAGAAGGCCTGCCGAATAGCAGGAAAGGGCTGGAAAGTCACGATTGTGTCACCTCTGGGCTGTGTCGTCTCCCCCAGACTTGCCCAGCCATTAGGGACACCCATTATGGTCTCCCCATGGCCCTGTGCTCTGCCCAAGAAACACAGATGAAAACCACGGCTCCTCAACAGACTCGTGAGCTACAGCCCAGCCACACCCGCTTCCCGGTGTCTCTCCAAGGAGCAGGCATGTCGGGTGGTCCAGGGAACCTCCACTCCAGTCCTCACACCCACACCCTCAATGGGAAGCCTGAGGTGGCAGAGGAGAGTCAGGACCCATGAGCACCCTGTACCCTAGGATTCAGGGAGTTCACACTCGCACCCACTCCGCAGTGTGTCTTACCCTTTCTCCACCTGCTTCCCTCCCTGTGACTTGGGTGGATTTCATCAACTCTGGATTCCAGTCTCTGAATATGGTCCTCTGTGTCCCTTTTCTGCATCATCTCTGGGACAGCCTGCCTGGGAGTGCACCGGGGGCTACTCTTGCATCCAGGCAACATCCTACGCAATAAGCTTTTTCCTCATTTCCAAACTTTATTTAATTTCACTGTAACTTGGGTACTATTAGTTGTTTGGTATTTATTGAGGAATTTTCTTTGTGACCTAACACATGACCATTTTTTTTCAATGTTGAATATGAACTTGAAAAAAATGGTACAGTCTCCATTTTATAAGGGAGAGAATGTTTTTTTCAGTCTTGTATAAATGGTACTTTGCATATCTTATCTTTTTTAACAATTGCTTCTTGCTTGTTCAATCAGTTTCCGATAGAGTTGTGTTAAGTTTTCACACCAATGATGTACATATGTTAACTTGCTCCTATAATTCTCTGAGGCAGATAGATAATTGAGTAGATTTGTTTTATAGTTTATATATATATATATATATAAACTACATATGTGTGTATATATACATACATATATATATATATATATATATATATATATATATATATATATATAAAGCCAAATACTTTTTACTTTTTAGACACGTGCAGGTCTATGGTTGTTGCTTATTCTCAGGAAAATATTTGTTTTATCTTGAAAGCATCTTGTTTTTATCCCTGATGGTGCTTTGCCCCTTAAATTCTGCTTTGCTGACATTGTCCAGTTGTGTCAGCAGCTTTTGGTGAATATGGACTGCTGTGTCTTCTAATCAACTCTCTCCCAATCTTTCCCCACATTCTGTTTAGGTGTGCCTCTTTCCAGCATCGTAAAGTTGAATTTTTAAAAGTCCATTTCCTTGCCGACTGGCATGGCTCAGTGGTTGAGCATTGACCTATGTACCAGGAGGTCACCGGTTTGATTCCCAGTCAGGGCACATGTCCACGTTGTGGGCAGGAGGAAGCTGATCAATGATTCTCTCTCATCATTGATGTTTCTCTCTCTCTCCCTCTCCCTCCCTCTCTGAAATCAATAAAAATATGTATTTTTAAAAGTCCATTCCCTTTTTTGTTGCCTGCTACATAATAAGTCAAACCATATGCAATTACCAATATTCAAATACTCTTACATAAAAACATGGCAGTCTCATGCTGTTCCACCTGGTGTTTCTTGTGACACATTTTGATGCGTTGCGGCCATCTTACTTTGCTATGCTTTTTCTCCTTTGCTTCCTTTTTTCCTCCTTTCCTGCCTTTTGTTGAATTGATTTCTTTATTGTGTTTTCTTCGCCAGCACTATTTTCATTGATTAGGAAATTACAAATTGTTTTCTGTGCCTTGGCCGTTACCCTTAAATTGTGAATGCACGAACTTTATTATAACCTTAATTGAATACTGAGTTTTTTGTATCTCAGTAGCTATAGCCAACCCCTTAATAAGATGAAGATGATCTTCTCTTACCACTTTTGTCCAGTTTTAGTTCCACATTTACCAACCTGAGAACAATACTGATTTTTACAGCTCATTGTCAATTAGACGTATGTGTTTATCACCATCTGTGCTCATCAGCCTTTTTCTTGCATCAGAGTCCCTCCCCTTACGGTTCATTTTTGTTTTGCTGGAGCGTATTGTGTAGTTGACCTTTCAGCCAGGACTGGTGGTTGGGGACAACATTTCTACTCTGCAAGGGGGGCTGAGAAACACAGGGCCAGAGAGGCCCGACTGAAACCTGGGGTTCCATCAGCTTCGATCACAGCAGTGCTGCCACAGCCCAACCACGTGGATTCAGTGAATGAAAGGACAGTACCGTTCATTCCAGAAAGAGAAGTCCACATCTTGAAACGCTTTCCTGCTCATCTGCACAAGTAAAGAATAAAACCTAACGGATATTTATTTTTCTGGGGACACCAAAAATACATGATCAAGTTGCCCGGACAGCGGGGAACATCAGCAGCATCAGAGTGGGCGCTTCTGCCCCTGGTTTATGGATTGAATGTATGTTTCCCCCCAAATTCACACAGTGAAGCCCTAACCCCCAGTGTCACTGTACTTGGAGATGAGGTCTCAAAGGAAGTAATGAGTGTTAAATGAAGTCAAAGGGTGGGCCCTGATTCATTAGGATGTGTGTTTTTATAAGAAGAGGGCCTGCTCTCTCTCGCTCACTGCATGTACAGGCATTGACAAAAGGCCAGGCGAGGATTTGGTGAGAAGGTAGCCGTCTGCAAGCCAGGAAGGGAGTCCTCACTGGAAAACGCACTTGTCGGCACCGTGATCCTAGCTTCTACCCTCCAACACTGGGATAAAATACATTTTTCTTGTTTAAGCCCCTAGTTTATGATATTTTGTCATGGCAGCCCAGCAGACTAACACGCCCAGTATCTCAGTGCATTGGCCAGAGGCACCTGGAGACAACTGAGGCTGAGGAATGATGTCACAGGCACAGGCTGGCCTCTCCCTGCCCTGAGCATCATTGACAGCAGGCCCTGGGCACAACCTTTCCTACATGTGTCAAGGGACTCTGGAGTCCCACAGAGCCAGTGGGGGTAAAGCTAGAGAGATGCCTTCTTATTTGAGGTAGGATTACCAGCACACAGCACTTGTGCTTAGACAAGCAGCTTCCTCAGGATCACAGAACTGGGGAGCAGATTCCAAATCTTTCTTGACTTGTTTTTCACTCTGCTACCATGGGGATGGGAAGTCATTACAAAGAACAAGTGCCTGTTAGAGTAACACTCACATGGGGCTCCAGACACACTGTACCTGCATCTGCTGTTGCCTTGGTGAGCTAAGTCACCTTGAGTCAGTCACCTGCTCTACCTACGCCCATCTGCTCTTGTCTATATTGAGCAGAGTGATTGGACCAGGTGATGACCAGGGTCCTTTTCAGCACAGATATCATCATTCTCTCCCAAAATATACATTAGTGAATTCCACTTGCATATCCTTTGAGACGCGGGTTCTGTTAGCCATCCTGGCACAGATGGTCAGGTCCACGCTGAAATGCACAAGCTTTGATGTAAAGGAGCATGCATTTCCTGTCATTTATGTAAATTACATCTTCTTGGCTTGGAAATCAAAGAGTTGTTTGAACTGCCAATTCTATCCCCTCCATTTGGGATCTGACGTGAATCTGAAACGCTCCCATCACTTAGGAAATCGCCGCTTGGTGTGCACGATGGAGGCAGGCTGGCCACTGCTTCTGCACTCCTGGCAGGCTTGGGCCTATGATGCTAGCAGATGAGATACCTGGGTTTTGTGCTGAGTGAAGAGAATTGGAAGGAGGAGGAGGAGGGAGTTACAGAAAGGTAATTGCAAGGTCTGCTTTTCACGTGCTCTCTATGCTTAAGTCTCTTTAAAATAAAACGAGTGGGCATTGCCAGGTGAAGAAGGAGGAGCAGGGTCTTTCTCCCTTGAACAAAGGCCTTGAGAGAAGAGTGGCAGCTAATTTAGGGGACAGAAACGTGAGTGGTACAGTATTGAGTGAGTCTACCCCTGCTTGATGAGAAATGGAAACAAGCCAGGTTGGTCCATCTTTCAGGTAATCAGAGGCATAGAGGGTTTGGTTTCTCTTTTCTCTTTTTTTATTTTTAGTTACAGTTTACATCCAGTAAATACCATCACATTGGGTGTTAGAATTTCAACGGATGAAACTGAAGGGAATGCAAACATTCTGATCATAACAACATAGAAATGGACTCTCTCTTGGAGTCTCCAGAAGGAACCAGCCTTGCCGCCCCCTTGATTTTAGCCCTGTGAGACTCATTCTGGACTTGTGACCTCCAGAACTGTCGGAGAATAATTTTTTGCTGTTTTAAGCTATGCAGTTTGTGTAATTTGTTACAGCAGCCACAGGAAACTAGCAAAGACCCTTCATGAAAGGGGTGTCAGACACATCAAGAGAGGAGGGGTTTCCAGGTTTAATGTGAGTCAGGGGCTCAGGTCTTAATGAATGTGGTGGGTTCTGGGGCAAAAGAAAAGACAGAGAAAAAGGAAGACGAGGAGGTAGACAGGAAGGAGACCTACCATCCATAATGCGCATGCTGGAAGAA
Organism: Eptesicus fuscus; assembly: GCF_027574615.1. NCBI lineage: Eukaryota > Metazoa > Chordata > Mammalia > Chiroptera > Vespertilionidae > Eptesicus > Eptesicus fuscus. The sequence continues at coordinate 6,188,281 of NC_072475.1, forward strand.
CCCAAGGTCATGGGTAATGTGAGGCTAGGGAAAGGAGCCTTGGAACTCCTGAATAAAAAGCATGTAATTCATGTGGTTCGCAGGAAAATATGTAAATCCTCAGACTGAAATGGCTATAACAATCTTGCCACGCCACAGACCCAGCTGGTTGTTGTGTGGAATGAGGTCAACATCCGGTGATGCTGGAACATGTAGTTAATCTCAACACTTTGGTTAAAACAATTCCCTTTTTGCTTTATATCAGAAATATCCTATATAATAAAAGGCTAATAAGCAAATCAACCAAACGGTGGAACCACCAGTCGCTATGATGCACACTGACCACCAGGGGGCAGACGCTCAATGCAGAAGCTGCACCCTGGTGATCAGTGCGCTTCCACAGGGGGAGCGCTACTCAGCCAGAAGCTGGGCTCACAACTGGCAAGCGCAGCGGTGGTGGCGGGAGCCTCTCCCACCTCTGCAGCAGTGCTAAGAATGTCCAACTGCTGGCACATCTCCTGAGGGCTCCCGGACTGCGGACTGCGAGAGGGCACAGGCTGGGCTGAGGGACCCCCCCGCCCCCAAGTGCATGAATTTCGTTTACCGGGCCTCTAGTATATGTATATTAGAGAAGTGTTCTTCTTGACCTGCATTGCCTAACACTTGCTTTGATTTTGCACTGGAAGACTCAATGCAATTTCAGCTTTATCTACTGGAATTGGTCATATCAGTAAAAACAAAAAACAAACAAAAAACTTCCTATAAAAATCTAGGTATACTCTATATATTTTGATTTCCTTTAGTCTTAACAATCATTTATGATTGTTCTGAGCTGTGGCCACTCCTTCATTTGTCACCTGGCAGCCCACATGGAACTTCATTGCATTAGCAAGTTTTCTTTAACTTTTTAAAACTCCTGTTGGAGACTCTTCTGAAACTAGCCTTGTTTGGTCTACAATTACAGCTAAATCCACCTAATCCCCATGGTTCTGATAAAGCCCTTATCTCTAAAATTGTAAATTTTTTAAGTGCATTTGCTTTCTTTTGAAAGCATAGTCCTGACCAAATATTTCCCCAAGGGTTCCATTTGGAATCAGGGTTGCAGGGGCTGGCTGAAGGGTAATTTTCATGTCACAACCCTCTGAGGCCCTAAGCACACAGTGTCACATTGCTAACACTCTCTGTTGCATTGGTGATGGACAGCTGGTTGGGTCTTTACCACAAACAGTCCCCAATTAGTTAGCTGAATGTATTGTTATAACTACATATGATTTCTTAAAATGTCTCTCTCCAACCATATATTTCATCCTTTCAGAATTTAAAAGATTTTATGACAAGTTCCCAGGGTCACTGATGGGCTGATGGACAGAGTGTACCTGATTTTTTGTTTTTCTTGTCACATTGAACCTTTTTTATATTAGTGACTTAAACTCTGTTGGCATTGAAACTAGCAAGAAAGTAAATATTTGAATATATTAAGTCAGTTTGACTTCTTATAATCATAACTAGAGGGCCGGTGCACAAAATTTGTGCACTGGTGGTGGGGGGGTACTCAGCCTGGCCTGTGCCCTCTTGCAGTCTGGGAGCCCTTGGGGGATGTTTGACTGCCATGGAAGCAGGAGAGGCTCCCACCACCGCTGCTGTGCTTGCCATCCATGAGCCCTGCTTCTGACTGAGCGGTGCTCCCCATGTGGGAGTGCACTGACCACCAGGGGGCAGCTCCAGCATTGAGGGTCTGCCCCTTGGTTGTTAGTGCGCATCAGAGTGATTGGTTGTTCTGCCGTTCAGTCAATTTGCATATTAGCCTTTTATTATATAGGATCATTATTACTCTTGCTTTAGAAAAGTGGGAGAAGTCATTTCAGATTTTAACAATATACTTCACAATAAACAGGGAACTAAATGAGACCATCTATTGAAGCAGAAAATGACAGTTGAGGACTGAAACATAGAGTGAGCTGCCAAAAACATGAGAACTAATATGTTCAATCAACCAGCTCAGTCAGGTGGTACATAGTAGGAATTCAAGAAATACTTGCTGGATGAATGAAGATGAACTAAAGTAAAACTGGTAAATATAAGAAATCATTTATCCCTGAGATAAAGTTTAATTAATATTCTTCTACATAATACTTGCTTTTACAGAGAAAAAAACACATGTAAAATAAGGCCTCCTCCCAAAATTGTGGTAGCAGTCAAGTTCATGCAACATGTGATGAAACCTGTTGCCTTTTCTTGAGTCTATTGTTGGTATGTACCTGAAACGCTCTAAGATGTGTCTCTCCTCTTTGCCAGTCTAGCCACAGGCAGTCAAATCACAGGCAAGTGGTCTCTGCTCTTCAGGGAAGCAAATTCACTGAAGGGAATTTCTGAAAGAGAATCAGAGACCTCAAACGTGGATGTTCATCAGAGGAAAGCAGAGGATGGAAAGCTTGATTTTTACAGGATTCTTTTTTTCTGCATAAGGTGTGGCATGGCATGGCAACCAGTGCTAAGATTCACAAGATGAGCTGTGTGACTCAGCATCCGAGTCTTACTGTACCACCTGATCTGTATGATTCGGCTTTTCTGGGTGGCTGGGTAACCCGTTTGGATTCCTTTGAACTCTTCTGGCCTGTAGGGAAATTACCCAGAAATCAATACCAGGCTTATTGAATACTAGCCTGCTTGGAGAGAAAGTCTTTTTTAGGTCTGCTTCAAAAATGGCAGAGACACCCCATGTAAAATTGGGCCTTCTGGCTCTCACCTGAAGGATCATCTCTGAGTGGTGACAATGTCAAAGAATACCAACTAATTACTGAAATGCAATTTTAATCTTTAAGGAAGTCTTTAAAACTTGCCCACCAGTAAGTCATAGTTGTGGCTCGGCTGATGGAAAACTCAGAGGGAAGTAGGGCAGGAATGTGCTTGGAATGACACTATCCAGTGGGTCCCCCAAATGTAACTCCTACAAAGTTGCATATTTCAGTACTCACCTTAAGAAGATATGACATTTAAATAGAATCCAAGACACATGAAACCATGGGTCATTTTAACTGTCCTAGCGACTATTCTTGGATTTAAAGGTTTTTTTTAATTTACTATCTTTATTGTTGACAGTATTATAGATGTTCCCCCTTTCCTCCCCCATTGACCCCCTCCACCATGCTCCTGTCCTCCCCTCCCCAGACCTTCTCCATACTATCGTCTGTCCACGGGCTACGCATATATGCATGTAAGTTCATTGGTTAATCTTTTCCCACCTGCCTCCTTCCCTCTGAAACACGTCAGTCTGTTGCATGTTTCAATATCTCTGGGCATTTTGGATTCATCAGTTTATGTTGTTCATTAGATTCCACATATAAGTGAGAGCATGTGATACTTGTCTTTCTCTGACTGGCTTATTTCACTTAGCATAATACTTTCCAGGTCCCTCCATGCTGTCTCAAAGGATAAGAGATCCTTCTTTCTTACTGTTGTGTAGTATTTCATGGTGTAAGTGTACCACAGTTTTTTAATCCATCTACTGATGGGCACTTAGGCTATTGTAAATAATGCTGCTATGAACATAGGGGTGTATATATTCTTTCTGAATGGTGTTTCCAGCTTCTTAGGATATATTCCTGGAAGTGGGATCACTGGGTCAAATGGCAGTTCCATTTTTAATTTTTTGAGGAAACTCCACAGTTTTCCATAGTGGTTGTACCAGTCTGCATTCCCACCAGCAGTGCAGTAAGGTTCCTTTTGTCTTATATTCTGTTAATCTCCCAATTATTTTCTTCTCTAATCTTCCTCACTCTAGAAGATTCTGATTTAAGTAATTGCTTATAATGATGATGTCTGTGTGCTCACCCTCGATCAAGATGCTTCCGTAAAGTTTCTTTCATTGTCCTGTTAAATGTCTTGCTTTCTTGTTAATTCCTCTGATAAGTTTTTATTGCTTTATTCTTGACTATGGCAATGTGTTTCCTTGACTTTAGATGCCTCTCAATTCACTGTTTGCCATTTATGGTTATTCTGTGTTTGAATGAGAGTCTCGGTTACTCGTTGCTAATTTCAGAGCTTCTAATTAAGGGCCATCCGTCTATTTCATGTCTGTCTAATTCACACACGTGATATTTTCTAATTTTTCTCCAACCAGTGGTTCTCAAAGTGGGGTAGGGAGTGATATTTTGTAACATTCTTATTCATCGTATGAAATGATCCATGGTGGGAAACAAATCTCCAATCAACCGCAGGGGCTGTGGCTGCCACAGTGCCCAAACTCTGCAACCAGAATCAGATTTCTGAGAGTCACGTTTCCTTATGACGAATTAGCACCTGTGCTCACATCTCACTCTTCGATTTGTGAATTAAAATTCTGCCAAAGAAAACATTCTAAGTGGGCAATTCAGTGATGATAATTTCACAATGAGAGCAGCATTTTAGGATGAGGGCTCTCAGCCTTTTGTCCAGCGGAGCAAATCCCTGTGACATTCCTGGGAGGTCCCTGGGTTCTTGTGAATTCTATATGAGCAGAAGCACTGCCAGGTCAGACCAAAAGGGGCAGAGAGAGGCTGAGATGAGAGGAAGGGGGTGAACGCCTCCACCGTAACCCCCAAGTTCTCCTGGCAGAAAGCAGTTGATAAAACTTTCCAGCTAAAAGGAGTGCCACCTTGCATGACAAAGGAAAGATGATTTGGGGCAAAACTGAGAGCCCAGAGGCAGAGCTGAGAGCTGCAGAAGGTTATTCCCAGGCCTTAAATCTAAGGGTTTGCCTACCTGGATTCCCAAATGTCTTTGGATGGGTGACTTCCCCTCCTTTGCTGGTATTTTGAACAGGAACGTCAGTTGCTGTTAACCCATGCCTGTCCCACCACGGTATGGTAAAGGCCGGTGTCTTGTCTCTTCAGTGTCACAGGTTCTTGGATGGGGCGGAATGGTGCCCAGAAGCTGGACTTAATGGATTGACCCATATGCACCTGATTCCGATGGGGAGATCTGTTCCTTAGAACTGATGGGATTATGGACTCTGAGTTGATGCTGTGATGAGATGAGGCCTTTGAGGGTTTTTGGATGTGTGAGGGATGGGCATGAACCTTGGCAACCAGAGGACAGATTGTGGTAGGCAGAACTTTGGTCCCTATAGAACACCGTAGACTCCTGGTGTTATGCCGTGAATGTGTTACATAAGATGGCACGAGCGACTTTTCAGATATAATTATGCTGCTAATCAAGTGGAAGCATTATGCTGGATTATTTTGGTGGACCCCATGTAATCACAGGAGCCTTTCAGATTAGCAGAAGAGGAAGTCAGGGAGATTAAAGGCAGGAGAAGTGTTTGATAGGCCATCGCTGCCTTTGCAGATGGAGGGGACCAGGAGCCAAAGAGTGTGGGGGCGCTTAGATACTGAGAATGACTTCCAGGCATCAGCAGGCAAGGAAACAGGGAATTCTGTCTTGCAAATGTGTGTGGAACTGAATTCTTCTGGTGCCTGAGTGGGCCTGGCGAGGGTCCTGGCCCAGAGCCTCCGGATGAAAGCCCTGCCTGGCCAATACCTTGACTGGATTTGTGAGGCCTTGCGAAGAGACTCCAGCCTCGCCATGCTGACTTCTTGAGTTAGTGGTAATTTATACAGCACAATAGGAAACTAACATACTTTCTCAGGCATTGTGAAGGAAAAGGCCCTTCCCACCAGCCAAGACCTTTCTGGGTCCGCTGGCCATTGCTCCTCTGCTGAGAGCAGGTCGGACAGCCTGAAAGAAAGGTGTGTTTGCATAAGGCACACCTTCTGTGGCATCGCCATCATGTAGCGTGATATCATTCCACCTCCTGCGTTTAGAACATGTGCACTTTCAATGCCATTTCAGTTCACCCTAGACATCTCCCCTCTAGCAATCACTGCCGAGTAACAGTTTAACTTGAAATAAGACTAAGGCTTCAGATTTTTATTCAAATTCTTTTCTCAAACAGACGATAAGCCTGAGGCTTTCAGCGGATTGGGTTCTCAATGGCTGTGTGAGAACTTGGATGATGGGAGAGGGTAACGCTGCCACAAGGTGGGGTTGAGGAGACCTACCACCAAGGTCAAGTAGAATGGACCGACTGGGTGCAAGGGTGCATAGGGGGTGGAGCCAGAGCAGGTCCCGCTGACAATGGTATGCAGCCATATTTTTGTACAATTTTTAACATTTTGGGGGCAAACCTGCCCCCTGCCCTCTCTGGCCCCCACTGGGCTCTATTTTTCTGTAAGGCACTTATTAATTCTAATTCTCCATGAGGATGGAGATATATGTCTGCTTTATTCACTGCTGCTTACACCCAGCTTCTGGAGTAGCACACACAGTAGGCCCTCAACAAAGTAAAGGAAAGATAAATGACCACATTTAGGTTTCTGAAGATTGGAGGGGGCAAGAGTGGCTATAAGGAGAAACTTTAGGGGCCTAATGCAGTAATTCATTGGAGAGATAGCAACGATCAGATTAAGGTAGTAAATTTTACTCTCATGAAGTACTATACCACATAATTTACAAATAATAATGCCATACTTAATATTCTTCATTCTCAATTCCACACATTAAGTTGATCCCACAATATGCAGTAAAGTAGTAAGTGATGGTTTCAAATACGCATTACATTTATTTTTAGCATAATGTACTTAATTGTAAGTTAATATTTAATTTTTAATAATTACATTTTTATAACTTGATGTTTTAAAACCAGCTCAATGACTACTGGGAAAACTTCACCATCAGCTTCATGAGGCAGTGCAAGCCATGTGCCTTCTAGAGCAGCACAAAAGGGGAGGTTCCAGGAGTGAGCTAGAAGCTTGGCTCACAAGACTGGCTAGATGGCCTGTCACTCACTCAGAGAGGAACCATGATGGAAAACCAAGTCAGCATGGAGGCAGAGGTATCCGGTTGGGATCATGGGGTTAGAATCAGACGTGTCAAGCTGGACTTGTCAACCAAACTTCGAGTGGAGATGGCCGGTCAGCAACTGGATGCACAGCTCTGGGTCAGCACAGAGGATGACCAGCACTGAAGAAAGAAATCTGCAGATGGGGGGAGATACCCCAGAGAGAGGGTATATAAGTGAAAGAATCTGGGTCCAGGCCTCGAGAAACTACACATAATGGTCAGATAAGGACCAGCCTGCAAATAAAACTGAGGATGGTCCACCCAAGAGGTGAAAGGACCACAGACAAATGGTGCTGCCAAGGCCAAGAGCAGAAGCTGCTGCAGGAGGAGGTCAGCCATGTGGAGAGCTACCAAGAGGCTGGAGTACGATGAGAACTCAGGTGGTCGAGGACTTCAATGAGAACAATTTCAGTGCAGTGGTGGGTGGAATGCAGAGCACAGAGAACTGAGGAGTAAACCCGAAGTGGAAATAGAGAAAATTCATTTTTTTTCTAGAAGCTTAGCTATAAACTGGTGAAATTGTATAGACTCACATGTGCGGTAGGTAGTGCAGGGCCCAGGAAGTGAATTATTTCACAGGAAATAAAAAAACCTGGCTCAAGTCCAAAAGTCAATAGATAGAATCCAGTAGAAGTATACAAGATTCAGGGGGGAAAATGGAAATAAGGGATAATGTCATGAGAACCTGGGATGATTCTGAAAATAGACCCAAACACATGGACTTTATTATATGTGTAGGGTGACATTTCATATTATAGGGGAAGCTTGATAGCCATTCAGGAAAAATATACGAATCTGTATGTAAATCTGTAAATTAAAGCAAATTTCAGAATTTTTAAAAATGGAAATGATAAACGTATCACAAATAAGCATGGATGAATTATTTTGAAATAATGCTTAAAGGTCAAAGGGTCTTTTTAAGTGAGATACAAAACCTAGAAGCCTTAAAGGAGAAGATGGATAAATTTGACAACATAATGTTTTAACCTGTATAAAACACCACAGTCAAAGTAAAAGACAACAGGAAAACTCTGAAAAAATACTTGCAGCTTATATCACAAAGGGCTAACTTCTTGCACATAGAAAAAAAAAAGCACCTATAAAGCCATATAAAAAGCAAGAAATCAATGAAAAAATAAGCAAAGAATATAATAGTGCTGAGAAAAGAAAACTCAAATAGCTCTTAGGTGAAGTTCAGCGTCATCCCTTGCAAGAAAGTGCAAACTAAAACTACACTAAGATGCCACTTATTATTACCAGGTTAAAAAAATTAAAATGTTTCTTTACACACTGGATCTGACAAGGAGTGGGGGGCGAGCACTGCCATACATCGGCTGGTTCAAGTGTTACCCGGCAGAGCCTCTGTGGGCACAATTAGGTATTTAAAATTACAAATACGCTGACACTTCGAACTTGGGATTTCACTGCTGAGAATGGATCATACAGCTTTGACTGACAATCTGCTACATTTTCTCCATTCTTCAGGTGTATCTTGGAAATTGGAATGAGTTTTACAAAGGATGCTGTGACTGATTTTAATTAGCGGCATTTTCTTCCTTCTTAATGGCACATAAAATAATAGTGTGTCTTATTAAGGCATCTTAGATCAGACGATGTCAGTCTGTAGAATATTGTTCATTACAGCAGGATTCGGGAAAGATGATGAGAGTGAAGTGTGAAGCGCTGTGTATAGTTGTGATTACCCGTGTAAAATACATAGTCTCTGGCTGTGATCTGTATTATGTCTGCATTAATGGATGCATGCAATATGCATATACATGTGACCATTCACACTTTGCTTCTGTGTGTGTCACCTTCAGGGGAGGGAGCTGGGTGTCTGTCCGGAAGAAAGAACTGAAGAGAAATGACACATTCTCTTTTGTATTTTCTAAACATTATGCAAATGTGTCATGTAAAAATTGTAAGAATGTGTCATCTAAAAGTGAATATTATTAAAAATGAAAAATGTGCTATTCCCACGGCAAAGCCCTGCTTTGTGTTGGCTTCGCGATGATGCTCACTTGTCACTGCCTGCATGGACCATGTGCCCCTGGGCCTGGGGAGGTCATTTGTGGCACAAAATTACTCTTCATTAGACATCTAGCCATGGCAGGAAGTCCTTAATTCAATAACTCAGTGTCTTTCCATCAGCCTGTAATATCCTATCTAATAAAAGGCTAATATGCAAATTGTCCCCTTGACTGGGAGTTTGCCCCAGAGTTCGCCACTGAATTCAACCGGGAGTTCGACCAGGGGGCGGGGCCACCTGGCTAACCGCTGCGGCCCCTCCCCCGGCTGGCCCGATTGCCCTGATTGGGGCGGGCTGGCCAGACCCCACCCATGCATGAATTTGTGCACCAGGCCTCTAGTATTGAATATAAAATCCCTTTTAAAAATATGATTTGGGGTGACTGGGCTGACAGTCGTTAGAACTGAATCCAGTTCTAATAAAAAAAAAAATGTTAATCCTTATACTTTCCTAATCATAAAAGCAATACCTTCTCAGGGAAAACAGAAAGAAGGAGAGAGAGAGAGAGAGAGAGAGAGAGAGAGAGAGAGAGAGAGAGAGAGAGAAAACACTATAGAAAGTGCTACCCTGAAATGAATGATGCCTTTCAGCAAGGGTGGGAGTAAGAAGCCAGGGATGTAGTGAGGCCCAGGAATGCCTGCTGCAAACTGTTTGGGGGATTTAAAGAACGGTGATGTTACATGTCACAGGGTTGTCATGACCCAGCTAATGTCAACAGTGGCATCAAAACATCTGTCAAGTACTCTTGAAACAGGCTTGTTTCCTATAAAGATGGTGGCCATGACTGGTGCACACAGGAGGTGTTTGCGAGTTCCTTGAGACCACCCCTACCTTCTCATCACCAGCCTGTGTGCCTGGCACGTGTGGGTGGTCAGCGAACACTAACTGAATGCATGAGGAGGTGGCACGGGGTATTGTAAATCCCACCAAGCCAGGAGCCAGACCCCACGCTCAAACCTCAAAGCCCCCAAGTGGAGGGGTCTGAATAGGTCACCAACACTCCTGAGTCCATACATGACATAATCACACAGTTTTTTGCTATGGAAACTAAAAAGCAGTCTATGCAAAAGGTGGGGACAGTTCCAGGAACAAAATCAGGCCACAACAGTCTTCTTGCAATTATGATGCTCACTGCTGGGAAGGCATTTGGGCTGAGGGACAGAGCAGGGTGCACAGCCCCACTGGGGATGGAAGGGTCGGCAATGATGGTGTTATCAGGGTGTGAAACTCTTCAGACGGGGCTCCACCCAGCCCTCCCTGCAAATACACAGATGACATGCAATGGTCAGCAACTGAAGAAAAACCTGTGTTCTCCCAGCTTTCTGTTTCAAACAAAGACGGCGCTTGTCTACACTGCCTGACGATGGTTTTACTTATTGGGAACAGATATCCTAGAACGGGAGAGGCATGGGTGGGCGTGGGCTGTAGAGCAAAATGCCAGGCCTTGGCTTCAGGGGACTCTGTTTAGTTCTTTTGCTCATTTGGTGAGTAATCTTCGTCAGCCTCTCGAGTTAAGCTATCTATACTAATAAAAGCCTATGTGGTCATCACACCCTCATGCCATGATGCCCTCACACCGCAACGAGCGATCACCAGGTGGCTGCATGCACAGCGGGTTCATGTGGGTGGGCTGTGTGCGTGGCACGGAGGCAGGTCCCGGCGGCTCCATGCGGTGCAGAGGTAGAACCCCCGGCCTCCAGCCTACCTCTTGGGGAAATCCATCGAGGAGCCCCGGATGGGTGGGCAGGGCCTACCTCTTTGGGGAGATCAATTGCGGGGCTCCAGCACTGTGAGAAGGCACAGGCCAGGCTGGGGTCCACCCCCCCACCCGAGTGCATGAATTTCATGCACCAGGCCTCTAGTTCTCTCATAAAACAGAGCTAAAACATCTGTCCTGCCTACCCACAAGGTGCTGTGAAGCTCCAAAGCAAATGAAACGAGAAGACATTCTGCAAATTATAATATGCTCAACAAATAGTTTGTTATCAACCATGTTATTGCAAATGATATGGGTAGACTCAATGGATGGTAAGGGAGGGCTTCATGAGTTACCTAAAATAGTAACTTGGGTTGAAGAGGGCTGGCTTGTGACTCAGTAGAGCAGGAGGCTATGGGGTGCTTTCTGCAGGCAGTGCCTAGTTTGGATCCTAGCAACACCTCTTCCTACCTGTGTGAGTATCTCTTTAACTAAAATGTGTATTAGTCTGTGTATTTCATTGAGGTAAGGATTAAGGAAGATAAGCCTATGATACTCGACGTGACGCCTGCTCAGTGACTGTAGTGTTATCGCTACTGCGGTCATGTTTGGTTGAACTGAGTCAATTCATAGAATTAGAAGGAGAGCCCAAGAAGAATGGCGCCTGGACCCTTCTCTCCACTGTGAGGTGCGGTCTATAACCATGGCACCTGCCTGGACTCTTCATGGACTCATTCTCACTCATTCAACTGAGAGGAGACCAATTCCACAACGAACTGTGAAATACTTTTTTTTTAAATTTCTTTATTGATTAAGGTATTACATATTTGTCCTCATCCCCCCCATTCCCATCCCACACCCCTCCCCATGCATGCCCCCACCCCCCTATTGTCCTTAACCACTGGTTAGGCTCATATGCATGCACACAAGTCCTTTGGTTGATCTCTCCCCTTTACCCCCACCCTCCCCTACCCTCCCCCTGAGGCCCGACAGTCTGATCCATGCCTCCTTGTTTCTGGGTCTGCTCTTGTTCATCAGTCTATGTTGTTCATTATTTCCCCTAGATGAGTGAGATCATGTGCTAATAGAAATACACTTATAAGAACCGAAAATGAGACAAGCAATAATGGTTATGGTGACAGGCAGGATGATTAGCATATGACAATGCTTAGTAGGAACACTATTTGGAGGATGCCTCCAGACACAGGCTGTTCAATAGGAAGGGGGAGTGAGCCCAAGTGGGAGAAGACCTGAGAGCTGAGGGGAGAGGCAGAGGGAAAATGCCTTTTGGTTCCCCCTTTGCCTCTCCAGGGGTACAGATGCTCTGCCCCAGAACCACAGGACTGAGTTCCCAAAATACCCATCCGTGGTGGCAGTTTCCACAAACTGCAGCCTTCCCACCAGCGAGCACCTCTATGGGCACTGCTGCCGATCCCACCCCAGGTTTTCTTCATCTCATTCAGGCTTTCAGCCATTCACAGCAGCTTGTTGTGGACGCATTTGCAGAAGACTCCAGAACAAGGCACTTCCTCGTCCTCTGAGCGCTTACGGCCCTGGAAGAGTCCCTCGGATCTGCCCTGCTTACTGCAGGGAACGCCAGCCCTTGCTTGGGACACGCCTTTGTTCTTTCTGGGTCTTGTACAGATCAGTAATTTACTCCTTTTTTTTTTTTTCTAGAAATGTTTCACAGTAGAAATGGTGGCATGGAAAATGGTGTGTTTTCCTGGTTCCAGAGAAGGAAAGCTGTAAATAGTTGAAAGTTCCTACAGTGCAAGATTACCCAAACAGAAAGGGCACTTTTTATGCTTGGCACCGAGGAGAGAGAAATAAGAAATGGTGCCAATTTTCCTACAGGTGGAGTTTTAGCTGCTTTATAAGGAAAGCACTTTGACTCTTAAATAAGTAACGCAATGAGATTCTTGCATCCCAGGCATGCCGGCATTAATGTGAGGCCATAGGAATAAGGGCCCACATTTACCTTCCTCTCAAAAAAAAAAACAACAAAATAAACCCAAACAAACAAACAAAAAGCCCCCCACAAAATGACTGATTAAGTCTCGGCCTGGGACCATTAAGCCACATCGCAAGGCTCAAAGACTGCGCTTACAAACACGTTTATGTCATCACAGCTGTCCAGGAAAACCCACCAAACTTACATGAAGCAATGTGACTTTACGGCACAAAATTCTGATGTGTACGTTAGCTGAGTCTCTGTAAGCCACTATATCTTAACACATCAATGTGACCTGTTTTCCACCCCTTCATTTATAGGTCATCATACAATGGGGCCTTGTCCAGTTTCATCTGACCCTCTGACCCCCTGTGCATTGCGAGCACCTCCCAGGATGCCCTGCTGTGTCAGCGAGGCCTGCAGGATTTTCCTCCTTTATGTCCAGGTTAGTGCTGAGACTGGTCAAGCTCCACGCCTATGAACCAGAAGGTCTCAGAGCAAGAGGGAGGGAAGCCATCTTGCCCAGATTTCCCCGCCCTGGGAAACCTGGAGGGGGTGTGTCATGGAAAGAGAAACAGACTTCTGGTCTCCCCTTCGATGCCATTGTGTAAGGAGGGCTGCCGCCCGGGCACTGGGCCAGTGGGTCCCGTGTCAGCTAAGCAGTTCCAGATCCCTGGAGCTTGGGGCCCGGCAAGGGCTTGGTCATCAGGCTTTATAAAGACAAAGCACAGCCTTAGCAGACAACAGCCCAATGTACATCAAGGATCATGACAAAAATTGTTTGCTGATGGCTGCTCAGTATCACCAAATGCAAGTCAACTAGAGTTTGATTCTACCGGTAGCTGTCAGTCCCTCACACCAGAGCGCGGGCTTCAGCCTTGGGTGCCAAGCACTTGGCCTCTTTAAGGCCATGAGAAGTGTCCTCATAGGCATGAATGCATCTGGCTGATGTTTTCTACCAAAAAGTTTAAAAAAAAAAAAAAAAAGAAGGAAGGAAGGAAGGAAGGAAGGAAGGAAGGAAGGAAGGAAGGAAGGAAGGGAGGGAGGGAGGAAGGAAGGGAGGAAGGAAGGAAGGAAGGAAGGAAGGAAGGAAGGAAGGAAGGAAGGAGTGAGGCAGGGAGGGAAGGAGGGAGAGAGGGCCAGAGAGGGGGGGGGGGGGGGGGGAATTATTTTAAAAATCCCTGCCTCCTGTAAAATGACCTCCACGGTTGAAGCAGGAGGGTGCCCTGGGCTTCCCTAACGATAGAAGACAGAGAATAGATGCTCAGCGATTTCACCTGCAAGAGCCCCCTTTGCTCCAGGCCCTTCACTCTCTGGCATCTGCTTGGCCAGCTGGGCCCACCCTCACCTCTCAGTCCGGCAGCGCTTCTTCAGGCAGACTTTCCACGACCCCTGGAGTAGGCCAGGTCTTTCCTCACGTGCTCATTGCGCTTGGTAGCTGCCACCTTAATTTGATTTCTTTCTCCTCCATCCAAGTATGAACTCTGGGGGTGCGAGGGATTTGATCTGCCATGTTCACAGCCTCATCCCCCTGAGCCACCTGGTCAACACTCAACAGCAGCCCCTGACTCAATGAGTGCAGGCATCTCATTGGATGCTTTTAAACGCAGTTACGTGCAGGCGACAGGTTCTGTGTTCTCCTGAGACCAAGAGGACATTGTACCCTTCCTTGGCTTCTTCCTGGGTTGGCCATATACTCAGCTAACAGATACACTTCGGAAAATATTTACTTACTAGAGGCCCAGTGCACAAAATTTTATGCACAGGTAGGGTCCCTAGACCTGGCCAGCAATCAGGGTTAATCAGGGTCTTCTGACTGCCGACTGGGGCCTTCCTTCATTCTGCACCCGCCCCCTGGTGGTCAGCGCACGTCATAGCGAGCGATAGAACTCCTGGTCTCCTGGTCAAACTCCCCCAGGGCCACTTTGCATATTAGCCTTTTATATATATAGATTACTTTAAAAAATCCAGAATGAGTTTCTTGTCACATGGCTCACAGAATTGCATGCTTGATAGCTAATCTTTACAATTTACTGCCATGTCTCTGTTGCTCTCTGGATAAAAGGGGTCTGGCCGCCTGCTTTGTCTCCAACCTGCTGAGAAATGGACATGGAATGAATGGCCCCTCACACTTGGGGTGTTCAGCATGGGTGACAGGCAGGATCCAAGCTGAGCATCTGGTTTCTTCTCAGCAATGTCTCCCTCATGAATACTTAACCCTCCAAACTGAGTGTGAGCAATACATTTAAGATGCTTCACCTTCCAGCTCTGTGTCATAAATGATGAACACCTGCTTCCTAGTAGCCTCTGTTCTAGGTAGTTAGTAGCCAACTACATTAATTTTTCCCTTGGAATTCACTTAGAGCACAGATAGTGCAATTTGAAGGCATCACAGAATGACCTTCCCTTCATTTCAGCCCTGTTTTTAATAATCCCCAAATGCTAAGAGTGTGTGAGGACTGTGCCTGTCTGACTCTGAGACCAGGACTGCTGACTGGGTGGCAGAGAGAATCTAGAGAAGGCAGATGTCCCTGTGCCGTATGGGGACACAGGGCTGCCAGTCCTTCAGGTGCAAGTGATGACTCCCTCAAGACTGATGTCAGGGGGACTTAGAAGTACACCCATCCATGGAACCTCGGGGACATAATCCTTGGTCACCGGCTCCACCAGGCTTCTCCTGTAACTGTGCAATGGACAGAGGAATGCCTTTATCGATAGACCTAACTCAGGAGAGTGGGAAGCATCCCTATGGGACGTGGCTCAGGAATGCCTTCAGGAGTGGCCCTGCTGGTCTTCTGTGCGACAGGAAGACCTACCTCCATGGATGGTCACAGAAGGAAAAGACCAGGTGGTCACCCCTTGGTCCCCAGAGCCCCTGGCAGTGGCTGGGGGTACAGAGCATGTTTGTGTGTTTGGCAGTGTTGGGCTTTCTGGATAAATGCGTCTGCCAGTCTAGTCACAGGCAGGCACATCCCAGGCAGATGCTCTCTGCTCGGCAGTGACCCATTTGTGTCTGCAAAGGAGAGCTCCCACATCTGAGTGTAAAACCAGCGACTCACAATTCTTCAGGCTCAGCTTTCGTTCACACACATCACAAGTATTCAATACGTGTATATACTACGCCTCCATGTTTTGAACAGGCAGACATTTCAGCCTTAGAAACCCCCCAAAATGAAGAAAGATGTGTGTGCGATCAAAGACTCACACTGCCACTCCCTGCCCACCGCCGTCATCCGATCTCCAACCACTCCGAAGTCACACAGACTTCGTTTCATGTCTTTTTCTGGTGCTTGACGACTTACATCCTTGCCAGGATGTTGAGAAATTAACATGGTGGCTTTCTGCTTTTTCTGCTGCATGCTGACCTGATGGGTGTTATATAATGTTGAAACATTTTGAGATGATTTTTTTCAAGTTAACTTTTCTTTCCTTTCCTTTTGTTTCTGCGTCTCTCTCCCCTGTTTGTCGTTTCCAGTATAATTTTTCTGGTCTACCTCTAAGTAGTCCTTTGTGACTCTACACTGAACATTTCCTGTTCTTTGTGTTGTTTCTAAAGAAATCGCAATTTTGTGGGCTCTAATTAAAGTGCCCCACAGGACACGCCAGCTTTCTTCTGCGTCGTGTAATATTGTGCAATTTCTGCTATTGTGCTTTCTGCTCCTCTTTATGGTGCTGAGTTCTCCTCTACTCTGTTGCCTTAGATGCCCATAAGAACCATAGATAGATGTGTGTTTACTGTACTTTTCAAAGTTGGAAACACAAATACAGGATTCCTGCTCTACTTGACAGACCAACACTAAGCATGTGGGGGTAATTGCATAGTCCCAGCTAATGTAATGAGCCCACAGGTGAGAATTAAACAGCTTGGCTGATATCTACCCCAGAGTGGTCCACACAGGCAAATGCCAAAATGAAAGCATTCTATTTTTTCTTATTAAAAAATAAGGATCTAAGCTGATTCCAGGTAGATATAGTAGGACACGGCAGACCTATAGGACCACTACCAAGTTTTTCTGAAAAGGTGGATAAATTACACAGCTCATGGTTTGAAAAGGTTGGAGAACTCTGGAAGTGAGGACAACTAGAAGAACTAAACCTCAAGAGAGAAGGGTTCTTCCTAGGTGAGGTGGGAACTGCTGACTGTTTTCTTCTCTGGGCACATATGCCAGGTCTGGGCATGAGTTGAAGGTTAGGCTTGGCTCCAAGTGGGGGCTGCTGCTAGTAGATACTGGGCCGCACCTGTGGATGGAGTGATGGGCTGGAGACCACGTAGCCCTGAACAGGCATGTCTTCCCCGGGAGGCGTTGGCTGAGCTCTGCAGCTTTGCCGGAAGCCAGATACAAACACAGCCGGCTACTTCCCACCTTCCCCGGGCTTAGGAGACCAAGTGCCGCCAGAGACAGGAGCTCACCACCAAAACAAAGCCAGTCTCCCTCTCAAGTCACCAGCCCTTTGTGAGGGGAGAGCTATGCTCAGATACTTGGAAGGACAAAATATTCAGAGCTCAGGAAAGAGACTTGCAATCAGAAGTCTAGGAAAGTCGTGCTCAATGCGGGGCTCAGCATAACAGCAGAGCGAAGTCTCCCCTGGGGTCCCTTGGGAGACAGCATCCCATGAGAGGGAGCGACCCTGCAAAAGCCATATGATGGGTCAAGACATTTGCCAGATTTCCTGAACTTGTGTACTATTAAGGTGAGGGGCTCAATATCTCTGAGGGATAGAACATTCTGGGATGGGGCGATCAAGGAAAAACCTAGGAACACACCCAAGAAACTTACTGATAGAAACAAGAGACATCTAAACCATCTGAAAATCAATTACTTTATGATATACCAGAGGCCCGGTGCATGACAATTCGTGCACTCAGGGGGTCCCTCAGCCTGGCCTGTGCCCTCTCGCAGTCCGGGACCCCTCAGGGGATGCCCACCTGCCAGTTTAGTCCCTCTCCCCGGGGGATCAGGCCTCAGCTGGCAGGTGGGCATCCCTCTGGCAGTTCAGGAGCCCTCAGGAGATGTCCGACTCCCTTTAGGCCCGTTCCCCTGCGGCCACCTCTGCGGAAAGCATGGTGCCGCCTCTCCCGCCACCTCTGTGGAGGGGGTGGTGCTGGGACCAGGCCCACGCTGCTGCCTCTGCAGAAGCCGGAGGGGGGGAGAGGGGGTCCTCACGCTGGGACTGCCATGGCTGGACTGGCAGCGCAGATTCACTGGCCCCGCCCCCCACCCACCCACTGGTCGTTCCGGCAGGTCATTCCAGAAGGTCGTTCCGCCATCCAGTCTAATTAGCATATTAGCTCTTTATTATATAGGATATAATAAATGTTTACATTTAAGTAATTGTTTTAGAATATTAATATCCATTTTCAGTCTTACTGAATTCTGGTTTTAAAAAAATGTAGTCTTTTGGAATTATCCTTTGAGAATTAATATTTGCTTTGTTGCCTAATATGTGATTAATAGTTTGACTATCCCATGAATATATTCACTTAATAATGCATAAAGTCCGATGCCTTTTTTAAAGTGAAGGATAATGAAGACTTTCTCAGACGAAGGCTGAATGAATTCATGGCTAACGGATCGGTGCTACAAGAAATGGTAAAATGAGCTCTTCCGGAAAGAGGAAAGGGTTAAAAGTCAGACACTGGAATCTACACAAACAGAGGAAGGCTGTTGTCCAGGCTGCTGCCTGTCGGGTTGGATATGGAGGTGAAGCACAATGTATTGACTAGGGGTCGTTTAGGGGCTGCTGATCGGGGCTGTATTTACTATGTACAATATTTGTGGTCCCTAAGCATTACCTGGTCTTAGGGAAAGTCTATTACATGTATCCGTAGCTTGGTTTTGAATTCAGAGGCCCCGAGCAGTTACGTTGACACTGTTTCCATTACAAGGTGGCACCGTAAACACGCTGTGCTTCTGGCTTCAAAATGACTTTGCCCTTCGGAATTACCCACGGGAAATCTTGAGAAAAATACCTTCTAAATGGATCATTTTCACAGTGCTGTGTTATAAACATATCCTCAGGTCCAAGCAAGGCGCTCTGCAGCTACTGCGTTTGGGACGTGCCCAGAGCCCACTCTCCACGTGTCTTTGGCACCATCCTGCAGCCCCCGGGGAGGTCAAGGTGTTGGCAAACTTGAGCCACGGAGACTTACTCTCAACCTTATTCAGGAGCTACTTACCACTTTCGGGGCAATAGGAAAAAACAGAGCTACCTTTTAACCCAGACTCCAGACAATGGGCCTGCATCTTGCATCTATACAATGGGCTTAGGACAAGCATGTCAAACTCATGGCCCACGGGCCACATGCCTCATTTATTTGGTCTATGTTAGCCTTTGAGTTGGACATGGTTGGCCTAGGACAGTAGTCGGCAAACTTATTAGTCAACAGAGCCAAATATCAACAGTACAACGATTGAAATTTCTTTTGAGAGCCGAATTTTTTAAACTTAAACTTCTTCTAATGCCACTTCTTCGAAATAGACTCGCCCAGGCCGTGGTATTTTGTGGAAGAGCCACACTCAAGGGCAAAGAGCCGCATGTGGCTCACGAGCCGCAGTATGCCGACCACGGGCCTAGGATATCTGCCTCTTAATGCCCATGAAACTTAGCCCTGATGTAAAACACATGCCAATCAGTACGACCTCATCACTGGGGTGCTTGGCTGCTGCCTGCTCCACGGTTGGATAAAATTTCCACCAAGTAGTATAAGCGTTGGTTATTTTGCTTCCGGTCAGCGATTCCTGGGAGATTTTCCCG
The DNA here is from genome assembly GCF_027574615.1 of Eptesicus fuscus. NCBI lineage: Eukaryota > Metazoa > Chordata > Mammalia > Chiroptera > Vespertilionidae > Eptesicus > Eptesicus fuscus. The sequence continues at coordinate 6,207,571 of NC_072475.1, forward strand.
AGTTAAAGCAAGAAGGTTTTTACCCGTGTATCTAATTAGCCATGATTGCCTGTGACCATGGACAGTGGGTGATACCAAGGATGGGTTCTGGTTGGTCAAGTTCCTAGAGGTCCTTCTCTTGAATAGGAAATTGTTCTTTTTCTCTGAGACGACATTCAAAACCTCAATCATTCATTCCACCAAGATTTCTGGGCCGTGTTGACTACTCCTGATAGAACAGTGAATGAAGCAGACACGTACCTCCTCTGACAAAGCTTACATACAGTCTACGGAGGAGGATGCATTTTAACCCCCGAATCCCACCAGTATTAAGTGTAGCAAGTGATGGGATGGAAAAACACCATGTGGGTGGGGGAGGGGCAAGAATCACAAGAAAATAGGGACTGGGGCCTGGTGTCTGCTGGAGTCAGGAAGGCTTCCCAGGAGACGTTGCATTGACTCCGAGTTGGAGCTTAGCGGACAGCAGGCGAGAGGAAAACCTGGGAGGGTGTCCTCATAGAAGCAGGTGCTGCCCCAGTTTTTCTGCCAAGGACCACCGAGAAGACATTTTTGGCTTTGCAGACCGCATCTGTCACAGCTATCAACTCTGCCATTACAGCACAAGCCACAGACAAAACGTAAGCAAATCGGAGTGGCTGCGCTTCAATAGAACTGTTATGGACACTGAAATTTGAATTCCGTGTCATTTTCACATGTCACAAAGTATTCTTCTTTGATTGTTTTGTTCAACCAATTAAAAATGTAAAAACCACTTTTAGCTCACAGGGTACACAGAACCAGACAGCGCACCGGATGTGGCCGGTGCCTGCAGGCTGTGGAGCCCTGGGGTAAGCCGGGAAGGAGGTCCGGCTGGCGGTGCACAGCGTGGAGGGAAGGCCTTCATAGCTCAGACTCCACATAGAGAGGTCAGCATGGAGCACATCCTTCCCCGGAATCTACGCGCAAACTGAAACTGCTGCTTTGTAAACTATTAAATGTACACAAACGTAGGCTTCTTTCTTGGTTGTTTATGGTCTTATCAAATGTTAATGCTGGGGCCAGGGAAGGGGTATCTAAGCTGCCTTATTTGCATGTAAGGAAATGCATAATTGCCCAAGGTCAAGGGAGTGTTCTTAGGAGACCTCATTTAAGACTACAAAGGAGTAATTCCCTCTCCTCTGGTGATGAATGTGTCCTCCAGTTCAAGCTGCTTAAAATTCATTCCCAGCTGCTAATGCATATCAGTTAGCAAAATGGGGAGCGTCCCAAGGTAGCATTCTTTGGCTAAAGAAGAAATGCTCAGGAAATCTGTATACATTTCCTTTAAAACAACAATAAAGTGTCCGTTAGCCCAGGCACATAGCTGAATTGAATTAACAACGTTATTGGAAGTCTGAAATCGCTATGATAGAGGAATGTTATTCATAGGGAAATCTTATTCCTTATTTTCAATTAGATTGATTTTGTTTTCTCCAAAGTAAATTAAAATGATTTATTACAAGAAATACATCTTTCTTTGGAAACATCTCAGTGTACGTACACGGCACAGACACGGTAGACCTGTATTTCCTGGCTGTCTGTCCAAGGCCCGAATGGAGACACTGGGACATGGGTTTCTAAGGCCCTTGTCACTGACAACAATCTCGTTGCCTCTGAGGTTCCAGATCAGCTGCACACAGTAGAAATTGGCCGTGGAAGTTAGGAGACAGAAAAATACGAGGAACAATGCAGAAATGGGCTCCATGAAATTCAATCATCCAGTGCAAAGGACAGTATTGGACAGACTTTAAATAACCCTTCATACATTCTCACAAAGAATGTGCAGGAAGGTGTCTGTGCAGAAGTCAGCTTTTATATTACTCAGGTCCGACTGTAAATAAAGCTTCTGAACAGAAGTAGAAAAAGAAGGCTTGAATGGAAGGTTCTCAGGTGTCAGAAGAATCCTAGAGGTCAGCAGGGCAGCCAGCCCAGCCGGCTTGTCACAGCACACAGGAATTCCTTGCTCAGCATCGTCGACAAGCCATCACTCGGCTGCCGAGTCAGGACACAGAAGAGGGACCTGGGAGTCTTGAAGACAAACATGAGCAGGCCCTGGACAGAGTGATAAATGAAGTCTACCTTCATGGCTCCCAGGTCCCCTACTCGATGCCCTTTCTCCTCTGCAGAAAACCTCTCTACTTTTCATCTGCCTGGTACCCGCTTCTATCCTTGCGAGGGAACCTTTTAGTTAGTTAGAGTTCCCAAGTGGGATGCCCTGCATTGTGTGATAACAAGCCCCCTGTCATGGGAAGCAACCAAGCCACAGCCGCATCACCGTGCACCAGGAGCACTGAGGCAGGGCACTGAGTGGGGAAGCAGGACTGAGCCCTCCATCCACACATTAGCTGAGGCTCTGATGACTTCAATTGCTATAAATTCAACAAATCTTTATTTACCTTTATAATAGGCCAGGAACGATGCTGGGACCACCAGGACATTGCAAGCTAAATAGGCATGTGTGCTTTATTCATCACTCGACTCAGCCTGTTGCATGGAACAAAGTAAGTGCTCAGTGTTTGTTGAGTGAATGAATGGATCATTGGTACAAAGCTAGATAATTGTTAGCTGAGTAATATAATCAATTTGCTGAACCCTCAGTGCCTAAGTTTTTCTAAATGGGATTAATAACAATACTAACCTCTTAGGGTTAAAAGAATACATTTTAAAATGCAAACTCCTGCTTTTGCCCATGGAAGAGTAACTGATATAGTATTTGCACTCTTGCCATTAAAACAGATTAGAAAAAAACACATATGAGCCCTAACCGGTTTGGCTCAGTGGATAGAGCGTCAGCCTCTGGACTCAAGGGTCCCGGGTTCGATTCCAGTCAAGGGCATGTACCTTGGTTGTGGGCACATCCCTAGTAGGGAGTGTGCAGGAGGCAGCTGATCGATGTTTCTCTCTCAATGTTTCTAACTCTCTATCCCTTTCCCTTCCTCTCTGTAAAAAATCAATAAAATATATATACTTTTAAAAACACATATGATATAGGTATTTTCAGACATTGGACGACACACAGTACAGAACTGTGATTCCTGATTTAAGGGCAACAGTGAGGTCAGCACGTGGCTGCCCAGGCTCTCGGCCTGGAGCCTTTCCAGACCACAGGACAGAGGAGGGAACCCACACCGATCCCAGCAGTGTGCTGAGCTGAGGGGAGAACCTCGACTTCGGGAAACGGGTGGCAGCTAGAACGTGTGAACAGGATACTGGAAAGGAGGAGGCTACGCAGAGAAAGAGCTCTGAACATCGGCCTCAGGAGTCCCTTGACTATGAACCTGCACGTGTCCAGGGTGAATCCACAGGCTGGGCAAGGAGCAATTCCCAGGGAAAGGAAACGTATGTGTGGTAATTACAGGCTAACGGTTCCAGAGCTCATGTATGACTGGGAGTTATCAGGGACCCACCAGACACCGATGGTTCATTGAGCACCCGGGGCTGTGTTTTAGTAGAGGGGTAAACTACCCCTAAAAATAGCTACTCTAGACCCATTCCATGGTATATTTTAAAAGAGCGCAGAAGGCCTTGAGCTACAGAAAACCCAGGCCTCAGCCAGCCCTGGAGCTGGACAAACCCGGGAATGCCCAGGAGTAAAGCCCTGCCCTGCGGAAGCCTGAGTCAGGAGGTGAAACCTCGTGCATGTGTTTGTGGAATGCCATTCACCACTGGGTCCACACCAGGGCCTGCTGGTCTACCTCCACTTATCGCCCAGCTGAGCTCCAGTGCGGACAGCTCTGGGGAGGACGTTTGAAATGAAATTTCTTTTCTCTCCCTCCATGTCTTTTTACAGAGGAGTGACTGCGTTTACTGTGAGCTGGTTGGATTGTGTCAGCAGCTGAAACAACTGTGTTGATTGCCTGGACGGCTCAGTCAGGGCAGCTTCCATTTCTATTATTAAACGTGGAGGGGCTTCAAGAGGCCCCACGAAGAGGCCTGCACGTATCCTTCCACGGGGCGGGGGGGTGGGGGGAGAGAGGGGGATCTGCTCATCCGAGGGGCCATACTCAGCACTCGGCGGCTCCAATTAAGCCCTGATTACATACCTGAGCCTGCTGCTTTCCGAGGTCATCAACCCTCTCTCACTGTTTCGTTGAAAGTGACTCAAGCTCTGGGAAGGAAACAGCAGATGTGCACAAAATCAACAGGCGCAGCCTCCGCTAGGACAAGTGCACTGAACTCCAGATCAGACCTCTCGGCACCAGAGGAGGAATTGGGGGAGGGGGGGAGCAGAGATGGGGAGACAAAAACAAACAGCAAGCATCACAGGGCAACCTTTGAAGCGGGAGAGCCAGCAGCTCGTGCAAACACTGCCAGGACTCATGGCTGTAATTCTGGAAAACTCTCCTGCGTGAAGAGGCTGTCTTGAGAGTGTTGAGTTTGTTTCTAAAGATCCCGTTGCCTGCGCTCATGAAGAGCCACAGCTAGTATTTGGATGAAAAACACTGACTTGGGTTGCGGTGCTGACCCTCTTTATAGTTTTTCAAGTACCGAAGGGTTTTGCTGTTGCCTTCAAGGTGGAGGGAGGTCATCCGGGCAGGGTCTCACCCAGTAGCTGCGCCACTCGGGACAGAACTGAAGCATTGCAGCCAGGTTGCCCCACCCCGCTGGGAGTGGGCAGCAGGGGATGAGTCCTCACCTGAGTGTGGTGGCAGAATAACGGCCCCTGAAGATGCTCATGTCCTCATCCCTGGGCGTGTGGATATGTTACCTTACCTGGCAAGAGGGAATTCACAGATGGGATTAAGGATTTTGAGATGGAGAGGTAATTGGAGGTGCCCAATCTAATCACTGGGATGGTTACAAGAGGAAAGCAGGAGGGACAGACTGAGAGATATGAGGACAGAATAGAGGTTCGAGGCAGGAAGGAGGAGAGAGACCAAAGACGCTATACCACTGGCCTTAAAGGTGGAGGAAGAGACCACAAGCAACAAAATGCAGATGACTTCTGGAAGCTGGAAAAGTCAGGGAAACACCTCAGAGACGTCAGAAGGAACCAGCCCTGCTGAACCCTTATTTCAGGACTTCTGACCCCCAAAACCGGAAGATTGGAGGTTTCCATGGCAACTGAAACTGGGTATGTGGTCATCTATTACACAGCAGTAGAAAACGAATACCCTGGACAGCCCAGAGGAAAGCCAAGCGCGTCTAGAAACCATGTGTCAGTCTGACTGAAGGAAACATTGGGCCCTGTCTTCCAAACGTTTCTGCAAATGAAGGACATACAAACCATGACCTCGAGGCCATGCACTTCTTCAACCTGTAGCGGCTAACACAAGAGACTCCTTTCCAAGGCCTGAAGTTCCAGAAGGTACCTCTTAAGGTAAGACTTAAGGGGACAACAAGATGACTAGAAATTAGAAAAATCAACGTTTTCAGACCCAAGTTTCTATGGAGATACGCGTTGTGGAGACAAATAGCATGTTCTTGTTCCCTCATCTTGTCATCTGAGGGGCCGGACTCAGCACTCAGCGGCTCCAATTAAGCCCTGATTACTTACCGGAGCCTGCTGCTTTCAGAGGTCATCGATGATTTAAGAATGTGTAATAATGAAAGGGGATTTAAATTAGTATGCAAACAAAAATGCGTGCATGCAAACAGCTCACAGAGTCTCTCAGAGGCTGCATTTTTATTTCTGCTTCCAGCCTTCCTACTATCTGATATTTCACGGTTGGATTAACGTTTAGCAAATGCCCATCTCGCCCGACACCAGCTTTCTTCCCACACACGTGGCAGACATCACTAGTTGATCATGTGCAGTCCTTCAGGCTGGATGCAGTCTCCTAATTCTCAACACAGCCTCTAACCATCAAGGCTAGAGCTGGACTCCCAAGGAAGCCAGCGTGCCAATCCTGGGATGTCACAGTGCCTATGGAAATCTACCAATGCAAAACGCTGTCAAAGATGTTTCATCGGGGTATTCGCCCTCCGTGGCCTTCCATATGAATGTACTTCTGGTCGGCACCATCAACTCAGCCTGCCACAGGTAAGGAGGAACAGACTGGCCTGGCCAGTAAGGTGCTTCCTAGCTTGGGAGCCAGGTGGAAATTCTAGAGCCGCCCAGCAGGGTGGGGCTGAGATAGGAAGAGGAGGGAGGAGAGAGGAGAGGCAGGAAGCTGCTGAAGATGAACTTCCCAACCTGACAGCGTGGCCCAGGGCCAGCTCCCTGCTAATGCACGACAGTGGGGTTTCCTGCTTCATGACCACATCCATCCTCCCCTCTGGTTCATGGGCCTCCTGTGACACCCTGTGCTGAGGGCTGGCGAATCATTTCAGTTGCCATGGAAACCTCTGGCCTCATCTCGTGGTATCATTAGGATTTGAGTGAGCTACACCGTACCTCTGTGGTCCATCGATTGTAAAGGTTAGGGCATCCCAGTGCTCACGGTCTCCGCTGAAGTCGTGATTTTTCATGAAGGCATGTTTGCTCCGTTGCTAGGGAAGACTGCCCTGGGATTTGGCTGAAGGGGCAGAGAGTTTATTTCACAGCATCTCCTGTAGAGGAAAATCTGATTGCAGGTCTCTAGAATGTGAATGTCACAATGCAGTCTGATGTGCACCTTCCTGAGGTTCCCCCTCCAGGTCCCAGGGAACAAAAGGCAGCCAGGTGACTGGCAATTAGACGGTGAACGGAAAGAGGAAACTAAAGGACATGCGTACGTGCTGCCCTAGAGTATCTTATTTTTTTCCTTCATTATTTAGATACTAAAATTGAAGCAGAATGTTGGCCTGGATCATTCAGAAAACTGCAATCATTCATTTCTCACATTGGAAACTAAATAATATCAAACTTGGGAACTGATTAAAATACATTATGAAAAATCCCCAAGATGATTGGAGATATCAACAATGTTGTAGAACCATCTTTAGGAACAATAGTGTTCAAATTTTAAGTGAAGAAGCAATTTCCAAAACTACACAATATGATGCAATTTTTAGTGATTAGTACATGTGTGTAAAAGTTGAGAATTATGTAAACAGGAGGGGTTAAAGGATGGAAAAGGTAATGATGTTGTTTTACTTTTTCTGTATTTTCTGAAATTTTTGCTGAGAAAAAGCATCCCTTTTGTAAAGTGGAAAAAACCAAGCCCTTTTAATGTTCAAAAAATTTAGTACCTCTAATAAGCCTGTTTATAATAACAAGCCTGTTAAGCTATAATAATAGACAGGAGAAAGGGGACTAAACATGCTCTCTGCTCCCCTTTATTACACTGATGCTCACTGCCAGAAACTAGATGGGTGTGTGCCCCTCACTCAGTTCTTCATATTCATTTCCATCATCATTACCATCATCATCATTATAGTTATCACCTTCATCATCATCATGACTATTATCATCATCATAATCACCAACCACCATAATTATCATCACCACCTCCATTATCATTATCATCATCACATCACCACCATCATCATCACCATCATCATTATCACCAATATCACCACTATGACCCCCAGGCCCACCACAATTAATTCTCTTAATAATGGCACTCACCAAGCATCAACCCTCTCTGGTTGTTCCTGCATCCAGGGAAGCCCTCTAGCTAAGACTTCATGTATTAAAATTCTATCAGTTGAAGAAAATAGGCTTTTCCCAGAAACTGGTAAGGATCATATTGTTTGGCCCAAACCTGTTCTACGCCCTGATAAATGAGAAACTGCTACATCTCCTCTCTGTTTCTCCAAAATTTCTTGCTGGTACAAAGGGGAGGGGAGAGAAAAATAAGAGCTGGGGGTCCACACAAGTCATCATGTTTGGAAATTGAGGCAGACGTCCTCAGTAAAGTGAATGGAAAGCAGGGATGGGCAGTGTTGGGAGCAGGAATAAAATGTGTGGGAGGGGAGTCCTGGAAAGGATTGGAATTTTTTGGAAATCAGCTGAGTATTTGGCTTGAACAGGATGCACATTATTTGCACCCCAAAAGCTCTTTCTGGGCTCTTAGCATTTAGAGCGATGAAGCCTTTTCTTGGGAGCTTGTGTGATGCTTGTCAGTGTGTGAATGTGTGTGTGCGTGTGTGCGTGCGCGCAGTTCTATTTAAATGTTTCCAAACTCATCTCACACACACACACACACACACACACACACACACACACAGCCATTTTCCTTTAAGAAATCTGATGCAAGAAAATTATTCAATGTGGTTTGAATCCCGGGCAGCAGGACAATGAGCCGCCCACAGTGAGGTAACCAGATGTCCCCTTTGGGCACAGCCCTGTTCCTGCTGATCTTGGTGAATGGTCGGAATGTGGGCCAGAGCTCAAGAGCAAGGGAGCACAGCACTGAAGAGCCAAGCAGGCTGCTGGCAAAGGTGGCTGGAGGAGAGGAGGTCTTAAGCATGCATGGCTGAGAACACTGGGGAGCAGGCACCTTCAGATCTAGACATGTTGTCAATGGCAGAAATGCTGCAGAAAAAAGCAAGTTTCAGAATAAGACAAGGCAACCATGTAGAGGATGAACACTGAACAAATTGAGAATATTTGCCTTTGGTGCATGGCATTGGAACGTGCTTCTGGGGTGTTTGGTTTTTATACAATATTGTGAAAAGTAATAGGTCAAATCTATATATATTAAAGGCGCAGTGCATGATATTCATGCATTGTGGGGAGGGGGTCCCCTCAGCCCAGCCTGTGCCCTCTCACAATCTGGGACCCCTCGGGGGATGTAGCAGTGTGCCAAGCAGCAGGCAGCCAGGGGAGGAACAGAACTGGGGCTGGGCGCTGCGCTGCTCGCATTCACCACTGAGGCTCCTGCCGCTGCAACTGTGCTCGCCAGCCATAAACCCGGCTTCTGGCTGAGTGGCGCAACCCCTGTGGGAGCACACTGACCACCAGGCAGCAGCTCCTGCATAGAGCTTCTGCCCCCTGGTGGTCAGTGTGCATCATAGCGAGTGGTCAACCGGTCATTCCAGTCGTTCTGGTCATTCTGGTTGTTCCGGTCATTCCGATAGTTCCGTCCTAACGGTTGCTTAAAAAGTAATAGGTCAAATATATATAAACTAGAGGCCTGGTGCACAACATTTGTGCATGGAGGGCGGGGTCCCTCAGCCCGACCTGCGCCTTCTTGCAGTCCAGGACCCCTTGGGGGATGTCCACCTGCCGGGCAGAGAGCGGGCCTAAGCCGGCAGGCAGACATCCCCCGAGGGGTCCTTAGCACTGCCGCAGAGGTGGGAAAGGCCCCCGCCACTGCAGCTGTACTTGCCAGCCAGAAGCTGGGCTCGCTGCTCCTAGTGCTGCCTCTCCCACCACCACCACTGCTTTCGCCAGGCGTGAGCCCGGCTTCTGGCTGAGTAGTGTTCTCCCTGTGGGAGCGCACTGACCACCAGGGGGCAGCTCCTATGTTGAGCTTAATAGGTCATTCTGCCGTTCAGTCAATTTGCATATTAAGGTTTTATTATATAGGATGCTCTTATTGGGGGGTACAGGCCACACTCTGCCTCCCCAGTTCTTTACCTTCTTTCATCAGCCCACTCCCATCCCTTCCTCACCTCCATGCTGGTGCTTGTGCCCAGACATCAGGAAGACAATGGCAGGAGTGGACGCTACTCCAGATGCCAAACCCCACCCCTTTGTGGAGCACTAACCAGACCCACCAGTTCTGCCTCCGTCAGAGGAAGGAGCAGCCCCTGCACCCATGAGGAGGGGGCACTCTGATTCCCGAAGGCCAGACAAGCTGGCCCTTCATTCTCATCAGGTCTTTGACCCCATCCGCCCATGCTCTTACCATTATCATGTCCTGTAGTGGAAAGTTGAACAAGCTGAGCCAAATACCTGCTACAGGGTCTCCATGGATGAATGTAGAGATGCCCATTTTTAGTACTTGCCTGATATCTGAAATTATGGGCGTGATGTTTTATGCTATAGGCACACATAACGGTTTAGCATAACAAAAACTGGTCTCAAATACAAAGAAAAAGCATTTACTAATGCAGATGCATAAAAAAAAAAAAAAAAGAGGCAGTAAAACTCAGTGACCTCCACCCAGTTTCATTACCCCACCACCGGAACACAATTGCATTCATTAGTCAGTACACCTGGGCAATCACTTCTTTGGTCTCCATTTTGAATGTGACATTTCCCAAAGAGAAGGCCTGGCCAACACAAATAAATAGGGCATTACATCTAATACTAAAGCCAAAGTTAGGGATTAGGTGCTTCCTTCAGCCCACGGCCTCTCCTTTACGTGTGGGAATAGCTCTGCACATTGCGAAAATTAATAGGTCACAACTAATGCCTGTGGCGGCTGGGCCCATCTCCATACAGGTGCACAATGAATGCAGCCTTGATGGGAAGGAGAGCCACAAGTAAGAAGGCTGCATGGGTTCAACACAGTTAAAATGAAAAGGAAGGAGACAGAGGCAGATCGATACCTAAAGAAACAGTCAATGTAGACAAGATCTGCGGATGATAAGGAGGGAAATATGCCAAGCAGAAGCCTGCTCATTAATTCCAAGCTGAAACTACAACTGTTAGGAAGAAATTAGAGACATTTCTGGGGAGCTTTATACCTGCAGGTGCATATACCTTCCTTGTGTCACAAGGAATGGGGACACCCAAGAGCCCTCGGTGATCAGAACACACTTGTCTTCTTACTCCAAATAGTAAAGAGAAAAGTAGAAAATAAGAGATTGATTTTAAATCCATCGTTTAAACTTTTCCAGACTGTTAAACTTTGCTTTCTTTCTTTTTTTTAAAAAATATTTTTATTGATTTTTTACAGAGAGGAAGGGAGAGGGATAGAGAGCTAGAAACATCGATGAGAGAGAAACATCGACCAGCTGCCTCCTGCACACCCCCTACCAGGGATGTGCCCGCAACCAATGTACATGCCCCTGACCGGAATCGAAGCCGGGACCCTTGAGTCCACAGACCGACGCTCTATCCACTGAGCCAAACCGGTTTCAGCAAAAAACTTTGCTTTCTTATTGCCAAGGTGAATATAGTATATAAATTTTGTTCTGTAATTGGTCTCTAGGTGGATCTTGAAATATAAAAATCAATAACATCAAAAATAATAAATTGTCCCTTCTATATGGATTTTATTTTTCCTGGAGTACTTTATCTATCTGTCTATCTATCTATCTATCTATCTATCTGTCTATCTATCTATCTTGTAATGTCTGCTTTTATCAGATCTTTACCATCATCTAATGTTTTCAAATTTTCAAATATACAAAATCATTTTTCTTCTCTTATCTTTATGGAGCCCTTTGCTCTAGACTAATCTCTCTCTAGTTCTGTTGCAAAACTATCAACATGGATAAAATCTACTCTTCTTGCATCTTAAGTCTTCTTTTGTGTTTTGCTGGAGCACATCCTTGTATAGCTTTGCTTAGAATTAAAACAGGGTTTTTGCATAATCTGTCTTCACACTTGGTTGATCATTTTCTTGATTGTAGAATTCTAGGCTGTAAATCACTTACCTTAGAATTTAGAAGATATTCCTCCTTGTCTTACAATATTAAGTGTTGCTTGTAGGAATTCCACAGGCAGTCTGACTCTGATCCTTTGTAGGTGAATAGTTTTTACTCTCTGGAGGCTTCCAGAATCTTCTATAGTTGGCATATTTTGAACCTTCACTACAATGTGCCTCAATATTGTCTTTCTTGTGCTTTATGCTAAGACCTTCCTTCAAAAACTGATTCCTCTGTGTTTCCTTCCGTCTCTCTCTTTCTGGAAATTCTCTTCAATTGTCTTTTGGCCATTAAATGGATCTTTGTTGTTTTTTTAGGTGCTTGCACATATTTTTATCCCTTTATTTTGTCTTTGGTCTCAGTTTATAAAAGATTTCCTTGATTTCACTGTTAAACCTTGTGTTGAATTTTGTAGTTTGAAAATATCTTTTCTTTCCACGAGATCATTCTTATTCTCTGATACCCTTTAAAAAAATCTTATTTACCTATTATGGATTTGATACCAACTCAAATCTCTCTGAGGACACCAATTAGGATTTTTTAAAATACCCGTTATCCCTTGAATTATTTGTTTCATCCTGGGTCATCTTCAGCTTGTTTATCTTTGCCTTTCTCCTTCAGCTTACAGCCTCTCCTCAGATGTCCATGGCCCCCTGCTGTCCATATATATTTTAAAACACTGCCAGGGCAGAGCTGTGAGCTCTGTTTGTAAAGGAGGCCTCACCTGGAAGTTGTCAGTCCAGCGGGAGCAGAACAGAAACAAGCCATTTCACTGGGGCCCCAGAATGCACTGCTTTGGGCACCAGCCCTCCCCAGCTGCCCTGCTTCTTCCCAGGCAATTTGCTCAGTTTCCTTAATGATGAATGCTTTGCTTTTTTGCCTGAGGGGTAAACATCTGCCTGTTGTCTCTTCTGTGCTCAAAGGGTAGGAAGGGAGTTGTCAGGGCTCAACTCTTGCTTCAGCCTCCCACATCTCACTCCCATCCCCCCATGCGTCTGAGAGCAGAGCCTCTGTGGGAGTCCAGGGCACCCAGGTGAGCGGTTTGGAGGCTGTTTGGTTACAGTCCCCTCTGGACCTCTCTCCCCCTGATTTACAGTCACTGTGACTCCACTCGCTCTCACCTTCAGGAAACCTGTAGAGAGCTGTCCTCAATGATGGTCCCCGCCAAATCGCTTTATGATTGTGAGCGAATCTATGTTTTATTCTTTTACTCTCTCTTTCATCAGATTTGAGAGGAAGAGAAAAGAAACTTATGTACTCAGCCTCTCATTCTGAACTAGGAGCCATTTTTGAAGTAATTAATGCCCCAAAAAGGAATGAGATTTAATTATTCAAAAAACCAATTAAAATAAGATTTCCATTCGATGACATTTTCTCAGCTACCACTTTGTTCAAGGTATGGTGCTGGACTAATAAGGGGATTTACAAAATAGTGGGGTTAGAGGTTTGGTCCTGGCCCCAAAGGAATTTATAGTCTGCGACAAGTGACAGATGTTTATCAACACGCTCTAACTGTACATTTGACTCTATATTGACTTTAAGAAATGAACAAGTATGTCCGGCCAGTGTGGCTCAGTGGTTGAGCATTGACCTATGAACCAGGAGGTCATGGTTCCATTCCCCGTCAGGACACATGCCCAGGTTTCAAGCTCAATCCCCAGTAGGGGGCGTGCAGGAGGCAGCCAATCAATGACTCTCTTTCATCATTGATGTTTCTATCTCTCTCTTCTTCTCCCTTCCTCTCTAAAATCAATAAAAATATATTTAAAAAAAAGAAATGAACAAGTATATCTGAATGTGCCTACATATGATGTTGAGTGCAAACATTCTAATTTGACTGCAAAAATAGGTCTGGATTTCCAGGAAGAAAAAAAAAAAAAATGACAGAATGGCAAAAAAGCAGTAAAGAGAGAAAAGATGGCGTTCCAGGGGTAGGAGAGGCTTGCGCTCTGGGTAAGCGGAGGGAATCCATGGCTTTTAAATTAGTAAAAGGAAATCTGATGGTGGTGGGGAGTCTACTATTCGTTATACTGTTTGCAACCAAATTAGAATGTTGCACTAAAGTCCTTACGCAGGCGTGCTCTGTTATATTTTGTCATTCCTTAGACTCAGTCTGCAGTCAAATGCACATTGTAATCCTCTGATGAAAAGTATGATTTTATTTATGAGGGTCACAATACAAATAATAGTCAGTAGTGCTATTTAGGGGTGTGAGGGGGCATAAATGAGGCCTTTGTGTGCAGAACATGTTTTATTTCTTGACCTGGGTGTAGTTTACATGGGTATGTTTACTCTAGGAAATTTCTTCCAGCTGTATTCTTAGGGTTTCTAACCTACATTTCAATAACACATCTGTTAGAAAAAGGAGGACAAGATAGTTCAAAAGCCTTCTCTTTAGAGTGTATGGCAAGAGGAAAAGCTAGACCAGCGATTGCCAGCGGGTGGCCACAAGAATGTGTAAAACAGGCAATACCCAACTGGTTAGTCAGGGGCACTGACCTCTTTTCCCTTAAGTTGTCAAATTGAAAAATGACAACAGCCAATACAGCAATGGCCATCTGATTGGATAAATCAAAATTATACCTAATTTCTTTTTGGTCAGATAGGCAAAAAGTTATATTTTGGGGTGTGCTGCAGAATTTTAGTAATTAGTTTGTGTGCCATGAGATGAAAATGGCTGAATATCACTGATCTAGAGTAAAGACCAGGAATTCCTTGGAAATAGGGACTGTTGATCACAGAATTTCCAGGATCTGGAATAATACCTGTCCCATGGTAGGTGTTCAATATGTGTTTGTGGGAGGGAGAGAGAAGAAGAAAGGGAAGAAAGGAAAGAAAGGAAGGAAGGAAGGAAGGAAGGAAGGAAGGAAGGAAGGAAGGAAGGAAGGAAGGAAATACGGAAGGAAAGAAGGAAAGGAAGGAAGGGAGGGAGGAAGGAAAGGAAGGGAGGGAGGGAGGGAGGGAGGGAGGGAGGGAGGGAGGGAGGGAGGAAGAGGAGGGAGGGAGACAGGCAGGGAGGGAGGAATAAGACCTTTATGTACTCAGCCACTGGATCCAGAGATGTTTTGGTTTTGTCACCACAGCATTAACTAACTAATACACTTCCCGCGAGCTCGCACAGCCAATGTGCACACATCCATCAACAGCACACATCACTCCCTCTCCCAGAGCATGAACCTGTTGAGGTCGGGACTGCCTCTTCCCACCTTAAACAGTCCTTGGATCGGAACCGGTGCTCACTGAAGATATGTTGACTGGCATCATTCTCACCCTCATGCCCCCATCACTGTGGTTTGCATATGGCAGGCCCGGGCCCAGTATGATGGTGGACTGATTGCTGCAGGGAGCAATGGCCAAGAGGTTGTAAACAGGAGAGACAAACATCAGTGGATTTTCCTGGAAGTTTGCTGAAATCCCACTAAAAACACCAGCTAGTCTGTGCTCACCATGGGCATATGGGTGAATTCTCCCCCCAGAAGCCCCTCCCGAGGCTTTGTCTCCTTCCAACCTGCCCAGGGAGCAAGTGCTGCCTTGCGAGAATGCGGCCTCCTGGGTCAGGACCAGGAGCTGGGGGAGCCGCCATCCGTTCAGCAGGATGAGCTTTCATTACTGCCTCGGAAAGGACTGGGCCTTCCACTCCTCCCGGGCTCGCCCAGCCATGGCAGCCTCTCCCGCTGCGCACGCTCAGCTGCGAGGGGCTGGGCAGCCCAGAGCTCGCCTTCCTGGGCGGTCAAGGGGGGGCGGGGGGGTCGGGGAGACGGAGAAGGTTACTCAGAGAAGGAGCAGCTGTAATGGTTTCCCTGAGGGGGTAGCATCCTCGGGCCTGCGGAGCATTTTGCAGCTTTTCTTTATGCATTTTTAATCAATTCTAAGCTACTTACAAATATGTGCAATTACTTTCTGCACTTCGCTTTGTAATAAGATGTAATGACTCTGCCTCAATCCTCCGGGTGAACATTGATAACCTGGCTCTACGAGTTAAAATTTCGCTCCGCAGAGGAGGAGGGTAAGAACAAATGGGTTTTTCTTCTTGGGGAGGCGGGGAGGGTGTGGGGTAAGGGAATCAGAATATTTAACCTTCAAGTATCCTGAGTGAGAGAGAACCGAACACCTCACTTAGTGGCCACATAGTATCTGATTAAAATGCGGAGCGAAAAAAACAGCCCAGACAACAGAAACTCTTTCTTTAACACATTTTACAGATTCTCTTAAACAGAGAGGCCGGGTGGCACCCACAGAGCCCATCTGGTCCATTTGCAAGCGTTGAGAGAGGGAATGTCCTCCAAGTGTCCTTGACCAAGAGACTGTCTCCCAGCTCGGCAGCCACCTGGAGGAGCCGCCGTTTGCACCATCCAGCTACCTGCCGACCAAGTTCTGTGATGGAGAGTAATAACCACAGCGGATATCCTCTGCTGAAGGCGCCATATACATCGGCACAGAAACCCAGGGAGCGAGGGATTGCTGCCCCGCCCATTGCAGATGGAGACACCCCAGAAGGCTTTGGCCCCGTTCTCTGTGGGAGCCTCGGAGAGCTGCAGTGCGGTGCTGACTGAGGAGAGACCCTGGCCCCACAGGATCCCCTGCCTGCTGCTGCAAACCTGCCGACCTCACTCTCTGCAGACAGGGAAGTCCCGCCCCTTCCATCACAGAGCCGGCACCAGCTCAGCCTCGCCTGCTTTTCAATGAAAGCACGTGAGTGAGCACAAGGCCCGTGGGAGATTCGGCTCATCCTGAGCCGCCCCGCCCAGCGCCTCCCTCTGTCCAGGACTCTAAGCGGCTGAGTGGCTGACCGGGGGAAGCAGGGACACGGGCAGAAGGCCCAAGGCCTAGTTGCCATCACTGAGTTGCTATGCAACCAGGTAGCCAACAAGCGGCTCTCGTTCTTTATCTAAGAACTAAGGGGGGTGAGCTAGGGAGCCGAGCAGGTCCCCTTTCAGCTTCACCACATGTGGATTTACGTGACAGCCATCTACTCAGCGTCATCAACTGGTGGTGGGAGTTACAGGTAACTGAGGTCTTTCCTGCACGGCGTCTAGTTTCTCAGTGTGCAGCGGTATCGCTGTGACCAAGGTCCAGCTCAGAGCCCCTTCTCAGATGAGCCCTGAAATAGGGCGGGTTTCTGCTTCCTATCCCAGTAGAATGTTCTACAGCCAGAGCCTCCTCCTTCCTCTCCCCACCAAGGGTTCCTCCTGCAGGAGGGAAGTGGGAGCTGCTTCTCCATGAAGGCCCAGATTAGCCCAGGGATCCAAACCACTGAAACCAGGAAGGCCTGCGTGGGGTCCAGGAGCTCCCTGCAGGTACAGTCCCCGCTCTTGTCCACGTGCCATCTACTACTGAGCCACCGCATGTGGCTTGCAGCCTGGATGCAGCCATTGCCACGATCAGGAATGACTCCTACAGCACTGTGGGAACTGCTCTTAGTTCCCAAGATGGAAATGCCTGAGAAGGCCCCAACCCCACTCCCAGGAAGTCCCCCACCCCAGGCGTCCTGTGTAAGGAGCAGTCCTGGCAGGTGGGCGGCACAAGGCTGCGTGAGTAACAAGGGACATCTCTAAATGTCTTTCTCGAGAAGTGAGGCGCGGGCTAATGTAACCGACAACCACATTCTGACTTGTTGAACTTCAACTTTGGTTAATTTCCTTTTTATCTACTTAGATCCAGAATGGTTTTTACGTATCTTTGCTTTGATATTGTAGTAGAGTCTTAGAGGGCAACCAAATTCTTCTTATTTGTGAGTTCTCCTGGGGTATGACATCACTGCCCCCCTCCCCCATGCAAAACAATGTACCTACTTCATGGTCCTTTCTCTCTGGCTCCCACATTTATAAAATGCTAGTCAAAGAAGTCCTTTTCCCTGGAACCATGTTAACTCCAGATCTCAAATATCCGCTGTACCTTCTGCATTTACATATTGAGCAGTTCCCCTGCACTTCATTCTTTTGTAGGCTACCTGAATTACTATATAGTAGTAATCAGTCTAGATAGTACATGGTCATGCTAATATATCTAATAAACTAACCTAGTACATCATGTGTGGGATGGTATAACAGTTAGAGCTTTGGTGCCAATGTCATTGTGCCTCCATCTCCCAACTGAAAATACTAAGAGCCATGCCACAGGGTTGTGTGCAGATTAAGTGAGAAAGTAAAGTTCCCAACACCTTTGTTATTATTGTCCCTATGATATAGGACCATTAGGAAAAGAGCATTTGCAGCCTGCATGGGGATCTTGAAGAAGAATAGGGTTTTCGTAGCGTGTGTGTGTGTGTGGGTGTGTGTGTGTGTGTGGTAAGTGGGAAGTTTCTGGCTGAAGGAAGTTTCTGGTCAAAACATGGAGGTAGGACAAAGAAGGTCCAATCTGTGTGACAATGTGAAGAGCATGCTGACTGAGAACCTTGGAAAGTTGAATGAGAAGATAGGGTGGGGGCTGAGGACCAAATTAGAGAGGTTTAGAGGTGATGGATGGCAAGAAACTTCTTTGTTTTAGTAGGAAAGGTATGCGCTAATCCTTATCACCGCCACCATCATCTCCATCATCATCATCACCATTACCATCATCACCTTCATTATCATCACAACCAGCATCACCAGCATCACCATCACAATCACCACCATCATCTCCACCATCGCCATCACCATCATTGCTTTCTTCTTCTTTTTCTCTTCTTCCTCGTCTTCTTCACCATCCTCGGCATAGACAACATGTAATAAGCCATTACTATGAGCCAGACACTGAGCTAAAAGCTTTCTCCCTATTAACGAGGAGACAAGACAGTAGGGCCTAATTTCTAAAGCACTTTTCATGCTACGTAAACCTAGCTCCTTGTTAATTACCTATAATTACCTGTGTCCATTTTCTGTAGGGCCACTCTCTTTTCCTTTCTAAAATTTTTATTTGAAATACAATTGTTAAGCCTCTGCTCTGTGGCACTCCTATGAGGCCAATGGCTCGTTGACCTGGGGAGCTCTTTTCTCGGAGAGGAAAGCGTGAGCACTGATAATAGGTAAATGCCCTAATAGAGCTGGCCACCGGCTCTGCCCTGTGTGGGTGGGAGAACGCTTCACGGAGATGGCGCCGTTGCTATGAACCCTACAGTGGGGATTTATCAAGTGGCTAGAATGAGGAGAAATGGAGGGAGCTAGGGAAAATGCCTGGAGGGTGGGGAACAGTATGGGCACTAAAGTGAAAATCAGAAAACAAAGATGGGAATAGTGCAGAGGCCCAGGTGTAGATGAGCAGTGTCTGAATTTCACACTAGGTGCATGAGGCTCAGGAATCAATGGAGCAGGCGGGAGGCAGACACCTGCTGATGGAGAAATGTGAGCACAGATCCACTTCCCACTCTCCCCACCCTCGCGTGCGAGACAGTGGAATGTGGACGGTGATTTTTCCACCTGCGTTTCTCCAGAAACCAAGTGCGTTGAGAGAAGGAAGCAATCATCTCCTCCAGACATTTGGCCTCACCACAGATTGAAAAGTTGTTCAGTCTCCTACTGGTTCTTAATAGCGTCCAAATGCTTTAAATCACTCACATGAGTCCTCCACATAAAGGAATACGGTCATGAAGTTGAACTTCACGCATAATTTTTTTAAAGCAAATTCTGCCCATATAGTCAAGTCATTGCACAATCCTAATCGTGCAAAGTCTAGCCCAGGGTTTGCCTTCAAACATTCCTGGGGAGAGGGCAGCTAGAGGGGGCAGGGATGCAGGAGGGGCAGCTGCAGGGGCAGCTGCAGGGGCAGCTGGAGGAAGCAGGACTGGCAAGTCTCCTGAGCCTGAGAAAATGGTGCGTCTTTCAGCAATAATTTTTGAATCACCTCCTGTGCCTCTAAGAGAACAAACGCCTAATTTTGACCACAGCCTTCTAAAAGACAAATAACCGCATTCACAAAACTAAAGCAACTCCGAGGATGCAAAACTGTGGCCCCTTCTGCTGCAGCCCGAGTGACAATGACCAGCTGACAGTCTCGGCCTCCTGAAAAGAGCCATTCTAATTGAGCCTCTGACAGACCCCTAACTAGGGCAGCGCCGCTGGGCGCCCGGGCCACGCGGCGCATTTTAATTGCTATGCTGGCATTTATTGGATGCCACTGGTCTGGCTCAGCATCCTTTTATAGCCATCCTACTTGACCACAAATCAGGTACACTATAAAAAAAAAAAACCAGCCGCAACATCCTCCCTCCCAAAGGCAGTTGTATTGTTTCAGGGGCGTTTGATATTTAAATTTTCATGACGTGGGATGGAGCCGGGCTGCAGTGTGGGCGGGAGGGTGGTGAGCAGGCAGCGAAGCTGTCCTGGCAAAGGCAGGTCGGCAGGCAGGAGGGAGGCTGAGGGCGATGGGGAGAGGCCAGCGGTAGGCCGGCAGGTGGGTGAAGGGACCCTGCCTGTTGTGCCATCGCCAGTGCGGCAAGATGGCTTGGAGAACACCGCCGGCAGGGCGCGATCCTGCGGGGAGAGGCGGGTGTGAAGCCCCCGCGCTGCCCTTGCGCGTGGCCGCCTCTCGCCGCATCCCCGCCGCATCCCCAAGCCGCCGGCGCTCGGGCTGAGACGCTCTGCGCAGTCACGTGTGCTGCTGGGGGCCCGGAGGGAGCCCCGCTCCTCTTCCACCTGCTGGCGGTTTCCTGAAGTGCAGGGCGCGCGCACCTGGCCTGGCGGGGCTTCCCGGCCGCCCCAGTTCCTCTCTCCTTCCTCTCATTTGCAAACCAAAATGCGGCCCAGAGAAGGCTCCCCGTTAGGCTGTGCTGCCCATGGCAGACTCCTCTCTTCCAACGTGTCTGCATCTCCACAGGTAGTGCCGGGCCGTTTGCAAAAACAGACAGTTCTGCCTTAGACGGTACATAGTTTACGATGGCCACACTGCAGCGATGTGGAAGGAGAACGGCTACCAAATTCCAGAAATAACTTCCCTCTCCCGTTAGAAACAACAGCAAGAGTCCTCCTGCTGTTTGGGGGGAGGGGGGAATGTTTTGATGTTCAAAAAGCTCCCTGTTCCTGGACTCTGACAGGGGCTCTGCTCACTAGAGGGACCTTCACCAAAGACTAGCCCCTGGCCTCAACACGGGCCCTATGGTGACAGCTGTAGCTGGGAGGTGGGGAAGGAGGGGGGAGGGGCATAGGTGGATTCCCAGACCCGAGAAATTATGCTTCAAGTGTTATTCGGGCAAACAATGAACTTGACCAATCTTGTTTCCTGCGCCTCAACCAGAAACTCGATGGAGTTAGCTGTTCGGAGTGGGAGGGGTACAACTGGGAATTCCAGAGAGCGGCGGGCGAGGAGGGACTGGCTGGTTTAACTACATCAGTCCACACCATGAATCCTGAGTATTTAAAGAGGCAGATAAAAGTGGACAAAATGGGAGATCCAAAGACAAACGCCCTTTATGGTTGTATCTATACTAATAAAAGGGTAGCTTGCTAATTAGACCAGATAGACCGGACGTCTTCTGGACGTCCTTCCTGACAGAGCCGCAGCGGCTGCGAAGGCCGAGGGCCCACAGCGCAGGAGAGGCGGCCCCGAGAGGCAGCGGGAGAGGGGACTGCGCGGCCCCAGTCCCAATGCTGCCCCTTCCACAGAGGCAGCCACAGAGGCAGCGGCGTGGGCCCAGTCCCGGTGCCACACCTCTGCAGAGGCTGGACAGGGTGCAACCTGCTGTGCCTCAACCTCCCCCAGCTCCTCCCCCAGCTGACCTGGCCCCAGATTGACCCCCACCCACCAGTGGGCGGGGAGGGCGGGCGGGCAGGACCAGTGCTAGGAAGCGACAGCCGAGGGCCAGCAGCAGAGGCGGCTGGCAGTGGCAGCAGCAGTGGGGTGATGGGGGCAGCACCTTCCCCTGATAGGCCCGGTCACCTCCCTAAGCCGTCAGTAGGACATCCCCTGAAGGCTCCTGGACTGTGAGAGGGGGCAGGCCGAGCTGAGGGACCCCCCCTCCAGTGCACGAATTTTCATGCACCAGGCCTCTAGTTCTAACATGAGAGGAGGCTTAACTTGCCTACATTGACCCAGGAAAGGGATGCTTGGGTAGGAAAGGGGCGTCTTCAAGAAACAGCTAGAGGCTCTTTATAAATCAGTAACGCCCGCCCTTGTGAAAGAGGCAGTGGCATGTGGGTGACCTCAGAGAGGCAGGGTGCGGACAGACCCAGGTGCACGAGGACCCGGGGTGGCTGCACACAGAGGTTCTCCAAGCGTGGTCCCTGGACCAGCGGTACCAGCCCCTTTTGGGAACTTATTTAAAAGGCAGGTTTGGGGGCCCCACCCCAGATCCACTGAATGAGAAACCATGGATGGGACCCAGCCATCTGTGCCTTAACCAGCCTTCCAGGCGACTTGGAGGCACCCCCTAGTCCGAGGACCGCTGAGCATGCGCATGCCTTTGCTCCCAGCACCTGCTAGTTTGGAGAAAAACAGCTGCTGGGTCTCATTGTCCTCTTGTTCCCTTAGAAACGAGGAGGGGTGTTGACAAGGGAGGATGAGGGGCAGGCAGCTCTGTTCCTGGGCCTGGCAGGCCATCTCCCAGGTGCACCCCCTCCCCCTGCTCTCTCCCATCCATCCTCAGGATGGCCTCCCTCTGTGGGGAGACCTTCCCTGGGTGCCTGAGCCCCTCCATTGTTGGGGTCACTTTCGTTGAACCCTACTGGGCAGGCTGTCTGAGGGCTGGTGCCCCATCAACGTGCGCTCAAGTGTGCAGGGAGCAGGGTCAGCTGGGAAAAGAGCGAGTGGCAGGGGGGAGCTGGAGAGAGAGTGAGGGTGGGTTGGTCAGTGCCCTCACTGAGTGAGGACCAGGCATGAGTCAGCTGGCAGAGGGGCTGAGCCAGGACCTGAGGGGGCCGTACTCACCAGAGACTAGTTTGGGGAGACTGGGCACAAGCAGCAACCCTTGAGGGCCCAGCAGCAAAACAAGGGCCCCTGTGGCTGGGACAGTGAGGGGCCCACTGGGGCAGGAGCCCTGGGCAGACTTTCCTGCCCCTGGCACACACCTGGGGGTCTCTAGGAAGGTTCGTGGAGCTTCCAGGGAAGGCTGTGGGCCCCTGAGGCTGCCAAAAAGTCGCCCTCCCTCTGGGGAGAAGCTGCCCCTGGGAACATCCTGAGCTGCTGCCCCTGCGGGACCCACACACATCACCCGAGGCCCCGCTCTCCAGGCAGCTCCAGGGACACGGGCCTGGCAGGAGCGCCAGAGCCGGGCCTTCCCGCCCCATGGAGGACTCCCCTGTAGGCTGTCTCTGCTCTGGGCACCCTGTCACAGGGTCCAGACTTCCTCTCAGGGCCACACCCAACGTGTCTCATGTGACACAGCTACTGGGACAAGGACTCCAACCCAGGCACCACCCCAGCCTGCCTCCCATTGGTTCGCACATGTCCACCTGAAGGCAGACCGTCTCCTGCCCATCTGTTTACCCACCGTGCCCAGGACATCAGTGGCAGCCAGTGAGCAGTTAATGAATAAATAAACAGAAAATCGCGCCTCGTGAGTTCATTGGCTCCCAGCCCGTGGGCAGCTGCAGCTCTGTTGGGAAGTGTCCTTGGGTCCATACTGGCCCGTAAATTGAAAAAATAATTCTTCACATATTTGTGTAGACCATTATTTAAATGTATATGGAAGCAATTGTGGTGAATGAAATAAAGTTCACGTAAGGGTTTATTGAGTTAATAGTCATTTTCTGTGTGCTGGTTCTATTTTTGGGACAGCAGATTCTAGAATGCAAGACCTTGGACAGATAGGTTCCATGACATTGTCAGATTAAAATAAGAGTGATGGCCCAGCTGGTGTGGCTCAGTGGTTGAGCATCGATCCATGAAACAAGAGATTGCTGGTTCTATTCCCGGTCAGGGCACATGCCCTGGTTGCGGGCTCTATCCCCACCCAGTAGGGGGTGTGCAGGAGGCAGCGGATTGATGATGTTTCTCTCTTATTGATGTTCTATCTCTCTATCCCTCTCCCTTCCTCTCTCTCTAAAAACCAATTTAAAAATATTTTTAGAAAATTTTGAAAAAAGAGTGGCAATATTGGGACATGAATTGGAAGGAGGAGATGGAGATGGAGAAGGAGAGAAAAGAAGCTGGAGGAAGAGGAGGAGGAGGGGGGCGGAGAGAGGGTACAGAGAACCCATCTTTGGGGCAAAAACCACCATGCGGATTTTCTTTCTCTCTCTTACATAATATCCCACGTCCTGTGATTTTACCCCAACAGGGCTCACATAAGAAAATCTTAATTTGATTCATCTAAGAACCACCCCCTGACTGGCCAAAGCAGAATTTGAGCTTGAGTTGTACTAGAAATGTTCGAGAACTACCTGCCACGTTAAAAATTCCCGGACTTTATGCAAGTCATTTGGGCATAATGAATCAGCAGGAGTGGAGGCTCGTGCAAGCCACACAGAAACACAGGCAGAGGCGGAAATGCAATTTGCTTTCTGCATTACCAGCAATAAGCAATCTTTTATATCATAATGTAAGATCTAAAAATAGCTCGCTGTAAATTCGGGGCTTTGCACATCTGAGAGGCTGTGCACAAAAGCCAGTTATTCATTATTCTCTACATTAAAGGCTTCAGCAGTAAGAGCCCAATTAACAAAAAAGACCAGTGGGAAATTACACACAACACTTTTTGTTTATTGCAGAGAGACTTTCGTCCATATCTCACTAACAGAGGAAATTTTGTCCTGACTCACATAATTCACACATGGCATTCTCCCCTCTGCATTGAGGGCTCTCACAGATGACGGTGCGGAAAGAAATAAAGAGAGAAAATTGTGATTTTTTTATAAAGATAGTGCCACCGTGTCATTAAGAGTGAACAGCCGTTTCTTCGGCCACAGGTCAGGCCTGTAGCCTTGGACAGGTGGGCAATGCCATTGATGAGGAAAATAAGACATTTTTGGACGGGGAGACCAGCAGCCTGACTCTGTACCTAGTTAGTCAGTATCCCTAATGCACGTTCTTGTTAGCCTATAATCAAGTCACTGCTCCTTCCTTAATTATCTGGTCTTGCCAGACCTATTTACCTAAATACTCACATTTTACAGACACCATAAACCATGAACAATACACAACCCCTGGAGGGTGTTATCAGCGCTAGCACCAGGCCAGGCCTTTAGGTGTGGTCTCACGGGCTCCATCCCAACACACAGGGCTTTTTGCAAAGCCAGCGGAAGGTCCGGAAGTCTGATCCATATATGGGGGACAGAGAAACCAAAGGGTATAAAGAGAAAGCTTCCTCCATATTGCTTTGCTCAGGATTTGGAAGCAGGCTCCCCTGAGTTGCGGTATTAGTACATCTGGAAATAAGTGGGTTTTTCCTGTATCTCTGGCTACTCCTGTGTATTTTTCAGCTGCCTGGTAAATTCTGTAACACCGCAGCTGTGGCTTTGAAGAAGCAGGAGGAGCATGACTCGGGAATTCGGATTCTAGTTAAGGTGGGATGATTACTCTACAGATTGTCCTGGGATTCCTGGATGTGCAAATGACCTCTAATCTTGTCCTCACCCTGCCATTGTGGGGGTAAGGTTGGGGTTCTCCCACCCACTCCCTGTGACAATCTCCAGCCTCAGATTCCTCCTCTGCCAAAAGAGAAGGTAATACTATCGTATTTGAGAGACTTTGAGCCTCGGTTACTGCAGGACTACTTCTCAAGGGCATTCCCAGGAACCCAGAGATCCAAGGAGAAGTAGCAGGGATGACCTTTGCCCTTCAACCTTCAAGAACGCCATTTTCTCTTCTTCCCAATCGCCAGTGTCCATGATATAAAATAATCTGTGACTTTGCTAAGGCCCATATTTGGTTGCCAGCCAGGTGCTGGCACTTTGGAGCAAACCTTTTGGCTGGAGAATGAGCCTGCTGACCACCCAGCACCCTCATTTGCAGGATCCCAGGTGATCTCTGCTCCCTGTCTCAGTGAGCAACTTGTAGGCACTGATGGAACCCCCTCTCCCTAGAGGAGGGAGTGGCCACAAAGCAAGCCTCTGGCTAGTGCTGCGATGGAGACAGCCCGGGAAGCAATAGTTCTTTCCTAGCGTTCAGGCGCCGTATGTGCTGAGAGTGGGGGGGGGGGGGGGGCAGTTCATCAGGGCATGGGTCTCTGGCAAGCCCACCACCTGCCCTCCCATGGGTGGAAGGAATTATGTGTTATCACTGCATCTGAGAATCGAAGTTTGTATTAAGATCTCAAGACATATCTTTTAAGAATATCAAAGATATAAAAAAATAAGAATATCAAAGGTCTTTCATATCCATTCCCCCCTCCTTATTATGCCTAAAATTGCCAGGAATGAGAATGTGATTTTTTTTTTAAATACGTGTCTTGATCACGTGGATGTGTTATGATTTGAGTGTTCACATGTAACAGCTACTTTTGTGACCATGGCATGCTTCCAGTGGGTCTCCTTTAATATCCAGAGGGACTAAACAGGCCTCCCCATGTTCCAGAAATGCTAGGGTGCCGTCATAATGTTACACTGCACACACATGGAGTGGGCACAGAAGAGGTCAAAGGCAAGAGGGAGATGAGAATCTGCCACCTGCCTTGTAGGGGAACACAGGGCCTTAGGTGACCGTGGCAGAAAGCAGGCCCAGTCTCCCAGCTGCCCCAGTGACTCGATTCCCAGACCTCTCACCATCCTAGGGAACAGTCTCCAGTAAGAGTTACATGCTGGGATGCCCAGAGCAAAGCACACGAGGTTACATCAATAATTGCCAGATGATCAATCAGAATGTGGGAAATAAATATGATAGCTTTTATTTAATACTAGTAGCCCTGCGCACAAATCCATGTGCCAGTAGCTCTCTGTGGGGCCTGGCCGCTCCGCGCCCGCTGCCCAGAGGCTCTCTGCAGCCCAAAGGCCCATCCTCAGCCGGGTGCAGAACGCTTGCCTTGTTGCCGCGGCGACAAAGCAAGCATTCCGCCAGGCCACTCACGCTGCCTGCTCTCAGTGGCCACCCGCCCCCCCAGGACTGGGGGACTCCAGTGGGGCTGAGAGAACCTAGTGCCACCATCTTGTGGCTGTGGGCACTGCCATCTTTTTGTGACAGAGTGATGGTTAATTTGCATATTGTCCTTTTATTAGGATAATTTACCCATCCTATGTATATACATACATACATATATCATACAAATATATATTAATCACATACATGTAATTATAGTAATATATCTATTTTCACATATTCATATGTAACATATGTAAATTGAAATTATAGATATCCTATCTAATAAAAGAGTAATATGCAAATTGACCATCACTCCAAGACACAAGATGGCAGCCCCCATGTGGTCAAAGATGGCTGCCCCATGTGGACACAAGATGGCCGCCACAAAATGGCCTGCAGGGGAGGGCAGTTGTGGGCAGTTAGGGGTGACCAGGCCAGCAGAGGAGGGCAGTTGGAGGAGACCAGGCCAGCAGGGGAGGGCAGTTGGGGGGGACCAGGCCTGCAGGGGACAGTGGGGAGACCAGGACAGCAGGGGAGGGCAGTTGGGGGGGACCAGACCTACAGGGGAGGACATTTGGGGGGGACCCAGGCCTGCAGGGGAGGGCAGTTGTGGGGGACCCAGGCCTGCAGGGGAGGGCAGTTGGGGGTGACCAGGCCAGCAGGGGAGGGCAGTTGGGGGTGACCAGGTCAGCAAAGGAGGGCAGTTGTGGCGATCAGGCCAGCAGGGAGGGCAGTTAGGGGCGACCAGGCCTGCAGGGGAATATAGATAGGGACAACCAGACTGGCAGGGGAGGGCAGTTGGGACAATCAG
The DNA here is from genome assembly GCF_027574615.1 of Eptesicus fuscus. Lineage (NCBI taxonomy): Eukaryota > Metazoa > Chordata > Mammalia > Chiroptera > Vespertilionidae > Eptesicus > Eptesicus fuscus. The sequence continues at coordinate 6,234,731 of NC_072475.1, forward strand.
GCCAGCCAGGAAGCAGTTAGGCATTGATCAGGCTAGCAGGCAGAAGCGGTTAGGGGCAATCAGGCAGAGGCAGGTGAGTGGTTGGAAGCCAGCAGTCCTGGATTGTGAGAGGGCTATCTCTCTGGGATCGGGCCTAAACAGGCGGTTGGACATCCCTCAAGGGGTCTCAGATTGGAAAGGGTGCAGGCTGGGCTGAGGGACAACCCCGCTCTCCTCCCCCTTGTGCACAAATTTCGTGCACCGGGCCTTTAGTATTTTATATATTTATGTAATTACATGTATGTGTATGTACATATATATGAGTAGAAATGATAATGCATGTAAGTAAAATATATTACTGTAGTTATATTTATATAATTAATTAATTAATATATACATAAATGTATGTATATTGGAGCTCATGATCAATATTGTTTCCAAGTGGTTATATACAATGAAAAATGTTCCAGATTAACTGTGTGGGCCTGGACACAGTATCTTCTTCAACTAATTTTAAAATTGGGTTGGCAATATTGCCCCACACTCACTTGTAATCAACTAAAAATGTAAGATACTCTCTTCACTTAAACTATGCTAGTCCAGGCCTCCATAAACTGGTATCTATAAAAATACTTTCTGAACAAAATATCAGAACTTCCACTCATCCTTATTTGGATTTCTTTATTGATTTCTGCCCTCTATTTTTTGTCAGGATAGATACATGTATTTGTTCTCAACTATGTTAAAAAATTAAAATAATTTTTTTAAAGGATAGAAAAAATATGCAAGTCATCAACAGAGGTTGTTTCAAGATGGTGAGTTTGGGATGACTTATTCTACTTCTTCACATCTGTCCTACTTTTGAAATATTCTACAGTAAGTATGTATTTCTATGATAATGATAATGAAAAGGCAAATACTTATAAAGAAAATGTGTAATTCTGCCATCCACCCTCCTACTTCCTCAGTGGGTGTGTGGATGCCAGCAGTTAATGCTCTGAGTTCATATTCTCTAAAGTCAATGCAGGATTTGAGGTATAACTTTGACTTGGTTTTAACAATTTATTACCATTAAATTGTCACAATTTCAAATAACAATAACATTTAACTGCGCGAGTGTGTGTTTGTGTGTGTGTCTCTGTGTGTGTGTGTGTGTGTGTGTGTGTGTACAGGGGTGGGCAAAAGTAGGTTTATAGTTGTTTGGATGGAAATTAATACCATAATTAATAAATAATATAAGAACAAGCTCTGTTTTGCATACTCACAACTGTAAGCCTTCTACTTTTGTCAACATCCTATATAATAAAAGCCTAATAAGCTAAGTGTCCGACTGTTTGACCATTTGACCAGTCGCTATGAAATGCACTGACCACCAGGGGGCAGACACTCCAACCGGTAGGTTAGCTTGCTGCAGGGGTCCGGCCGATCAGGACTGGGCGAGAAGGGCCAGACACGCCCTGGAGCCCTCCCACGGTCCCTCTCTGGCCCCAATTGTGTACCCATGGGGTCCCCCGGCCTGGCTTGCACCCTCTCACAATCCAGGACACCTCGGGGGATGTCGGAGAGCCGGTTTCAGCCCGATCCCCACAGGCCAGGCCAAGGGGCCCTAATTATACTGGTACATATATGTGAACATGTCGGCAGAAGTGTGGGGGCAGTGACGTGGTCTGCATGCCTGGGGAGCTGCAGAGCTCACCGCCTGGAGGGACCTCATCCACCTGATGGTTTGGGCAGAGCATCTGCATGCGGCTCCTGGGGATGGAGGCCCCTTTCTTAATGTCCTTCTGAGCCACCTGCTGGCCACCTCTTACGTGAATCCTTGGTTTACTGATTAATGGCTAATTCGTGTCAAAAAGAATTCTTAGCTAAATCCAGATCTTACATCTACTACCTGTTCACATCAGCGGGATGGAGGCCGCTGTACTTTCCTCACAAACATGTCACACCAACTTTGCCTGGAACAAAATAGTTAACTGACAGTTACGATTTCTTTAACGTTTTTATAAATGACTCAAGATGTGACCGGTGAGATCAGCCATTGTGAGGCCATCTGTGCCACCCCCCACGAGCCATCGGTCCATCCACGGTCCCCACTGTTCCCCTGGATGTGCCAAGAGGAATCAGAGTGTGGCTGATTCTGCCCAGATCGGCAGGAAAACCAGGGTGCCATCACCATGAGCAGATACGTCACCTCCTCAGAGCTGAGACAGAGTCGGGAGCATCCCACAAAACTTTAGAGGGGCCCGCGCTAATAAACAGAAATTGGACTGTGAGTGTGTTTAGTTCTGAAAATTGGAATGTACAAGAGAAAACCAGAGGCATTTTGGATGTCCTTTCGGCTCCTGGAGGCCGAAAGGGCTGATGGACAGGAATGACCGTGACTGAGACCTGGGGTGTTGGAAGCAGAGACTCAGACCAGAGGTGTCCCCCAGCATGCTGACTGGTGGGAACGGCAACAGCAGCAGGAAGAAACCAGCCATTGGGAAGAAAATAACATCCTGTAGGGATTCCAAATTGGTACGAGAAATACATCATTGTGTTCCTAAAGATGAAAACACGCACAGCGTGGACTGCGAGTACGCCGCTGTTATCAATGACTCCGCACAAAGTGTGTTATTATCTCGATTATTAAACTAGCAGCTTGGATGCCACCATCATGACATGACTGTGCGAAGGAGGTGACAGGGTCGGCCTCCAATTAGCGAGGACACGGGGGGCCCGGGGGTGGGCGAAGCTGGCAAACAGGCCCAGCATCGGAGGCGCAGCTTTGGTCCCGTGCCTGACCCGGAAGTGTCCAGTGAAGACCAGCTCTGCAAACTCACCTACAGTGCGCACACGTCACTGTGCAATTATAACGGGTGTATTCTGTACTTTCCTGAAAAAATCGTGTGTAAACAATTCTCTACAGAAAAGCAAATTGCGCTGTAAGTGGGCCAGAGGCCATAGTAACATATACAATGGATGGCTTTTAAAAATGTTTCAAGTACAAAAATGGCAGTGACTAGTGACAAGGTCTGCACAGCTAACCTGTGGCCCTAGTTCTCATTTGATTCTTTTAGTTTGTTTTCAATATGTTTTTATTCATTTCATAGAGAGGCAGGGAGAGGGAGAGAGATAGAAACATCAATGATGAGAGAGAGTCATTGAACTGCTGCCTCCTGCACACTCCCTACTGGGGATCAAGCCCACAACCTAGGCACATGCCCTAACTGGGAACTGAAATGTGATTTCCTGGTTCATGGGGTCAACACCCAACCACTGAGTTACAGTGTGTGTGTGTGTGTACAGGGGTGGGCAAAAGTAGGGTTGAGGGTTGTTGTTTTTTTAAACCTAATATGTACAATGACAGTGATAGTAAACAAATACTGATTATTTATTTTTAAATATATATATTTTTATTGATTTTTTACAGAGAGGAAGGGAGAGGGATAGAGAGTTAGAAACATCGATCAGCTGCCTCCTGCACACCCTCCTACTGGGGATGTGCCCGCAACCAAGGTACATGCCCTTGACCAGAATTGAACCTGGGACCCTTCAGTCCGCAGGCCGATGCTCTAGCCACTGAGCAAAACCAGTTAGGGCTGATTATTTCTTTTGGAAATAAAGAATTCTTGTGTAAAATGATGCTTTTTCCTGGTGTTTTGTGTTTTGTGTGTGTGCTGTAGACCATGAATCCAGCTGCTGCGTCCAGGATTGCTGGCTGGGTCAGGGTTCATTGCAGCAGCTCCAACCTGACTTAGTGGGTGAGGCCGTGGGAACCAAAAGGAAGTGCACAGCCCAGGAGGCGGGATAAAGAAACAGGGACAGCAATCTTACAACTTGGAGGACCATGTACAAGGCATACAACCTCTGGCCTCAGAAACCAGCCCACGGGAGCGTGGGACTAAAATATGCTGCTGTCCTCGCCAAAGAATTGGGTGGCTATGGAGGGAAGCCAGGCTGGGGTGCGTGGACAGTGGGACAAGGGACCACAGCTGATTGAGTGCCCGTGGAAGAGCCTGCGTGCTGGGGTCGCCTGAGGGTTTCCAGGCTTAGTGCCCGTGAGTCAGGTGTCCAAGGCCCTGACAGTTGTCACAGGCTCTGAGGAAGGAAGTCCCCGGGTCCAGAGGGATGGGCAGCAGGGCTGGGTGTGCCCACCAGCCTGATTCTCCACTATGTGCAAGATAAGGGAACCAGGTTTAGCACCAGCCAGGGCTTCCTCCCTGATGCCAGCCGGCGGCCCCCCAGCAGCCCAGCACACCCCAGCAGGACACTCCACTTGGACACGGCAGTGTGCCCGGCTGTGGCCAGGGTTCCACGCCACATCCAAACATACAAGGTAACTTCCCTACTTTGCTGCTAGGACTGCCTATGATGGAGGAAGGGAATCCAATTCAAAATAAAACTTCCTGAAAACTGACTCACTGAAGAAAATTAGCAAATCACTGTTGAAATTCAGACTGTGAATTATTTTAGAAGATTCTCAAATTCACACAATGGCGGGAACTGTATCAGAACGGAGCACTAAAGAAAAATTTACACCCTGAAAATTCCAATAGGAAAATGAGATGTGCGTTTGTAAATATATATATATCCAGATTGGAACATTTAAAGGTATAGGAAGAGAAACTGCCTTCTGTTGATACAAGAGATAGAATAGTGTCTGCCATCAAGAATATGCTGGCCCTAATTGGTTTGGCTCAGTGGATAGAGCGTCGGCCTGCGGACTCAAAGGTCCCCGGTTCGATTCCGGTCAAGGGCATGTACCTTGGTTGCCGGCACATCCCCAGTACGGAGTGTGCAGGAGGCAGCTGATCGATGTTTCTCTCTCTCATCGATGTTTCTCTCTCTCATCGATGTTTCTAACTATCCCTCTCCCTTCCTCTCTGTAAAAAAAATCAGTAAAATATATATATTTTTAAAAAGAATATGCTAGCCTGCGTATGCTGGGGGCTGGATGAAAAAAAGGGATGAAGCAGCACAGACTGGTGGTTACAAAATAGTCACAAGGATGTGAGTACAGCATAGGAATATAGTAAACAATATTGTCATAACTACGTATAGTGCCAGGTGGGTACTAGATTTATTGGGGTGATCACATCGTAAATTTTATCAATGTCTAACCACTATGCTGTACACCTTGAATTAATACAAAAAAATATTGAATGTCAACTGTCATTGGAAAGTAAAAAAAATAAAATATTAAAATAACATTTAAAAAATTTTTTAAGGATATGTTGGTTTTTCAAAAGAATCAGCGATCAGCGTTGGACCCGAAAGTGTTTCTAAGGGACAGGAGACACGTATGCGCATGCTCACCCTCACTGTGGTTAATTTGCCGCTGCTTTTCATTCTGAAAACATGGCCATCTGAGAGCTTCGGCGCTGGCTGGGCAAAAGGCCAACGATGTGGCTGATTCCCGTGCCACCTCTTCTTTAGACATATGTCACACGCGTGTAGCTGCCACCTTAGCGTGAGTCACCTATTTTCTGGGCAGGCATGACACACACCAGAAGGACTAGATCACTTTCAATGTTAATTGCAATTACATAGAAAAACATAACGTGCTGCCAAAATATTCACAGGATAATTGCCCCGTGGTGACAAGATAATCTTCCCATTCTTCCCAAACAGACTGTGCGCCCATCTCATTACTTTGCAGCCTCCCAGGCGGAGATGTGCACGGGGCCCCAGCCAAGCATGTGCCTTCGCACAAGCAGCTTCTCTCCCGGCACCTTTCGCCGTGGCAGAGGAAGTGGGTGGAAAACACCCAGGGTTTGACCAGCGTTTCTCAACCTCAGCTCCACTGACCAATGGAGCCCGAGATCTTTTTCCCTGTACGTGTGCTTGTGTGTGTGTGTGTGTGTGTGTGTGTGTGTGTGTGTGTGTGTGTTTGAGGGGAGGGGGCACGGGTCTTTCTTGTGCATTGTGGGATGTTGAGCAGCATCCTGGTCTCTACTCACTAGGTGACTATCACATGCATCCACCCCCGATCACACCCCAAGAGGTTTCTGAATGTAGCCAAATGCGCCTGGAGAAAAAATAGCCACCCACCCCCCATTGGGAGCCTCTGGATAGATGTGTTTGCCCGGTTGGTAAGAAGGTCCTGCTTCCAGCCGTTGGCCCAGGTACACACCAGAAATAGAGCAATGCATCTGTGACACCCCCTGCCCCACAGCCCTTCTCCCTGCCTCTCCCCACATCTCAGGAGCTCCCTCTCCTCGAGTCGTCCCAGCTCTCAGAAAACACGGCTTTTCTCCCTTCAAAGAGTCCCAAGTCCAAAGATGATCCCGCTGTCTCCCACGTTTCCCACAATGCACCCCCTCCCCACCGGAGCCACACTTGGACGTGCTTTGAAAAATAAAATACTGATCAATCGTGTTGTTAATACTCACGGGGTATTGGGTGAAATTTCAGGATTTGTGATTGCCTGCGATTGGTGCACCTTTTTGCTTGTCGACTGTTAGGTCTGATCAAATAAATTGATATTCCCTCCCCTGGGAAACTGACCTTTAGACCATTTCACAACCGACATTCCCTTTCACTTAGACCACATTCCATTTGCTAAGACCAGTAACTTTCCCCTCCGGACTTGCCCAGCATCAGGACCCACCCAGAGAATTCCCTGCCAAAAAAGCCTGCCTAGAATCCTTTAAAAGCTCTGACTCTCCATCCCTGGGGCTGGCGCCATTTGGGGGCTCAGCCCATCTGGGTTTCCAGATGACCTAATAAATGTATAATTCTTTACCACTGTTGGCCTCGTGCGTGCCTCCTTCAGCGGCCCTAACATGGACCCGTTTATTTTCTGTTTACCTAGTACAATGGAAGCACCATGAGGATCAGGATCTTATGCGTCTCATTCCTTATTACATCTCCACAACCAAGAGTAGCACCCAGCACTAAGGAGGTGCTCAGTACACTGCAGAGTATCTGTAGAATGGGAGAGCTGTTCTCACAGCTCATCTGCTTATGCCCTCTCAGTGCCATTTTGCTATACTCTACCTGTGTTGCCTTGATTTCCCTCCACTAGAATAATGTCCTCAAGGTCAGAGAGCACGTCTCCTTCACCCCCGGCACCTTGCAGACCATATATATCGGATGTTTGACAGATGGTTGGACACGTGGGTTTACTAGATTAGAAGAGGAAGAATTATGCCTAGGGCTGGCCCTGGGGCCCCTGGTTTGACAGGGAAGGTGATTTGCTTTTAGAATTTAAGTCACCAGTCATCACAATGGACCATGTAAAAGCCATCCTACCTGGTCATACAGACAGGAACAAACAGATGAATTTTTTTAAAATATATTTTATTGATTTTTTTACAGAGAGGAAGGGAGAGGGATAGAGAGTTAGAAACACCAATGAGAGAGAAACATCGATCAGCTGCCTCCTGCACACCTCCTACTGGGGATGTGCCTGCCACCAAGGCACATGCCCTTGACCAGAATCGAACTTGGGACCCTTCAATCCGCAGGCCGATGCTCTATCCACTGAGCCAAACCGGTTAGGGCCAAGCAGATGAAATTTTGAAAGTACCTGTGGGTTAACAGTTCCCATCCATCCCCTAGGTTGTAATTGCAACTGGGGTTACTTTCACTTTTCAAAGCCTCTTATGAGTGCCCAGTTCCATCTGCCCGGCCTGCGCCTTCAACAATAGGAGGGAATGTGCCCTGGGACATTCTCTGAAAGCCACCCTCACCTTCACAGGGGAAAATGCCAAGGGCCCAAATCAAACAAATTCCCTCTCTTCCTCACTCTAACATAACAAGAGGTAAACACCAATGTGTTGATTTTCTTCTGGGCGCATGACCTGATTTCCCTCTCGTCGATTCTTCCCAGACCTTGACTGAGCATTCATTTGTGGGAACAATTTAACTCCCATTGTTCTGCCGTTTTCTGTCCCAATAGACGTCTTGCTAACGTGGGGCTGCCCAATGACATTTCAGCAATCTTGTTTTCCTTGGGTCTATAAAAGCAAAAAAGAATGAACTAAACCACATCGGTTATTTGAAGAAAGAAAAGGGAGAAAATGAAGAAAGCATGCAAAATATAGATATTTTAAGGTACGGCTGAGAGAACCAGCATCCAAACCATTTGTAGGAGAATTATAGTACTTTCCATTTAGAGAAGCGGGACAAGTTAATTGCATAGTTCCCACGAAATAAACTATGTGGTAATTGCCCAGAAACTCCTGTGGAAACCGTAGTAATTACACGGAACTAAAGCCCTGCCTTCTAAAATAGACCCGGAGTTACCGCGTCCACATACAGTGGGGAGATGCTTGGCTTCTTGAGGTGAATACAGCCCCGTCAATGGCTTTGGATGCCAGTTTTTGAAGATAATGATTTTTAAATGTAGACATCTTTCTAGAAATGGTCTCTGGCACATTATTTCCCTTCCAAAAGCGGGAGAAAAGGCTCAGCTAATGACTGCCAGGCAGCAAGAATGTGGACAGTAATTTCCTGCCTAAAAGAGGGGAGCATCTCCAAAGAAACACAGGCACAGTCTCCATCATAGAGCGGGGTTTGGGTTGTGGGCTCCCATTTGCATGCGGTGTGTCGAGTGTGAAAGGAAGCTGCTGGTCAGAATGGAAATGGCTGAGTTGAGGAGTGAATGGCACAGCACATTTTGCAGAGAGCAAGCAATTTTCTTGGGAATAAAAAGGCTTGTTATATAGCCAATCCCCCCCAAACAATCACCTTTTGTAACTCTGTTTTACAAGTCCTAAATTATTCCGCTGGAGAAAGAAGGGGGAAATACATGGATGGTGGGGATTGTCGGGCCCTCAGAAACTCGGCAGAGTGAAAAATCATGAAAATTGGCTCCTGGGATCCTGGTTCTTGGCAGTGGGTGTTTTGAAGCAACTTGCTAACCCTGGGGCCTGACGTTACTGAAAAGGTCAGGCTCCCTCTCCTTGCTCAATTTCAAACTTGGGGATCAGGGTTCCAGAAGAACCAAATTGAGGGTTTTCAACCATCCCCAGAGTTTCTCTGTGCGTCAGCTAGCATCCTGCCACCCCCCCCCCCCACCCAACCCTGCCAGACAAGATTGAGAAACTAGTCTAATGCGTGCTCAGCTATCTGCTCTGCAGCCCTATGATCAGGTCTACCAGTTGGCTAAAGCCCAGGTTCAAGACCGAATCAAGGCTGGATTTGGAATTAGCTGCCAAGGCTTTTGTGAATTTAATTTCATAGACTTTGTCCTGCTCAGTTGATGCCAGACTCAGTGATGGGCATGAGAGTAAGGAATGGGATTAGAAATGAGAAAAGCCAGACAAAGGGGGGAAGGGAAATTTCTAATTGCACATAATTTAAACCTTATATGTGCTCAGCGCTGGCATGGCCGGGCCGGCTCCAAAATCATGGAGAAGCTTTTGGAGAGCCACATTTAGTCCCCAAATGGATGTGTTAAACCCAAGCCGCCTTTTATCCTTGGGGTGGGGGTTGGTGGGGAGAGCAAGAAAGAGAGAGAGAGAGTTTGTTTCCAGGGCTGTGGACATTTCCACAGGGTTGGGAGAACCCCGAAGACAGAGAATTATCCTCTGCTTCCTCTTTGCATTTTAATAAATGTTGGTTGACTGAGTAAAGAGCACTCAGATCTGAGCAGAGGCTGCCACATATCACCACAGAATGTTTGCCTTTGGCGCAAAAGACTTTGCACACCTATGAAGGGAAGAATAGTTGCAAAGTGGTCTTTTTTTTTTTTTTAATGTCTGATAATCAAAAGAGAATACAGTTGTCAGAATTCGTTGAATTTAGAAGTAAGGAGCATTTCTGAGTTGTTGTTATCTTTCAAAGTCATGCAGTAACTAGAGGTGCCCAGGAGTCAGAATTCTGGGAGCCTCTTCCAAAGCTCTTTCCAACACATTGCTGTGTCACGTGATGTGTCTCAAGTCAATTTTAGTCATCACTTCTGAAGAATCTGAGTCTTCAGAGAGACAGATGATTCTGTGAGTGTCTGTGACAGACAGAAACCAACTCAACGTTCCTATTATTGTTCTAGAGTGGCTGCTAGTTAAAATTATTAACATGAAGCTTCTCCTTCAAATTTCTTTTCATGGAAGTATTTTATATAGGCCAACGCTATGGACTGAATCTTTGTGTTCCCCCAAAATTCATATGTTGAAACCCTAATCCCCAGTTGGTGCTGTTGGATGTGGGGCTCTGGGAGGTCCTTGGGTCCTAGGGGTGGAGCTCCACAAATGGGGTTAGTGCCCTTATGAGAAGAGACAAGGAGACACTAGAGGAGGCTCATTCTCCCTCCACCACGTGAGGACACAGGGAAAAGCCGGGCATCTGTAAACCAGGAGGACGTTCCCATCCCCAGAACCCAACCATGATGGCACCTGACCTCAGACTTCCGACCTCCAGAACTGTGGACAACTAGTGTCTGTGATGTATAAGCCACCCAGTCTCTGGTGTTCTGTTAGAGCAGCCCCCACTGACGGAGACAGCCACGCTCTTGAATATGGACAGGAATCAGTCAATACCCTACCCACTGTGGGGACATAATCCTTAGCTCCAAAATAGCACCGAGGTTTTCCCCCAGGAAACCACAGAGGGGCTGGAAAATGCTGGAGTCCTTTGCTGGGGCTGAGCCTGTTTTAATTCCCCCCCCACCCCCCGCAGGGCCTAGGGTAGGTCCTGGTCACTCACATCCTCACAGGTCAGATTGATGCCAGGACAACAGGACCCAGCAATCACGTGTCCAAGTAGAATCCTGCCGGTCCCGTGACTCCAATCACATCCCACAAGAAGGCAGCCTTCTCGCCTGGGCTTAGAAACCAAGAACCCAGACTCCACTGCAAATGCCAAAATTTCAAATGTACTTTAAACCGTCTTGTTGTGCTAGTTAGTCCCAAGGTCCTCTTCAGTGCCCTCTGCTTGTAAGTCTCTCACCGCCCCCCCATAGGCTGCCCCCTCACCTATCACCTTGTGTTAATCGGGCAGGACTACCTGGTGGTGGGAGCATGGGTCCTGAAGGCCACTTCCTGGACTCAGCTCACTGCTGGGCAGCTTTACCGAATCACCTGATTGCTCATGCCTCTGTGTTCTCATCTGGGGAATGGGCTGATAACCAAACCTCCCGCTCAGGCTTGGTGTAAGGATGGGTGGGGGAAATGTTTCTGGAACATGGTTCGTGCTCAGTGATTCCTGGCTCTCTTGTTTTTACCAATGATGAAGCATCCATCTCATCAAGGTGGCTGGAATACCCAGCTGGTGTATCACAGGGCCACGCAGGGAATTCCTGTCCTCTGAATCCTACGGCTGACCGCCAGCAGTGACCGGGCAGTTCAGGTCACTGCTCAGAAGTGGCTTTTCTATTGGAAGAATAAGTAGACTATGTGATAATAACTCAATTTTACAAGGAGAATCACACCTTGGAAAGCAAGCCCCTGGACATTATGTACACATATAACATATATACACATGTGTACATACATACACATACAACAGGCACCACGTGTAAGCATACATGTTGATATTAGCTAATATAAAGTCAAGTGTAGAACATTTAAAAGGTATAAATATAATTAGGAGTCACTCATAATCACACAATCTCAATACCAGGCGTAGTCACAGTTGGCACTCTGGGACATGGCCCTAAGGGCCTGGGATTTATTTTGTTTATTTATTTATTTATTTATTTAGCCTAAACACATACGTTTTGCACCAGATGCACTGTATGCACCCAACTGCATGAAGCTCTTCTCTTCGGCTCTGGGACAGTCCTGACATGCCCGCCACTCTGAGCTGTGAGACGGGATTTGGAAGGAAGATATAACCTTCTGAGATTGTGGTTTTTTCTCTTAGGGCTTTTGGGGTTTGAATCATAAAACTCATTAGTCACAACCCCCCCCACTCCCCCCCCGCGCCCCCCCCCCCCCAGCACATGGGTCAGTCTCACTCTGCCTGGTCGAGGTTTTCATTCCAGAGAAGTGAACAGCTGGTGTCGCCCCCAGAACTCGGGGGAGCTGATAAGAAGTGAAACATGCCAGTCCCAGAAGGAAAGCTAGGCATGATCCCCGCATTCATGGCATCGGAAGTGGTCTGACTCATAGGCGCAGGGCGTGGCATGGTGGTGCCCAGTGGCTGGCGGGGGCACGTGGGGACTGGCAGCGATCTCCCTACAACATCGTGTTCATAGCAGTGAACGGTTCTGGACACTCCATTTGTTAGGAGGGTAGATCTCATGCATGTGTGTGTTCAGCCATAAGAAAAATAAGAAGTACAAACACAAAGGGTTTACTGATTTCTGCACCAGAGCTGGCGTCCTGCCAGTGCCCTGTCGGGGGCAGCGGAGGTGAGCGGGCCACCCGGGAGTATCAGCCGCGTGTGGTGCGTGGCAGGACCCTCACCACCCCCACATCTGGTGGCGGCTCCTCCGGAAGCCGATCCACCCTTCCAGAGAGTCTGCCCAGGTCTCTCTGCTCCTGGGTCATCCGACTTTCTGTTGCTTGGTAACCAGAGCACCTAATTATTCCACTAGGAGGTCAAAGAAATGCCGGCAACCCCATTACATGGACTCGAGACGGCCAGCGGTAAGGCAGTAATTTGCATAAAGAACTTCATTTTCCAGCCGGGCAGAGGAAAGGAAGAGAATCCCAAAGTTCAGTGCCCTTTTGCTAATATTACAGGAAGGTGGTCCTTCAGGAGTGGTTCACAGTGGATGAAGCAAAGCAACCCAGAATAGATGCCGGCCTTTGCTGGGTTTTTGTTTGTCTGCTTTGTGTTGTTATTGTTGTTATTGTTGTTTTTCTCTTTAACTCCAGAAACTGTCCGCAGGAGGAAAAGTGCTTCTTCCTACGTTAGGTGATGAGTTGTTTTCTAGTAAAGGTTCGTTAAGGAGCGTGGCGTTTTCCTGGCTGGGAATTTTTTATTTTATTTTATTTTGTCTTTGTGTTTAAGCTGACTTTTCTTCTCAACTAATTCTAGGTTATCAGGTTTAAAAATAGTCCAGTTGTCTTTTCTACTTTCCCGGTTGACAATACCCCTCCATTTTTATCTGACCATCTGTGGCTGTAATTGCCAGGGGTTTATTTCCTACAGAATGATTCCGGGTGCTGTGGGTAATTTACTAAAAATGTCCTGGCTGCCTGTGGACAATGAGCATGGCTGTTCCCCGGGAGCCCTCCCTGCCAAGGGACTGGCCTGTCCCTCACAGCCGGACCCACTGTGGGACCTGGGAGACTGCAAGCCCTGATTTCTTTGTCGTATCTGGCTACTGCGATGAGCCTGGCTGGTGTGGCGCGATGGTTGGGCATCAACGTGAACCAGGAGGTCACAATTCGATTCCTGGTCAGGGCACATGCCAGGGGTTGCGGGCTCCATCCCCAGTAGGGAGCATGCAGGAGGGAGCCGATCAATGATTCTCTCTCATCATGGATGTTTCTATCTCTCTCTCCCTCTCCCTTCCTCTCTGAAATCAATAAAAATATTTTTAAATAATAATAATAATAAATACTGTGATGTTTATTCTCTGCAGGCTCCATGCAGAAACGCTTAGCAGTGGCAGGTCCCAGTGTTCATAGCTGGTCTCCACGCTGTTCCAGGTACAAGAAGCGCCCCCCGTTTCTTCACTTTCTCTAAAGCAAATTCAACTCCATGCCAAAGTGGGTCTCTCTCCCTGACGTGGGCGGCACCCACGCACGTCCACCGGGCTTCCAATACACAAATAATGCTGCTAATTGCCCCCCAGGGCAAGAAGGCTCAGAATGAAAGAAAGAAGCACCCAGAAGAGGGGGGAGAATTACGATTCTTCCTTGATGATTTCTTTCACCGATGAAAATTGGTGCAAAACATTGCTTTACACACCTAAACACCGCTCTGCTGCAGTGTTCCTTGTATGGCGGTTCTTGTTTGGTAACCGCAGTGCTCTCTGCCCCTGCCTGCCTGCCTGCCTTCCTCCGGGCTCGCTGCTGGGGAAGGGGTTGGCACTCCGCAAGGCTTGGCTCACTGGCCCCCTCTGCTGGCAGCGAAGAGTCAATGGCCTGGCCGAATCAGCCACTTACTGGTAAAACCTCTCTGAGTTTCGCCTATTCCCTGCAGAGCCATGTCACTTAAACCTCACCTGTTTTTGGAACACCCATCACTGCCCAGAAGTATCCCCGATGGGACGATGGTGGCACAACGTGGCTGGACGCTATGCCACTGAACTGCACTCTTATAAATGGTTAAAGTGGTACATTATAGTGCCATGTATTTCACCACAATAAAAAAAAAAATGGCACACACAAAGAAAACTGGTGCCCGTGAGAACGAGTGGAATGAAGAGCGCATTATGCTTACGGGTCAAATGTGTCCCTGATGACTCACTGTCGGCCGGGTCCACACGGTGAGGTGTCACAGTGGGTGCCCAAGGATGGTCCCTGGGTGGGAAGGTCCCATGACGAGGAAGAGAAAAAAGAGGGCGGGAAGTACCCCTCTGTCCCTCTTCTCATTCAGCCTCCTCACTCTTTCCAGAATGTAAAGGAGACTCGTGGTATCCAAAAAAGAAAGAAAGAAAGAAAGAAAGAAAGAAAGAAAGAAAAAAGAAAGAAAGAAAGAGAAAAGAAAAGAAAAGAAAAGAAAAGAAAAGAAAAGAAAAGAAAAGAAAAGAAAAGAAAAGGCTGTGAAGAAAACTATTATTTTAAGGGTTCAGAGAGTGGTAAGGAGATTTGTAAAAAGGACTCGGACATTCTGAGCAGTTGAGAAAAGACACATGGGAGGTGTAGGTGACCCACGTTCTGAGTCACCCAAAGAAGTGTCATCAACAGTGAAAATTTCATAGCCCAGGAGCCCAAGTTCAAAACAGGAAAGAAACGGGCCTGGGCTGTGTGCAGAGGAAAGGCGAGCTGCCCTGCCTCCGTCTGTGCCGCTCTCTGGAGGAACAGGAAGGTCAAGGAGAGGAGAGGGAGGGCAAGCCCGCAGGAAGGAGAGCAGAGGAAAGAGAAGTCAAAGTAGGGAAAGGGAACCGATAACGGGCAGCAGAGGCTGCTGGTCTACCGTGACCTGTGCCCTGCATTAGCTCAGGCTCTGCTGGTGTCTCAGGGCGGGGTGGAGGCCGGCTGAGTCGCCCTTGTCCATGCAGAAGGTGGGGCTGTGAGTTCCGAATCAGTAGGGAGTTGGAAGGGTGCACATGTGTGTGTGTGTGTGTGTGTGTGTGTGTGCATGCACTGTGTAAGCCACTGGCTTTTTTAAAGCAGGTATTACATATCAAAGAGAAAAAATAAATTATCAAACCATCTCTCAATTTATTCCTTCAATGCAGTCCTTATTTTAAACTCTAAATTTAATGTACAATCCCAAAATATTGTGGGTGTGTGTTTTTTTTAAGACAGAAGGGTTGTCTTTTTAAAAAAATCCAGGAGAAAACAGGATTGTGAGATATTTGGCAAGGTTCTGGTAAATTCACACCTTACACAACAACACGTGCTTGTTATCTGTCAAGGCCACAGCTGGCAGCATCAAAAAATTAGGCTAAAGACATGATTAACCAGAAGCTATAGGTCCCGTGGAACACGGTGCTCAGCAACACGCTCAGCAAGTGCTTCCAGAACCTTCAGCGGCCCAACATCAGCCTCGCCCGTGCTGGGGCGACCTACAAACTGGATCCTAGCACCTTGCCCAGTCCGTAGGGCAACCCTGAGCCTTTCGTGTGCCTCAGTGGCAGATCCAAGCAATGGTGCTTACTAAGGCAGAGCCCACCCCCTCACACCCCACTGAAACGCCACGCCCACAAGCTACAGACCCTTTGTGCACTTTGTAGCTAGAGACAAGTGGCATGTAAGTGGCATGTAACAGCATGTTCACAACCAAGCTTTAAATTGAGAACTCACGCAATTTGATTCATGAAACCCAGGGACCCGAAACACAGCATTAATGACAAATACGTGTAACACACTACATCGTGAGGGTGGTGGCCACTCTGGAATGGAAAAATCAGAAACTAGAGAATCCTCAAAAAAGACTTCATTTTCCTGCGAAAGACTAGGAAAACTCATAGTCTCCTGCAGGATCATAAAGTACAGATTGTTACTACTCTGTGTTTTAAAGTCAACCGAATGGGAGGGAGATTTCATAGCAACTCTGGTTTGGGAACATTTGAATCAATGTCAGAAAAAGTCTCTCAAATAAATAAACAGACAAACAAACAGATAATAAAGTCAACTTAACATACAATTTTTATGAAAAACTTATGAAATTTTTCAGTTTATCCAGAATTAGACAACTTATCAAATTCATATTTGCTTGGCCAATATTGACTTAATAGTGAATATAATGGGGGATAGAACACTGATAATATCAAATCGTACAAATCGCTGCCTCTCCTTAAAATAGCCCTTGAAGTTTTCATGCATCTCACTCCGCAGCATTTAGCGAGCGGGCCTTGAAGACATGTTTGTTGTAAATGCAGTGATCCAATTAGAAATGTTATAGCAATCTTTGAGACAAGTGTAAAAAGGCTGAGAAATTTTGAAGAAAGCGGAAAAATTTAGAAACCATCTGGAAATCTTAAATAGATGACAGTAATTATTCAGCTGTTTAGAAACAAGTCCTTAACAAGAATACTTGAAGCTGGTCTCTCATTTTCTGCTAAAATAATTGTTTGTTTTCAAATCTTACAGCTTTGGGTATGGTGATATTACTAACTGCCAACCTCCCTCCCCCTATAGACGGATTCCACATGTCAAGTCACAGGGTCCACATTTAGAGAGCGTCAGGCTCCTTGTCCTCAGCATGAAATTCACCCCAAAACTGTGGCTAAGTCCCTCCTCAAAGTGACCCGGATGTTGTTCTTACGCTCATCCTTTAACTTCCAAAAGCCGGTCCCTCTTCCCCTACCTCTAGGCTAGATCCCAACTCAAGCTTCCAGAATTATTCTGTGTCTAGTGACAGGAAGGTGAGGAAGTCCCCGTTCAGTAGC
Source organism: Eptesicus fuscus (assembly GCF_027574615.1). Lineage (NCBI taxonomy): Eukaryota > Metazoa > Chordata > Mammalia > Chiroptera > Vespertilionidae > Eptesicus > Eptesicus fuscus. Next base: position 6,251,592 of record NC_072475.1, read on the forward strand.
TGATGTGACTGGAAACAAACTAATTGATCTCCTAGCACGTGCCCCCGTGCCTGAATCCAGGGAAGCCCTCCTAAAAGGTATTGCCTAAACATGAGCACGGAGCAAACACCCTGCTTGCTCTTAGGTCTTACGTTCTTATCACCAAGCCCCACCTTGAGCCAGGTTTCCACAGAACTGGGGCAAAGCCATGCTCAGGGGGGTCTCCCACTTCCAGGCCGTAGATGCCCTGGTCAGGCTCCCCACAACTTGCACCCAAGCTCTTCTTGAGTTATTGCTTTGTCCATGCGGGGAAATCTATCTTCCACTGACCTTCCTTAGCCAACAGGATCCTTGGGTTAGACTCCAACTATGGCCCAAACTCTGTTCCGCCCCTAGCCCCCTTCTCTGGGGGTTGTGCTGCCTTTGAGACCAGTCCACACTCAGGCCCTGACCCTGACAGAATGCCCCTTCTCATTTACTATTCTAATCCTAGTATTATGGTCACGTTTGACCAGTGACCTACTTTCCTCAGAATTCTCTAGAAAGTCACCACTTCACCTCTAGAGAGAGTTCCTGTCTTCCCATCAACTGGTAGGTAGCATGCCCTAAACTACCTAGTATCCCTCATTGAAGTATGGTAGTAGAAACTGCTGTTTGGGTTCTGTACTTACTTGTTTGATAAAACAATAGAAAGTTATTTTGATTTTCTGAACTTATGTATGGTATCCCAATACTCCATTGATGATGGTTTGAATGTCCCATTGATTGTGATCTCACTGGTTACTGAAGCACATTTTTCTGGGAACCAAGACAGATCAATTATCCTAAATTGTCTCCGTAGCTACAGATAACTGAGTTTTGGTTGACTCAGTGGTCCCGGAATCAGAAGAGGACAAATTATCCTAAATTGCCTCAGTAGCTACAGATAGTGCATTCCTGTTGACTCAGTGATCCCAGAATCTGGACAGCACAATTATTCTAAATTGTCCCGGTGGTCCCAGATAAAGTGTTTCTGTTGATTCAGTGATTTGTAGATACTTTAGATAACTAACTTGCTCAGTTTCACTTCTGTAAAAATGCTTTTTGCGAAACAGGTTCCTCATTCCAGACCCAAAGATGTAATCGATACCTTTGTGATATTCTGCCAATATAAGCCAGAGGTGGCAAGCTGTTCAGGGCTGCGAGATTTGGAGCTTTAGCCCCTCGTATGCCGCCGGCCTTTAATAAATGACTCCATAATTCGACTTTTTTTGAGGCGTCCTTTGTAAGATGGGGGTTACACTACAACAATACTTGCTTTTTACTTCCTCTGGCCCATGCACAGCTCTTCCTGGTCTTTAATTCCAAGAGCCCAATAGCTTGTAGAAGATCCAAGGGACAACAGAGAACTAAGTTGCAGAGATATCTTCTTAAACATCTAAACTACAGGACTGGGTGGCTGAAGCAACAGAAATTATTCTAGAGGCTAGACGTCCAAGATCAAGGTGTTGGCAGGGTTAATTTCTCCTGAGGTGTGTAGATGGCTGTCTTCTCCCTGTGTCCTAGTATCCTCTTACAAGGACACCAGGCTAATTAAATAGGGCTACCTTAATGACCTCATTTTAATGCAATCACTTCTTTAGAAGTCCTATCTCCAAACACAGTCACATTCTGCAATACCAGGGATCAGAGCTTTAACATATGAATTTTTGGGAGACACAATTCAGCCTATAACCATCCCTAAGCAAAGTAGAACAAAAATTCATGGAATCATTCTCCTCAAACTGGCCCCCTGGGATTGGAGGTCCACAAAGCCACAGGTTAAGAGCAGAAAGGCCTCCTAGGAAGTCCATTTTACTTCACCCCATGCTATGCCTAGAAAAAATGTCATCAGCATATTTTGAAGAAGATTAAAAATCCTATATAATAAAAGGGTAATATGCAAATTGACCTAATGGTGGAACGACTGGTTGTTATGATGTGCACTGACCACCAGGGGCAGATGCTCAATGCAGGAGCTGCCCCCTGGTGGTCAGTGTGGTCCCACAGGGGGAGCGCTGCTCAGCCACAAGCTGGGCTGATGGCTGGTGAGTGCAGCAGTGGTGGCAGGAGCCTCTCCCACCTCTGCGGCAGCTCTAAGGATGTCCGACATCCCCCAAGCGCTCCCAGACTGCAAAAGGGCGCAGGCCTGGCTGATGGACGCCCCCACCAAGTGCACAAATGTCGTGCACCAGGCCTCTAGTTTTGAATAAAATCTTACTGTTGAAGCACAGGACTTCAACATAAAGTTTGCACTGGCCTCAGACCACCCTAGTCTGGATGATTAGACACACTAAGGGCATACATTCTCCTTTCTCTGTTGCAAAAGTTACGATGGAGAAGCTTAAGGAGCCCTGGGTCTTTCCCCAAAAGAACATCCATTCCCAGCTTCCTCACTTCTGAAAGCATATGTTTGATCAGCAAAACAAAGGGTACAGGGCTCCCTGGTGAGTAAATGCTGGTGAAGACTCCTTAGCTGAAATTTTTCTACTCAGGCAGAGTTCATGCCTTAATCATATCCCCAGGGTGCAGTTCATTGGCTTTAATTAATGGGCGCTCCTTACAGTTTCTGCAGATTTCCATCTAAGAGGAGGGTAGGAACTACGAAAAGGGCACGCCAACTCTCGTCATGGAATGTGGAAGAAGCCCCTCTCAAGAATAGCAGGCTCAATTAAATTTGTTACAACTAATATCGGTGCCTTTAAAATAGTCTAAAAGTGAGTACGTGATACCTTTATGAAAAAAAAAAAGTAATTATTAGTGGATATTAATCATCTAAATAAATGGAGATTTATGCCATGTTCCTGGTATAAATTAGCATAATACAGTATGCCTAATGTGGTAGATATACCAGTCCTCCTTAAATGAGTCTATATATTCAATGCAATCCAAATCAACATTCCAGCTGGATTTTTTACAAATTCAACATAATTTCAAATGTTTATAAAGGAATAAAGGTCCACAAGTAGCTAAATGGATCCTGAAAATGAAGAACAGAGGTGAGGATCAGGATGGACTTGAGAAAACTGCTGTAGTGAAAGGAACTTGGATCTTTTCCAGAGCTGGACAAACGGACCAGCGGACCCTGTGGAGGAGCTCAGAGGCAGCCCACGCCCCTTTACGTACAGTGAAGGCAGCGTCCTGGAGCAACGGTGGAGACAGGGACTGCTTAGTGAGATGACTTGTGAGAAATCGACTATGGTGAAAAATAAAGCTGTATTCCCAACTAATACCCTATAAAGATTTAAACTTCCAACTGTTTAAAAATCTAAATGTTAAACATAATTGCAAAGATGTAGGAATATGTCTTCATGACTCAAAATTAGCCCAAGATGTTTTAAACAAGAACCAAAAGGACAAACCATGAAATAATTTGTTAATGGGTCGATTTGGTTACATCCAAATTAAGGCGTTTTGCCTGGCCAGCATGGCTCAGTGATTGAGCATCGACCTATGAACCAAGGGTTGTGGGCTTGATCCCCAGTAGGGAGTGTGCAGGAAACAGTGGATCAGTGAGTCTTTCTCATCATCGATGTGTCTATCTCTCTCTCCTTCGCCCTCCCTCTCTGAAATCAATAAAAATCTATTTTTTAAAAAGTAAGGCTTTTTGTGGGGAACACCACAATTACCAGAGAGATGACAAACTAAGAGAAGAAATTTTGCCAAATCAAAAATCAACAGCATATTCATATCTAGCATGTACAATGAGTCTTGCAAATCAATGGGGGGAAAACAAAAACCCTAGAGAAAATTGAAAACCTATAAAATCATAAATAAACAATTACAGAAGGCTATGTATAAGTAGGTATCAAAATCATTAATGCTCAAAATAACACAAATAAGACCACAGTGAGAGACCACTTTACAAACATGGTGAGTGATATCCAGAGATGGGAAATATTTGGAGACGTGGAAACTTTCTGTCGTACATTCCTTGTCCTGTTAGATATGTGAATATTCAAGAACATACAATAAACACATTGGAGGGGAGGCTATGAGAAAGGGAGGGAGGAAAGGGGGCTGGTATAAGGAGGAAGGTAAAGAAAGATGAGCCTCCCACACAGTAATGATGAGAGTGTGCTAGGATCTTAGGAGTGTTATGACCCCAACTCTGCCCTAGAGGAACAAAACAACAACACACATGTGACCTTGTGGGAATCACCTATGTAGCTGACAGTCCTCAATGACATGAAATCTTCCTTAATGATGAGTGCCGGAGACCAGCTAGATACATACCCAACCCCTCTGTGCCTCCAAGGAATAGCTACGTTTTCGGTGGGACCATCCCGCTAGGCTCTGGCCAATGAAGGCAGGAGCAATGCCACTTCCACCCAGCCCCTAAGCATCCCACGTGATCTTCCATGCTCTCATTCTCTCAGCCACGGTGCCAAACGTGAAGGACTCTACGGTGGCAGAGCCCCTTGATGAGGGAAACCTGGATTCTTCAGCTAGCATTTGGAAGTGAACCACCCAAGAAAGCCATCTGACCACATCAGACTCATGTGAACAAGAAATAAACCCATATTGAGCCACTGGGATGAGGGAGTGATTTGTTTTTAAAATTAGCCTATCTATACTAGAATTGGATTCTATCAAATCTAATTTGAACCTCTTTATTGAAAATTAATAGATCGAGGATAGATAGACACATAAATACATACATAGATACATAGATAGGTATGGATGTCTAGCATCAGGTAAGTTTGGAATCATGAGAGAGACTCAGGTTTTGAGATGATCGGAGTTAAGGAGAAATTAGCTTTATGAAGGTTCGGTTCTCAGAAGTAGTTGGAAGTGTTCCATTTCTTCTCACAGCAATGCTCCAGCCCGCCAAGGTCCTCATTAATGGAGCCCATGTCTCTGTGGCCAAAGGCAACACAAGGCAGTAGATAAAGCAGTCTTTCCCAATAATTCCTCCCACAATACCAGAAACTTCTCCAGAAACATCTTCATGCACATGTCTGGAAGATGTTGCTGATGGTCAACTGGGACTTCAGCTGGAGATGTTGGCCAACGCACCTACATGTGACTTCTCCGTGTGGCTTGGGCATCCTCAGGGCATTGCAGCCTCAGACTTCTTACAAGTTGGCTCGGGTCTCCAAAGGTGAGTGTCCAAGAGAACCAGGTGGCAGCAGCGCTGCCTTTGATGGCCTAGTCTTGGGAGGCATGTGGCATCATTTCTGCATATATTCAAGAGAGGAAATATCAACACCCCCAATTCTTGGTGGGAAGAATGTCAAAGTCACATTAAATGCAAATATGCAAAATGAGAGGTTTTTGTGGCTTTTAAGTGTATATATATATATATATATATATATATATATATATATATATATATGTAACATATGTTATATATATCTATATCTATATCTATATCTATATCTATAGATATAGATATATAGATATATAGATATATAGATATATAGATATATAGATATATAGATATATAGATATATAGATATATAGATATATAGATATATAGATATATAGATATATAGATATATAGATATATAGATATATAGATATATAGAAATATAGATATATAAATATAGAGATATATAGATATATACTAGAGGCCCAGTGCATGATTGAATCATGCATGTGTAGGGTCCCCTACATGCTTTCGCTTTCAATTGCGGGAGAGCTGGGTGCCTGTCTGCTGGTGCACCAGGCCTTTCGGAAGCCTCCAGCGCAGCGGAAGCTTCTGAAAGGCCTGGTGCCAGAGCGGACAGGCACCCAGCTCCCCCACTTTTGATGGTCTGTGGCAGGACGTGAGTTCGCTGCCCCAGAGGCCCCTTCTGTGCTGCAGCACAGCCATGGCGCAGACGCTGGCCCAATCGGCCACCCCGGCCACCCCGAGTCCCGCCCCCTGCACCTCCCACTGGCCCAATCGTGGGCGTAGCGGAGTGATGGTAATTTACATATTACCATTTTATTAGGTAGGATTAGAGGCCCAATGCATGAAATTCACGCAGCCCCACTGCCGCCCTGGCTGCCTCAGCCCCAGCCACCACGGCTTCATCCAGAAGGTTGTCAGAAGGACATCAGGTCTAATTAACATATTATGCTTTTATTATTATAGACTAGCTTTCCCGTTGCAGGAAAAATCCTGCAATAGGATTTCCTGCTGCACTCTACCCCGCCTCCGTTCCTCCCTTGTCCCCAGCCTCACCTTCTCCTCCAGCCCGCCCGCGTTTCCCTTTGCCCCCCGCCCCGCCTCCTCTCCGCCTTTATCACCCGCCTCACCTGCTCCTCCAGCCCGCCCGTGTTTCCCTTCGCCCCCGGCCCCGCCTCCGCCCCGCCCTTGTCTCCCCCCCCGCCTTGTCCTCCAGCCCGCCTGCTTTTCCGTTCGCCCCCGGCCCCGCCTCCGCCCCGCCCTTGTCTCCCGCCTCACCTTCTCCTCCAGCCCGCCTGCTTTTCCGTTCGCCCCCGGCCCCGCCTCCGCCCCGCCCTTGTCTCCCGCCCCGCCTTCTCCTCCAGCCCGCCCGCGTTTCTGTTCGCCCCCGGCCCCGCCTCCGCCCCGCCCTTGTCTCCCGCCCCGCCTTGTCCTCCAGCCCGCCTGCTTTTCTGTTCGCCCCTGGCCCCGCCTCCGTTCCTCCCTTGTCACCCGCCTCACCTTCTCCTCCAGCCCACCCGAGTTTCCGTTCGCCCCCGGCCCCGCCCCGCCCCGCCCTTGTCTCCCGCCCCGCCTTCTCCTCCAGCCCGCCCGAGTTTCTGTTCGCCCCCGGCCCCTCCCCGCCCCGCCCTTGTCGCCCGCCCTGCCTTCTCCTCCAGCCCACCTGCTTTTCCGTTCGCCCCCAGCCCTGACTTCGCTCCTCCCTTCTCCTCCCCTCCCCCCCTTTCGACGCTGTCTTGGTATGCAAATTAGCCGCCATCTTTGTTGGGATAATTTGCATACTCATCCTGATTGGATGGTGGGCGTGGCTTGGCTGGTGGGCGTGGCTTAGGTGAAGCGAAGGTGCGGTCAATTTGTATATTTGTCTATTATTAGATTAAATAACCTTCCAAACAAGCTTAGTGAGGAAGTATTACATTGAACTTTATGAACCTGCCACTTTGTAGGTCAAATGGTCAAATATTAGAAATTTAATATAATTCAACATTTTATTTATTTTATACATTTTATGCCTCTCCACACCTAGCCCATACTTTGTATATGTATATGGTGACTCTCAATTCATGTTTTATAGAATAAGTAAAAGGAAAATATGTAATATAAAAAAAGAAAAAATACGTCCTATGTCCCTCAACTTTGTGTTAGTCAAAATTAGTTGCCTGTGTTTGCTATAACACATTACCAAAACATGGTGGCTTTAAACAACAGAAATGCATTTTCTCACTGTTCTGGAAACCAGAAGTCTAGACTCAGCATCACTGGGCTGAAATCAAGGTGTTAGCATGGCTGTGGTCCTTCTGGGGTCTTTGAGGAGAATCTATTTCTTGTCTCTTCCAGCTTCGGGTGGCTGCCAGCATTCCTTGGCTTGTGGCCACATCACTCTAATCTCTCCCTCCATGGTCACATGGACTTCTCCTATTCTTACTCAAATCTTCCTATGCTTCTCTTTTATAAGAACACTTGTCACTGCACTTAGAGCCCAGATAACTCAGAATGCTCTCCCCATCTCAAGATCCTTAACTTAAAGACATCCACAAATTCTATCATGTAAGGTAATAGGAAGGGGTTCCAGAGAGTAGGAGGTGGACATTATTCAACCCACCAGAGTCAGAAATAGAGATTTCCAAGGGCACAGGTGAGAACATTTTTGGGAGCAGTAGATAGAGTCTGACGAGCTAGGATAGAAGCCATGGCTTAGTAAGAAGCTGGAAGCCAAGCTTAGATAAAGAACTGCCTGTGAACTCTCATGTCTCCTGCACATCCCAGTAGCATCTATTGCCCTGGCTAGTGTCTCCAACACCTACACCATGAACTCTAGAACCCTGAAGAGAATGCAGTTATGATCTGGTTTTTGTGACAGTTTTGTGGATACTTGTTTTGTTACTAAATTTTCCCAACATGTTAGTTCTACATAAAGCCCAGGATTGCAAGTGAAAAACAAGGATTATCTATCATTAACCTTTATTATTCGAGGGGCAATGTGATGAGCTTTTGGTTATTGGACTGCCCAGAGCCAAGGACATGTGGTAGAATGAGAAAAATGTCGGACAATATGGGTTTGAGTCTTTAGTTTGCAGATTAACATTCCCACTTCCCTTTTCTTTTTCAAATCAGTTGTTTACGTTTTGGCCATTTCACACTCTCCACACATCTATAATAGCTGCCGTTTTTAAGCGCCCACAATATGCCAAGAACAACCATGTGAAGACGACTCAGAGATGCTTGCGAAAACTTGAGGTCTAGCAGAGCATTTGTGCCTAGTAGTTTGTATAATTCCCCTGGCTTTTATCCTGGTGGGAGCATCATACCTCCAACAAGGTACCTCCAACATCTCCCCAGGAAATATGGCTCAGGTCTGGCTCTGAAACCTCCTAACATACACCCACCCACTCAATGTCCATGAAGACTTGCATGAAGCGTGTCAACAAGACCTGGCTAGACGTGATGCCGCCGTCACTATAATGAGAAAAGAACTGGTATGTTCTCCAGGTGAAACAATGCCCTGTAAGGCTCTTGACCTTCTGGGTCCTGATCATCCTTGTTAGACCACCGATCTTCTGAACAAGGCATGAAAACGGTTACAAGGCAGAGTGAGAGGGTTAAGCAGGAACCATTTGAAAGGCAAGAGACGGTCTCTTTGAAACTGTGAACTGTTTGCCTGTGGTTCCTCAGGAAAGCCCAGTGATGCTCGGAGGAGACCACCTCCACAGGGCGGGCTTCCCCAGCAGCTACGACAGGCTCCCCACGTGTGGGAGGAGAGAGGAGAGAGGATAATGGGAACATATGTTGGAAGATTAAACCGTAATCCCAGCCCTCTCGCTGCCCCTGCTGTAACGACATGCCATCACATTCAGAGGCCACCAGCTGCTCAGGGCCCGAGCCAGGAATCTCCCAGTTGTCCACTGTCTCTGGGCGGGAGCGCTCTGACCGAAGGGCACGGCCACATGCACATGGACAAGATGGGAACTGTGTAGACCTGTTCACGGTGAGTGAGAGGATGGAGGTGAGGCAGAACTTTAACCCCTTTCTTCCCAACAGAAGACCACAACAGGTAGGCTGTGAGCACACACTGTCATCGCAAAGCCCCCGTTGGAACCTGCCCTGCAAACTCTCACTGCTCTTTTAACCTCAGAGGGTTCCTGCCCCAGCGGCTACCTTGGGGGACAATTCTACCTCACAGGTTATCTCCCCTTAAAGAGAAGACGAGTATAGGAGGTGCAGTCCATGAAAAGCAACTGTCTTATTTGTGTTCCCTGATTTTGGGGGCTCTTTCCAGGAGATGGATGAATCTAGATTCTGGGGGAGGGGGTATCCCCCCAAAACTAAGAGCGATGACTGCGAGAGATACATCTGTCCGTATTCCTCTCGAATCTAACATGTCATTTAATCATGAATCTGGATTAAGAGAGGAATGATAAGTAATGGTAACAGAGACAGCTACTAAGAGACTAATGGGTGGGGTGTATATGCGGCATGAAGATGCTAGGCAGTCCCACTGGCGTGGCTCAGTGGGTGAGCCTCCACCTATGAACCAGGAGGTCACGGTTCCATTCCTGGTCAGGGCACGTGCCTGGATTGTGGGCTCCATCCCCAGCGTGGGGTGTGCAGGAGGCAGCCAATCAATGATTCTCTCTCATCACTGATGTTTCTATCTCTTTCTCCCTCTCTCTTCCTCTTTGAAAGAAATGAAAACATGTTTTTTAAAAAAAACACTCAAATGTATACCTGTTTACATCGTAATACTCTTCCCATCTGCTAAACCAGTCCCCAGGTAACTGACTAAATTATTTTCACTTCATTGAGGTGCCGAGTTCCTTCCAGTCAGAGCTAGCGGATGCTCTCAACGGGCCAGGTTTTGCTGTGGAAATGTAACATACATCCGGCAGAAACTCCCTGGAACTCACACAAAGTCGAGTCTTGCAGCTCTTTGAAAACAAGCCAGGTAAATGTACGCCTGACCATTGACATACGGACCGGGGAACTCGGGACCAGAAGATTTCCTCCCGAGTTGGGCTTCGCTGCTGCAAACCAGCGAACACAGAAGCCAGCCTCGTTTGGCTTTGTTTTCCCCAGGAGCCCACGGGGGCTGCGGCAAGTCCTCCCTGTCTCTGCGTGTGTCTCTGCTGAGGGGCCGTGTTGCTTCTGGCAACAAGGAGGGGGACCCTGTCCAGGCAGCGTGCTAATGAGCTGAAGGGAACGCCGCCCACAGAGGCGAGGCCCTGCCTCCCACAGGGCAAAGCCCGGCCACGGTCCAATTCGCCAGGCTCACCAGCCTAGAGGGGAGAACACCTGCACCATGAATCAGAGGCCTCCTGCGAGGCTGAGAGGGGATGGATCGTGATCAGGGCTGCTGCGCCCACAGAAAACAGTGTTACTTCAAATATCCATTATGGCCGCAAGCTCGCCTTGGCTTAGAAGATGGGGCTCACTACTTTATAACAAGTCACTGTTTACAAATGCAAGTTGGGGAAAAAGCCATCGGGAATGCATTGGTCCTGTGCATGTGGATGCAACAAATGTGCTGTCTAATCGATCAGCTAATTCACACGATGAAGATGGCCCATGGCCCACCTGTTCTTCCCCACGCTCCAGGCCGCCTTGCTACGAAGTCACGTCCCTGGTCCCAACACGTCGGCAAGTGTAGCAGAAACACATTACAGAGTCACATACTTCAGAAAAGAGGAGAAATGTGCAGCCACATTTGTAATTCTGAGGTCAACCTAAAGGATGATCATTTTCAGGAAGTAAGTAGAAACAGGATTATTGAACATCTCTTTTCTTTTCCCCCAGAGGAAAAGGAATCTCCAGAATAAAATCTTTTTTCCAGAATCATTGACATAACATTTATTAGCTATCAATTCGGGCTTCCTGGCTAGACTAATGAATGCATTGTTACTAAAATCTGCATATCATCATTATAGCTGACTTCACTGACACCCGTCAATCAAAGAAGCCCTGTCGCAGAAGCAGCTCTCTCCTCAGCTCAGCCAGCAGACACTGCTGAACAGCACGTCAGCAGTCTTCCTTTCCCGTGCCCGCCCTTCCTCTCGCTGCTGACACACACAGACACGAGCTGTAATTTATTATAAATATGACAATCCGGGTGGAGAGTAAACTCATGGAAATAAAATAACTTGCTCACTGTGCTTAGAAATAGAAGGAAGCAAACTGAGCTCACAGAGGACAGAAAGGAGAGGAGAGCAGAGTCACCCCCTCCCTGGAACACCCCCTATTCCCACAAGAGCAGGCGAGCCAGGTAACCGGCCCAGGGCTCCCACCAGCAGGTGCTCCTGTGCCCCACCTGGGACTCCGTGCCCCCAGGGGCTCCACACCCCAGGGCCGGCGGGTGTGCAGTGAACAGGACACAGCAATGTGCCCAGCACAAATCAGTGTCTCCTCTCATTCCTTTCAGTCTGCAGTGCGCCCTTCTGAGACGCAGAGCAATTGCTCCACTTTACAGAAGAGAGAACGCAGGGTGAATATAAGCAATCTGTCCAAGATCAGAGAGGGTTATTTCTACAAGAAACGGAAGTGTGAGACGTCTTTAAACACTGTCCTAAAAATGCTTCGGTATGTCTTTAAATTCCCTAAAAGTGAATTTCTGCATTCCTCCTCCTCCCCACCTCCAGCCTCCCACAGGCCCAGCACCATATGAAGGTGAAAAGGTCACCGAGACGGGTGTCTTCTCTGACAACCCCGCCCCTTCCCAGGGCTCACGCTGGGAGCAGTGGCTCGCACACACTTTGATGTAAAACAAGGTGACATTTCCCATGAGGGACAGGAAGCTGCATCCAGCTACGACTTGAACCATTTCTTTAGGGCAGCTGAGCTGCTGCGTGCCCTGACTCTTCCCGGAGTAGCAGCCCTCACAGGCACAGCCCTCTGTGACCTTCCTGTGCCCTCTGAGGCCCTGCATGGGTGGCAGTGACCTCCACACACTCAGGCTTAGCATCTTTGTTCTAATAGGAATAACACCATCTACTTGTTTTATAAAAAAACAAAACAAAACAAACAAACAAACAAACAAAAAAAACAACCACAGTTGATTGAAGTAAAATTGACTTAGAAAAAGCTGCCTGTATTTAATGCATACTACTTGATGAGTCTGGAGGTTAAGTATACACCCTCGATCCCATCATGATCATCAATGGGAGCAGGTTGCCTGGGCAGGGGCAGAGCAGACACCTAAGGACAAAGGCTCAGCCATAAACACATCCATCACCTCCTAAAGTTTCCTCCTGCCTTCTTTATTTGTGTGTGGTAAGAACACAACATAAGTTCTGCCCTCTTAGCAAATTTTTAAGTATGTAATACAGAATGAGTAACCTGGGGGATATTATGCTGAGTGAATTAAGCCAGACAGAAGGACAAATACAGTATGATCCTGCTTACATGAGGAGTCTAAAGTAGTTAAACTATCTGCCTATTTGGGGATGCTCTGGGTGTGGGCCCTGTGCCGTATCCCATTTAACTCTCACAACCCCCGTTCATTCATTCATTGAACAAATGCTCATTAAACCCCTCTGACGGGCTGCTCTACAGAGCAGTGAACCAAACAGGGAGACAGATCAGAGCTGACAGGTTAGAGAGGGATTCGGTGTAAGGAGGCATGGGTAAAGGGCATGCCCGTGTTACAAAAGGTCAGCAGGGAGCATGACGTGTGGGGCTGGGGACATTTCTGAGACAGGGTGAAGTCAGTCCTGCTGGAAGGATGACAAGAGTTGGCTGGGTCAACAAAGGATGGGAGCGGAGGGAGGAGCAGGTTGCCCGGGCAGGGGCAGAGCAGACACCTAAGGACAAAGGCTCCGCTCAGGGTTAGAGACAAGGGGAGGGAGAAAACAAGGATGAGAGCAGCAATGGGCACCGTGCCCGTGGGTGGTGAGCAGTCCGCCACGATGGGGCTAAGAGTTCCAGAGGTAAGAGGCGAGCCGGAGAGAAAGGTGTCCTACAGCATGGACAAGGGTAGGGGGAGCACTGAAGGGTTTAAGCAAATCGAGACATGACCATATTTGCATTTTTGATAGACAGCTCTGGCTGTAGTGTGGAGTGCATTGAGAAGGTTCTTTCCAAGACGGTGGAAGAGGGGGTTCCTAGGAAATGGAGAGAGCTGGATGGACGCAACGATACCTCTAGAAACAACACATGGAGGCGAAGGATTGAACGTGGGAAGTGGGGGCAGAAAGAGGCCAGAAAACACCCAGGTTTCTGGCTTGGGCAACGTGATGGAAGATGTTACCATTCTCCTGAGAGAGAAATTCCAGGAGGTAAAACAGGTGTAGGGGCAAGGAATCCATTCGCATCTGGAATACTGCTGAGCTGAGAAATCCATGGAACAACCAAGTGGAGTTGACTCATGGGCCAGGGTGGCTCATGCTGCAGACGCTCGGGAGAAAGACCCAGAAAATCAGTGCAGCTTGGGGAGTTATCGGGATGGGGTAGGACTGAAATGATAGAAGTGGCTGAGATAGTTCAGGACTTGGTGCAAATTGAAAAGAGGTCCTTGGACAGGCCATGGCCACGCCCCAGCCCGAGGCTGTGCTCAGACCACGTCAGGACGGGAAGAAAGGCCTGTGTGAGAACAGCCGGCTGCGGTCTCTGAGAAAGAGGTGGTCCTTGTTCCCTAGACAAGGCGCTACCCCGAGAGCCTGGGTTGTCCCCGTGAAGCGTCAGCTTTGGGGGTAAATATGAGCTCCTCCTTCGCTCTTCCTTCTGCTGAAACCAGCAGTCCGCAGCCTTGGGACACATGTCCTTTTGATTTTATTTTGACTGTGGTAAACACACATAACATAACATGTATCATCTTAACGAAGTACAGAGCTCAGAGGTGTTGAGAGCATGCACTCTGTAGTGCAGCCACCACCAGAACTTTCCATCCTCCCGAACTCTATACCCTCTAAACAATGACTCCCCATCGTCCCCAGCCCCTGGCGCCTCCGTTTGTTCTCCTTTCTGTCTCCGTGAACTTGACTCCTACCGATTCCTCAGATCAGTGGAATCACACAGTGTTCGTCAATTCTCCACTGGCTTACTTCACTCAGCATTATGCCTTCAAGGTTCATCCCTGTTGTAGCGTGTTTCAGAATCCCCTTCCTTTTTAAAAAACATTATTCATTTCAGAGAGAAAGGAAGAAGGAGAGAGAGAGAGAAACATCCATGATGAGAGAGAATCATTGATTGGCTGCCTCCTGCATGCCTCACACCAGGGATCGAGCCTGAAACCCGGGCATATGCCCTGACCTGACGGGAATCAAACCGTGACCTTCTGGTTCACAGATCAACACTCAACCACTGAGCCACTCTGCCGGGCTTCTTCCTCTTTAAGGCTGAACAATATTCCACTGTGTGTGAACCACATTTTGTTTATCCATTCATTTGTTGGGGTGTGTGTGTGTGTGTGTGTGTGTGTGTGTGAACAAGTAAGTCCACTGGGCAGAAACTAAAGTGAGGCCGCTGGATCACACACACACAGAAGGGGGAAAAAGAGCTCATTTTGCTTTATTTGGCCTCAGCCTGGAGCCTACACAGAGGAGTACACACTCTGCCTGACCCGGGTACCTCTTCCCGCTGCCCGTGGCTCAGGCCAAAGGCGCCCAGTAGAAAATTACCTCCCTGTCCCGGACACGCCTGGTGCTCAGATACACACGCAATCTGTCACCCCTAATCACTGGCACAGACACGCAGCAGCCCATGTTCTGGTGACGCTGGCTGAGAGGTGGTAATTGACCGGCCACGAGATGTGCTGGGAGACATGGCAGGAGAGGTGAGGGCGTTCTGATCACGGCGCACTCCTCTCGGGAGGAAAGGCTTAATGGAGACTTCTGTGGAAGGAGCACGCGGCACGGGTTACCTCAGAGATGCTCACCACAGCAGGGCGGAGAGGAGCGAATGTCTGTCTCTGAGAGGGGGGATGGGGCGCCCCACAGAGCACCCTGTGTGAGCAGACCCGCCGTGGAGCCACTGAAAAATTTTACCCGGAAAAATCTGAGACTCCCCAAGGAAATACAGCCAAGTGAGTTAAGAATTGTTGCTTTTTAAACATGCACCTCAAAATAAAATACAGCCCTAGCTGGTTTGGCTCAGTGGATAGAGCGTCGGCCTGTGGACTGAAGGGTTCCAGGTTTGATTATGGTCAAGGGCACATGCCCGGGTTTTGGGCTCGTTCCCCAGTGGGGGGCGTGCAGGAGGCAGCCAATCCATGATTCTCTCCCATCATTGATGTTTCTATCTCTCCCTCTCCCTCTCCTTCTCCCTCTCCCTCTCTCTGAAATCAATAAAACTATATTTTTAAAATAAATAAGTAAATAATAAAATACAAATATATGTGAAGGAATAAGTTCAGCTATCAACCCACCTATAATGCTCTTTTATCTGTATAGTGGGACGTGTCCGTGGAATGATGAATGTTTAGACCGTTAAAGATGTGCGTTAGCATTTCAGGCTGAGCTCCTGCACCTGGGAAACCTTTCCTCCCTTTCCGACTTTCAGACCTCAGGTTCAATGTCACCCCTCAGAGAGCACTTCCTTGACCAATTGCCAACCTATCTTATTCAACACGGCACTGAGTATTACCTGATATGTTCTTGTATATTCATTTATTAATCAAATCCCCTCTCCAGCATGTGAGCCCCATGAGTACAAGACCCTTGCCCACCTTCACTCCTGTGCCCCCTCAGCACCCAGAACATCTCTGGCACATCCTAGGTGCTCTATAAATATCGGACAGGGTCTAGCAATTTCCAGAAGGGCTGGGTGTGCGATACAGGTGGGTGATCGCCCCAGGACTTAGCCTGGGGCCATTTTCTGTGGTGAGTGGAGGGTGGCATGGATAGCATCCATGTGTTGCCACTCAGCAATGAACACACCTGTAAGCAATAATAAAAACAGAGCCACGTGAAATTGGAGCCAGAACTGCCATCCCAGAGGATCTGCCCGGCACGTCTTACTTCACAAACCTCGGAATGTTAGAACAGGCAAGACAGCCTTTGACTGAGCAACCTTGTCTCCCAAAGACCTGTCTGCACGGATGACCAGAAAGCAGGTATGGTGACGCCTGGACGGAAAGTTAGAAACATGATTGAGAGTGAGCATCACTGTGTTATGTCATCTGCACCCACAGCAATGCCTTCCTTCTGGGATGTCTTCCCTTTCCCATCAACGCCCCTGGCCTTTGTCTTCAAATCACAACAGGATTTGGGCTTCTGCCTGAATCAGAGGTTCCCAAATAGCTCTTCTCACTGACCTCAAATCAGCGCTTGTCTGCCTCTAACTTGGAAAGGCCTTTTTAAAGGGAACACACCTGCTCTGTGTCTTGCTCTGTGAGCACCCACAGAATTCCTCTAAGCTGGTCTCCTTTAAAGCAAGCACCGTATTAAGCTTTCTCAGTAGAGGGCGCTGGAGGGACGCCAGAAGGAAAAGGCTTCCTGCTATTTCCAGCATAGAAGGGGTCCAGGTGTAGGTGCCGGGACATCAAGGGAGCTGGGGCCAGACACAGCACATCCCTCTGAGATCTTGCAGCCTCGGCCTGGTGACGAGCTTTCTGCAGCTTTCTCCTGCAACCTTGTGCTCAGGCTCGAAGGCTTCTGTGGCACCCACATCCGCTGCACCCCTGGGAGTGCTCTGTGGCCTGCCCAGCAGCTCCACACCAGCTTCGGCCTGGCCGTCCAGTGGACGAACCTCACTTTCTCCATGAGATCCGAACTCCCGAGTCAGTCCTTCCCTGGTGTTCCCTTATGTCATAGTTATTCTGCTGCCATCACCAGGAGTTCTTTACATTAAACTTCCGTTTTGCCCACTGTGTCCTCTATCTCCTCATTAGACTCAGACTTCTAACCACAAAGGTCCTACTCAGGGAATGTCATTAAGTTGTTCTTTGCCTGGAGAGGTCACTTATGTGGCCGCTGGGGTCTGAGCAACTGACCCCAGGATGGCCCATGCATCAGCTGGTGAGAGATAATGAGGGGCCAGGTTAACAAGTGTTAATCAGCTAAACTAATTCCTGTTGTTTTTTTCTCTGGTTTTGGTGAGAAATACAAAGATCAGGCTGTCTGGCTCAGGAGACCACATCCTTCATCGTTCACATAGAATTAAAATACGTACCCATAGAACAAGAGTACACCTTTCACAAAGATAACCTTCAAGTTAAAAGACACACATTAAACACATTACTATAGTACTAGAAGCCCGATGCACGAAATTCGTGCAAGAGTAGGCCTTCCTTTCCCCCAGCTGCCGGCACCGGCTTCCCTCTGGCACCAGGGACCCGGGCTTCCCTCGCAGCCCCAGCTTCGTACGGAAGGTCATCTGGAAGGACGTCAGGTCTAATTAGCATATTATACTTTTATTATTATAGATCAGTGGTCAGCAAACTCATTAGTCAACAGAGCCAAATATCAACAGTACAATGATTGAAATTTCTTCTGAGAGCCAAATTTTTTAAACTTAAACTTCTTCTAACACCACTTCTTCAAAATAGACTCGCCCAGGCCATGGTACTTTGTGGAAGAGCCACACTCAAGGGGCCAAAGAGCCGCATGTGGCTTGTGAGCCGCAGTTTGCCGACCACTGTTATAGATAATTGCCTGTGGACAAGGTGTAACTGGAAGTGGGGGTGAAAACCAAAAAAAGTGAACACATTAATTAATAACAACAAAATAAGAGGAGGTATGCAAAAATGTGTACACGGTTATGAAAATTAGTGGGATTGACCCAATGCTATGTGTGTTTGTGTTGGTGCATGAGGTTTAAGATAACAGTGACAGCGATGGTGTTCAAGATGGTGGTGACAGCGATGGTGTTCAAGATGGTGGTGACATTGATGGTGTTCAAGATGGTGGTGACAGTGATGGTATTCAAGATGACGGTGACAGCGATGGTGTTCAGGATGGTGGTGACAGCGATGGTGTTCAAGATGGTGGTGACAGCGATGGTGGTGACAGCGATGGTGTTCAAGATGGTAGTGACAGCGATGGTGTTCAGGATGGTGGTGACAGCGATGGTGGTGACAGCGATGGTGTTCAGGATGGTAGTGACAGCCCTGGATGGTTTGGCTCAGTGGATAGAGCATCGGCCTGTGGACTTAAGGGTCCCGGGTTCAATTCCAGTCAAGGTCACATGCCCACGTTGTGGGCTCGATCCCCAGTTGGGGGTGTGCAGGAAGCAGCCGATCAATGATTCTCTCTCATCATTGATGTTTCCATCTCTCCTTCTCCCTTCCTCTCTGAAATCAATAAAAACATATTTTTTAAAAAAAGATGGTGGTGACAGTGATGGTGTGCAAGATGATGGTGTTCAAGATGGTGGTTACAGTGATGGTGTGCAAGATGACGGTGACTGTAACAATGTTCTCCGCACAGAAGGACCAGAGGGAACCACAGCCCAGCACAGATGCTCTTCCACAAGTGCCCAGGTAGCCGTCCAAATGGATAAAGAAAAAATATATGAGTTACTTGTTAAGGCAAGCCTCTTGCTGTTTTAAATTTTTGAATATAAATCTTTCAAGGAGCACATGTACCGCCAACCATGATTTTACGTCAGTTTGGGGAGGAGCCCATCCGGTGTCCACATAAGCCCTTTCCCATTAGCTTTTCTGTCCTTTGGAGGAAAGGGAGGCTATCCAATATTTAATGCCACGTCAAAAGCAAGAATCGATTTTAAATGCTAACATGAAATTAGCATACATCGAGCGAAAACTATCATCTTAGGAATAGCTGCTTGCGCTTCCCTCTAGCCAGCAATACACCCTAGCACCTGACCAGCATCCGGTCTCTAGAGCAAGCCCTAAATTAGTGTGTGTGCCCATAAGATGCCCTTAATAAAATCTTCAGTGAGACATTTAAAAGTCAAGCACACAGGAGTATTAAAATGGCCCTCCACAGCCAAGCACATGACGAGCTTTATGAAGTCAGTGCCGTCTCGAGCACTAATTTGGTCTGTGCGGCTTAATCAGTAGGTACCCACGCCCTGCTCTCTCCCTCTCGTATTTTCAGTCATGCCGGGAGAGATCAGCTTCCAGCGTACCAGAAGGTCTCCCCCAGAGTTTCCAAGTGGCAGTTTGAATCTCATGCATAATATTCCGTAATTGCCGAACATCTGGCCTGACACCCGTTTCTTGGGGATGGGAAGAAACACAAGCACCTCAGCCCTGGTTCCAGTCCCCAGCGTCAGCAAGCTGGTATTTCTCACTTCCCGCTGAAACGCACGCGGTGTGCACAGATGTGATTATATAATTACTGTCAAATGGCAACCGCAGTGTGAGTCTTGAATTACTTGTCCTCGAACGAGTAGAGCTATTGACAATCACACCGAGCCTGGGGAATGGGGCATGTGTGGACAAAGGCAGACTCATTTCTAGCTCAGGGACTGAGTCTTAAATGAAGCAGCATGAGGGGGCAGGTGCCAATTCTGGGCAGAATAGCCCCCACCACACGCAGCCCAGAAGTGAGAGCTTGGAGCAATGACCCCATAAAGGGGCAAGCCTTGTCCTAGCCCTGTGGTCAGCAAACTGCGGCTCGCGAGCCACATGCGGCTCTTTGGCCCCTTGAGTATGGCTCTTCCACAAAATACCACTGCCTGGGTGAGTCTATTTTGAAGAAGTGGCGTTAGAAAAAGTTTAAGTTTAAAAAATTTGGCTCTCAAAAGAAATTTCAATCGTTGTACTGCTGATATTTGGCTCTGTTGACTAATGAGTTTGCCGACCACTGTCCTAGCCGGTTTGGCTCAGTGGATAGAGTGTTGGCCTGCAGACTGAAGGGTCCCAGGTTCAATTAAGGTCAAGAGCACATGCCCAGGGTTGCAGGCTCGATCCCCAGTAGGGGGCATGCAGGAGGCAGTCGATCAATTATTCTCTCTCACCGTTGATGTTTCTATCTCTCTTCCCCTCTCTCTTCCTCTCTGAAATCAAGGACAATATATAAGGAAGGAAGGAAGGAAGGAAGGAAGGAAGGAAGGAAGGAAGGAAGGAAGGAAGGAAGGAAGGAAGGAAGGAAGGAAGGAGCCTTCTGCATGGCTGGTAGCAATAAACCACCAGCCATTCTTGGCAGAAAGAGGGGAGGCTGAAAAGAGCCCTAAGGCCCGTTTCCGTCTGCTCACTGCCTGGGTTGAGGATGTTAGCACCTTAGAGAGGAGTGCTTACCAAAGGAGGGGTTTTGGAGGGAGCCCAGGCTTACTGATCTGAATAAAATAGTTCTTTTCATATTGACAGAGCTGGGTTTTACTTCCGAGAGGGGCAAGTTGGTAAGTAAAACTGGCAAGTAGTTTATTCCTGAAGAGAATTAATGTAAGGACTCAGGGATTAAGGCAAAGACTCGCCGGTTTGATCAGTGGCCAATCAGGTACAGCGGTGGCAATGCCCCCAAGATGCTCCTGTGGGCGAGGCCACACTGCAGGGTGATTCAGGCCCTGAGCTTTAGGGTCAGAAAGACCTAGGTTTGAATCCCATCTCAGTGTAAACTTTATAAGTCGCTTCAATTTATCCATGAGATAGAGTCTATCAGACGATCGTTTCCATTCCTGCTATATTGTCCATTACTCTAGGACTTCTGCATTAAAGGGCCAGACCTTCGGAGGCCGAGGAGCTGAGCTAAGATTGGGGAGACAGATGTTAGCAGATACAGGACCATCTGACTCTCATATCTACAGAATGAGCTCATAAGTATCCCCTCCCCTTCATCATGTGTCATGAGGATGAGACAGCTTTGCCCAGGCCCCCTCCCTCCCCCCAGTTTACATTCTGGGCCTTTTTCCTTCCTCTTTTCAGCTCTTCATCTTTTGAAGAGTTCTCCTTTTGTTCCATATCTAACTTGTTAAAAATTGTAAAGTTGGTTAAGCATCATCCCATGCACTGAGAGGTTGCTGGTTCGACCCTTTTCCTTCCTCTCTCTCTAAATCAATAAAAACATATTTTAAAAGATTTTAAAGAATTGATAGATAATTATCACCAACACATTAATATCGAGCTCCCTCACTGTCCTTAAGACTCTTCTACTTAGCCTGTTGAACAAATGTTTATAAGGCACTCTATTAGTTTCCTGGGGACTGCTGTAACAAATTACCACAAACTGAGATTTAAACCAACACACGTTTATTCTCTCACAGTTCTGGAAGTCAGAAGTCTAAAGCCAAGGGGTTGGCAGGGCTGCATTCCTTCCAGAACCTTCAGGGAGGATCTGTTTCCTTGCTTTGTCCAGGACCTGGTGGCTGCCGCATTCCTTGGCTCATGACCTCTTCCGTCTTCAAGGTTCACCACTCTAACCTCTGGTTTCATCCCCACGTCACCTCTTTCTGCTGTGTCACTCCTGCCTCCTTCTTAAACCCAACAAATCCCCCCAACTCAACATCCTTAATTTCATCTCATCGGCAAAGTCCCTTGTGCCGTATCAGGCAACCTAGTCACAGGTTCTGAGGACTGAGATGTGGGCATCCTTGGGTGGGGCCATTATTCACCTGCCACAGGCATCAGCCATGAGGCTTATCTCTCTGTAAGGGCTGGGGGTGCACAGATTTAAAACCCCCATCTCCGCCTCCTGAACTCTCGAAGGGGGTAAGTGGTACCAGGCTAGCCCTCCCACCATGAATCACTATCAAACTGGACACAGTGAGTGAAACACCTGCTTGCAGATGCTGGACATCAGACACGCAGGCCTGAGGAATCTGAGAGAGGAGGAATGAGGGGGGCCCTGCAATGTCCCCAGTTTTCTGCCTTACGGCCCTTTCCGGATCGTGGCAGAGGGGAGGCGAGCCCACGCAGAGCAAGTGATCTTGCTAAACGAAGAAGATCGAGATTGGAGTTTTGGTGCTAAGACAATGAGAGTGTGTGACGCAGAACTTGACGGAAGGGGCTCCAAAAATCTGTATAGGGGTCCCCATGAGTCTGGCTCAATACTAAGCTGTGTGTATATAAGAAAACCCCACAAGGCCAGGCAAAGAATGGCTATCAGATTCTGGAACTTTCAGGGGACTGGAGACTTAGGTGTTCCAACCTGCCCGAATGATTTTGAGAATCTTGTGCCGAAGCCTGCTCTTGCCTTTCCACCGCGCTCTGTCCCAGCGGCATCAGCCGTGCTGTAGTAACCAGCCCCTCGCAGAAATGACAGTGACAGAAGACTATCTTGCTGGGTGTCATTCTGGACAAGAGCTTAGAATTGTAAGGTGGACTTCCACGGCCCAAGTTTCTCCAAAGAGAAACGCCACCTCGAGAACGAACTCCTGTCCCTTATCCTCTGTCCCTCCTACGGCAGTGTGGTCACAAGGAGAAACCAGACGCCAGAGCCCATGATGCTGGGCTCAGGTCCCCTCCCTGCCCCCTACCCATCGGAACATGGGCAGTCATATACCTTTCGACGTGGCACTTCCCACAACCGTTTCTGTGAATATGATAAAAGCAGGTGATGCATGCCCTGGCCGGCTTGGCTCAGTGGATAGAGCGTCAACCTGCGGACTGAAGGGTCCCAGGTTTGATTCCAGCCTGGGTTGCGGGCTCAATCCCCAGTGGGGGGTGTGCAGGAGGCAGCCAATCAATGATTCTCTCTCATCATTGATGTTTCTATCTTTCTCTCCTTCTCCCTTCCTCTCTGAAACCAATAAAGAAATATATTTATTTAAAAAAAAAAAAAAAAAAGCAGGTGACGCAGAAGGTGGTGGTGAGGCCTGGGATGGAATACGCACAGAACGTGGGGACAGACCGAGCTTCCGGGCACACAGTGGGGCCAGCCCTGCACCCCAGCCTCCCAGCAGGCCCAGCCCCGCTCCTGCCTCACTGTCTCCTCCATCAGCACCAACACCTTCGGAGCCGGAGCCTCTCCTCCCCTCCAGTCGGGTGTTCCTCGCTGCTGCGCTGACACCAGGCCTGACAAGGTCCCGGGCCTCGCAGATGACTCTTCTGTCCTCAGGTCACTTCTCAGGCTTCCATGACACCCCTTACCTCATCTGCCCTCGTTTCCCGCGTGTACAGCTCAGCCTCCCCTCCCTGAGCTCCAGCTCACACGCCCAACCGTGCACAGGGCGTCCCTTTCGGATGTTGTGCCAGACACTTTCCACGTGTCACCTCGCGTCCTCTCGGCCGCCTTTTCCTGGCCGTGGCTGCCAGCCAGCTGCCCAGGGGAGGAGCTGAGGCACCGGCCAGGCCTGCACACCCTCGCCTCTTGCCCAGGACTTCTCCGCAGCTGGAAGGTGGGGAGTCTCAGGGAGCCTGCTGGCTGGGCCCAGTGGGAGCAATAGTACACCTGGGACATCAGGGGGTGGGGGGCATGCCCTGGGGTGACCCCTGAGAGTGGGAAATGGGGTTTGGGGGTGGTCACCCCTCCCCACTCCCCAATGAGACTGAGCTCAGAGGCCCTCAGTGGGAACTTGAGACCACGCCCATAGAGTGGCTCCCCCCACCCCCCCACCCCACGTCTCCCCAGGCCCTGCGACCCCTTCTCCAAATCAATTCTGTGTGTCTATGCGCTTGCCACACTCTCTCTTCAGTAAAAACCTGCTTCTTGAGTTATGGGCAGTGAAGAGGACAGGGAAGGGTATGGGTGTTGGGGTGAGAAATTCCGCAACAAATTCCAGTGTCTTCTCAGTCCCTCCATCTCCAAACCTCCTATGGGGGCGGTGGGAAGGGGGAAGAAATTCAAAATCGTCTCTGCGTCTGAAACTTCACCACTGAAAAGGGACAACGGGCTTTTTCCTCTTTGTATTTTGAAGTTGGTTCAGGAGGAAGTCTGGGATCATTTCTGTCCATCTGGCGCCGGCCTCCAGGCAGCGGAACGTGGCTCAGCCAGGCTCAGCGGGCCGAGGAGGTGACGGGACGCGCCGAGAACCGCAGCGCCCACGCGCTGAGCACTCTCCAAGCAGCCCTCTTGCCAACTGGGCTTTGGCTTCGCCCGTGCCAGCCACTCTCTTGCTCACGGCCTGGAAGAGGCGTTTTGGCAGGAAAGGGAATGGCGGGTGAGTCTGCCGTGATGTTCCCATCCTGGCCGGTGGAGAGGATAGGCAGAAAACAAGCACGGGAGGTGGGGGGGGGGGGGGGAGGCAGTAGTGGTTACCTTGCAAGGCGCTCCGCCCCCACACGCCCACCTCTTGTCGCCCAGCTTCCTGGGCAGCTGCCTCTCCGCCCCACGCTGCCCCCCGCCAGCTGCCGGCTTCATAGTCTCATTTCACAAAATGTGTTGGGCCTGGCACTGTTCTAAGTGCCTCGTGTATGTGAACGGTATACCACCTGTAGGTGGATATTATTATTAGATCCATTTTACAGATGACAAGACTGAGGCTCAAGTTCAGAAACTTGCCCAAGGCCACACAGCAGGCAGCCAGCCAAAGCAGGCTTCCTGCTGCGGCCTTGACTCCAGATCCATCCGTGGGCTCCACCACACGGAGCTCTTTCCACCTTGCGGTGGACTCGCCTGCATCTCGCCCCTCAGGGCCCACGGTGGTCAAGGAGCAGTCAGCTCGCCCTCTGCTAATGGGAAGGAGTCAGGAGACAATCTCCAGACGTGTCTGTTCCCAGGGCCTTCCAGAACCCACTCTCTTCCATTTGTCCTTGAAACTCGGAAGCAGGGCTCCCAGGGGGAGACTTTTCTGGCTCCTTTAAACCATCACACCTGTGTCCAGGGGCCACTGTGTTCCAGGTTCTCCCACATCGTCCTTCCAGAGACGCCAAGGCAGCCTCTCTCCTTGCTGGTTCTGAGAGCTGCGGGGCAAATGATGGGGTTGGGGGAAGACTGTCCATTTGGGACAAGGAGGGTTTCTCGGAGCATCGGAGGCCCAAGGTCGACAGCTAATTGCAGACAGAGCATCGGGGAGGCACAGTCTCCGTGTCCTGGGGTTTCGTGCTGCTGCTTTGTGGATATTTGTGTGTTTATTTGCTTATAAATGCCCACCTGGCTCACGAATAGCTGGCTGTCAGCCCCGGGCACCGTGACGGCGGAAGCACTGGTGCTGGATGTGGACAAACAAACCAGGGAGGATGGTGGCTAGGTCGTCATTTGGAGGAAAGAGAAGAGGAATTGGGATCCCAGGCCTCTCTGAAAACTAAGAGGGACGGGAAAGAGAGAGAGCAGTGAGCCGTGACAATAAGCACTGCCTCGCACCCGAAAGGCGGGCCGTCCAGCACAACCTCCGGCCCCTGGGCGGAAGGAGCGAGCCAGGGACGACAGGTCAAGAGGTAGGCGGCAACGTGACCCAGGTGAGTCCTGTCACCTGGGGAGAAAGGCCGGGGCTTGGCTCGGTTGTGTGCAAATGCTTTCCACCACAGTCTGTTCCCTCCAAATAGATCTCGCTCCGAAACCTGTCTAGACCAGGCAAGCGTGATCCTTGATCCTCAGCCCTGGTCAGGGAGCGTGCGGGAGGCAACCAATCGATGTTTCTCTCTCTCTGTCTCTCCCTTTCTTTTCCACTCTCTCTAAAAATCAATGTAAAAATATCCTCAGGTGAGGATTAACAACAACCAAAAAAAAGCAAGAAGCTTAATCTATACCAGTGGTCGGCAAACTGTGGCTCGCAAGCCACATGCGGCTCTTTGGCCCCTTGAGTGTGGCTCTTCCACAAAATACCACGGCCTGAGCGAGTCTGTTTTGAAGAAGTGGCGTTAGAAGAAGTTTAAGTTTTAAAAATTTGGCTCTCAAATTTCAATCGTTATACTGTTGATATTTGGCTCTGTTGACTAATGAGTTTGCCGACCACTGATCTATACTAATAAAAGGGTAATATGCTAATTAGACCGGGAGACCTTCCAGACAGAGCCATGGTGGTAGGGCCAAGGCAGAGGTGGTTAGGGGCGATCAGGCCAGCAGGGGAGGGCAGTTGGGGGTGACCAGGACAGCGGACGGGGGGGGGGGGGTTATCAGGCTGGCAGGGGAGGGCAGTTGGGGGTGAGTGGGCTGGTGGGGGGTACAGTTGGGGGTGATCAGGCTGGTTGGGGGGAGCAGGTGGGGGTGATCAGGCTGGTGGGGATAGGCAGTTTGGGGTGATCAGACTGGAAGGGGGGGCAGTTGGGGTTGATCAGGCTGGCAGGCAGAGTGATTAGGGGCAATCAGGTAGGCAGGCAGGTGAGCAGTTAGGAGCCAGCAGTCCCGAATTGTGAGAGGGATGTCCGACTGCCGGTTTAGGCTCAATTCCTGTGGGATTGGGCCTAAACTGGCAGTTGGACATCCCCCGAGGGGTCCCAAATTGGAGAGGGTGCAGGCCAGGCTGAGGGACACCCCCCCCAACCCCGTGCACGAATTTTATGCACCGGGCCACTAGATTCTAGATAAAGAAGGACCCACTGGCTGGGAATGGAGCCTCAGGCTGTGGAACCATCTGTGGAGTAACCCTGTGCCTCCCCCCAGTACCTTGGACACACCAGGGCCCCTTGGCCAAACCTGGGCTTCGCTGTCTCGAAGGTGTCCTAGCTGAGGCGGCAGCAACAGCAGCTGGAGCACGAGGGTGCCATGGGCTCCTGCAGGGTGAGGGCAGGGCTCCCCCAGAGGCAGGCCTGCCTCCCTGGCACCCTCACCTGTCCTGACCTGCCCTGGATCCGCAGCCCCGTGTCCCTGCCATCACCTTCACCCGGAACGCACTGCAGGGACAGCCACTCGCTGCCCTAGTGTGAGCACCCTCGAGATCACGAAGGTGTGATTGGCCAGAAGGCTTTGCCTGGTTTTTGACAAGTCAGCTCCCATGGCCTGACT
This sequence comes from Eptesicus fuscus, assembly GCF_027574615.1. Taxonomy (NCBI): domain Eukaryota; kingdom Metazoa; phylum Chordata; class Mammalia; order Chiroptera; family Vespertilionidae; genus Eptesicus; species Eptesicus fuscus. The sequence goes on from NC_072475.1 coordinate 6,278,355, forward strand.
TAGAAGCAAGCCTGGCAGGTGAGATAAAGCACTCAGAGGTGGAGGCAAGTGCTCCTGTGTCAGTCAGGGAAGCTGAGAGGTGTGGTAACTGCCTGGGGCCACGAGGGGTGTGGTGCACCCCACCATTGTTCACGAGATCACAGTCCTAACTATGCTCCCTCCATCATCTGACTTCAGAGCACAGGGCCAAAGGTCTTTCAGGGGTCAGCATAAACGGGCCACGGGCCACACTTGTCCAAAGGGCTTTCGGCCGTGGGTGCGGAAGTCAGGCCTGGAGCCTCCAGCCTCCGGGTCTCCTGGCCTCACACCCCCCCCCCCCCCCCGCCCCTGTCTCCTGGCCTCACCCCCCGGCACTGCTCATGAGCTCCCGTGTGGACGGCTAGAGAAGAAGCCAAGCAGACGTTTCATTAAACATCCAGGTTCCCTCCTTCCCTTCAACCACCGGCACGATCTGGCACTGACCCACCGGGTTTGCAGGCAGCCGAAGAGCAAAGGTTTTCTGAATGTCCCTTTGTTCACAATGACACAGCAGCCGTGTTGACATTTTTAAACAGTTCACAGAATAAACTGTGAATTTTTCAGGTGTTCTTAGTCTTGGGCTAATGTGGGGGGAGAGGGGCTGAGGTCCCGTGGGGGAGCCCACGTGCCAGGCCCGGTTCCCCACGTTTACCGTTGGCCCGGATTCACAGAGGAGGTCCAGAGAGGGTGAGAAGCTGAACCCAAAGTCCCTCAGGCAGGAAGTGGTGGCACCAGGATGTTTGACTTGCAAGGCTGTGCCCTTTGTGAAAACTAAGTCCGGGAATCAGTGTGTGAGTCAGCAAACCCCATCGACAAGGCAGCCGATGAAGGGGGTGATTCTTCCTGCACAAATGGGATGGTGGGACCGGTCGTTATGCGGAAAATGAACAGGGAGGACAATCGAGGGGTTTTCAGTCCTCGTGAGCGCAGTTTGGAGATGGAAGACGCGAAGGCAGCTGGGACCCAGCAGGTGTGTGTTGTGGAGCAGGAGGACTCCTGCTGGGCGGGGCGGGCCGGGGCGGGGCCAGCCCAGTGGAGGTGACCTGCAGGTTTCAGCCTCAGTGAGAGAAGCACCGACAAGAAGAAGGTATGTCCAGTGGCCAAACTGGTTGGTCTGGTTTTCCCTAAAATTTCCAAGTGAGCTCAGTGGCCTGGGAATAAAGCAGGCCTCCTCACTGAGCAAGCACCAGACCAACACGATGACCCCCGTCAGAAGCTGGTCCTGGCGGGACCCTTGCTGAAGTCTCCTCCTCGTTTTCCCTTTTTCCCCTCATTCCTTCCTGAGCACAGAGTCCCTGATCTACAGCATCGGCCCTGTCTTCACCTTAGTTCCTACCTGAGCTACTCCTCCTGGGCTCCTGAGCACAGGGCCCTGGCCACAGGCCCCCACGTGGGTTTCGGGGCTCACCCGGGCTCCACGTCTGCTGAGCCTACCATGGCCAAGTCCACCCCGGGGCCCTCTGGTGGTGGGAGAGGGGCTCTGAGGCACTGGGGTGGACAAGACATCACGTGTGGTCACTGTCGAGTAAAAAGGGCCATATGATTGAGGTCAGTTCGATACCAGTGCTTCAAATAGGAGAGGGGTGACGATGATTTTCTTAAATCACCAACTCACGTGGCTGCTCTCATTCATTCTTCAGGAAAGGTGTCCAGAAAGCCCCCTTTTCCCAGGCCAGGAGGCCAGCCCAGCCCGGCCTCTTCTGCCACATTAGGGGCAGCAGCTCCACCCCCAGCGCCACGCCAGGGACAGTGGAGCCACCGGAGACGGTGCCTATGTATTAGCTTCCGTGGCACAAACTGGCGGAAAGAGTGTGAAATGCTAGTGAGAGGTGTGTGCTGTAGCGGACAGGGTCTTAGGCCGTCAGAGGTGGGCAGTGGGCGGAGCCTCCTAGAATGGCCGCGTGTGGAGGCCGGAGAGGGGACCCGTGTGCAGGGCAGTTGCTGTCTGTCTTGTACTAGTTTCTACACCAGAAACCACAATTGTAGGAAAGCATTGAGGTCCTCACTAGAAAAAGTCAGAAACTCTAAAATGGAATTCTAGCTCTGCTATCTGCGAGTGTTTGAGACTCCAAACACATCACTTAGTGTTCAGAAGCCTCAGTTTCTCAACAAGTCAACTAGAGATAATAATTCTTGCTCCCCCGCCCTCACAGCATTGCTGAGATGATCCAATTATATTGTGAATTAAATATGTTGTTTAAAAAATATAAAGCACTTTAAAAATGCAAGGTATTTATTCTTGCCCTGCAGTAGAGGGAAGATGAGAATACCGTATTTTCTGGCGTATAAGACGACTGGGCATATAGAAGATTTTCCTGGGTTAAAAAGTCGTCTTATACGCCGGAAAATACGGTAATTCGTGTTATTATATCCACACTAGAGGCCCAGCACGTGATTGAAATTGCGCAAGGAGGTGCCCTGCCTCCCGCTGTGTGAGGAGGCACCCCGTGGGCTGCCATGGGAGTCAGGCCAGACCAGCGCCGTGGGCGGCTGGGACCAGAACCTGACTTCCGCCCCAAGCCCCCCTGCCCCCCTGCCTGTGTCTGCTCTGGGCCACTGGAGCTGCCGCACCAGCTTGGGCAAGCTCCCCTGTCTCTGTCTCCGTCTCCGCTCTGGGCCTCACCTGGGCACGCAACCTCCTCCTGTCCAGTCGTCCCGTTATGGAGTCCTAGCCTAATTTGCATATTAACTCTTTATATATTAAGATTCTCCTCCTAGGCTTTGTGACAGTGAAGACGTGGTGTAGATTATATAAACCCCTAAAAGCTTTATTGTCTATTGATCAACAACAACAACAAAATCTTTTTTAAAAACATGCAAAAATGTTTATTATAACCTAATAAATGCATCTTTAGAAAAGTGATCCAGGGTCTTCCCATTTTCACGTGGCTGCTGGGAGGAGCAAGGACCTTATGGAGCTGCGACCTCCCCGGAACTCGGAAAAGCCATTCACGTCAGCTGTTGCTGTGGTCATTGGTGGTGCAAGCCCAGAGGCAGCAACGTGCCCGTCCTGAGTGCCACAGACAGAGGGAGGTGACACACTGGAAGCTGCGGAAAGAGGTGTGGGTGGGACGGGGGGCTGGATGATAAGCATGAGGGGGAAGAAGGTGGGAAAGAAAGAAGGGGGACAGAGTGCACAGAGGTTCCGTAGGTGGAAGGGGGGCCCTCCTGACCCCTAATGGATACCCTTATCCTTTCTCAAAAGACTAAACTCTGGTGAGCAGGGGGCCTCCCTTGGGCAGAGGACAGAAACATCAGGAGCCCTGGGTCCAAAGGAGGTCGGGAACCAGACTGGTCCTGAGACGCCTGCCCTGCCTCAGGTGCACTGGCCAGTCGGTAGGTCAACGTCCTGACACCAGGGACTTGCCCGCCTTCCTTCCTGATCTTTGAGACCACAGCTGCCCAAACTCGTCATCCTTCTCACGGTGGGTTTTGACACTGAGGATCCGACTCTGCTGGCTGGAGTGTCACCTTTCCATCCTAGAGCGCCCGCCAGGAGAGGATGGTGAAGCAGGTGACACCTGAGAGGGTTGCCGGGACAGCGGACACGTGCCCCAGGAGCCGATGGCTTTTGGACGTATTCCTGGGGATGAGGGCAGCCCGGGCTCCCCAGGGGGCTGTCTACGGAAAGCTCCTCCTTCTCCCCAGTGGTCGGCTGAGCAGGGAGGCTAAAGCTTCTCACCGCAAAAGACCAATGGATCGTGAATCTAATCAGCACCACGAAACTGGCACCTCCCCGTGGCCGGGAGCAGATGAGGCCTCCGGGAGCTGGGTGTGGACAGGCCGGCCGAGGGTCCTCATTCCCGTGGGCCTGCCCGGAATGGTGCCCAGAGGCTGTTGGGCCCCAGTGGGCTCCACCCTGGGCAGGGTCTGGAAGCCGGGCTCCTGCAGGCTCCGGGGGCGCTGGGGGCCCTGTGCACACCTGTCAGGGAGGAACTGGGTGTGTCACTGTTTGGGGAGGAAAGAAAACAAGCAGCTTAGTCAGACAAGTGGAATAGGGTTTCACTCAACTTTCTTCTTCGGATTCACACGCCTGGGCCACTTGCTTCTGGGAATTTACCCACTTGCCTGGAAATCCCCCCTCTCTGCAGTTTCTTGAAAACAAAGACTGGAAACATAAGAAAATCCTTTCATTAACGCCTCCCCTCCCCCAAATATTCTAGCCAGGAAAAGAGTTTGCTTCAAGGGGAGGAAGAATCCATCAGAAACTGGACTTACTCAAACTGATCTGATACTGCAGCCATAGCATAGTTTTCGATCGACCACCTGTATGCCAATGATGCTCGTGAAAGGAGGGGCCCTGGGGTGGGTGAGCATTTGCCACAAATGGAATTTCCCAAGATGCACCTGCTCAGAAACCAGCCCAGTGTCACGTGAGCGATTGCTAGCCCTGTCTGCAGCTCCGAAGGTGGACTGCAGACAAGAAGGGCTGAATACCGAGGGGTGTACTATATAAAGGATATAATTGTCTAACCATCAGGCTGTACCCCTGAAACCAATCCAAAATAAAACTGAAAGGAAACAAAAGGCCTTGCTGATCCCTTCTGCCCTGGAAACCAACTGGACCGGCTACAGAGAAGGTGCCGTTGCTGGGCGACCACAGCCAGGCTGGTGGCTCTTCGGAATCTGCGTCAATTAAGCAATTGGGACGGGAGAGAATATTTGCAGGTAAAGTGTGGTTCAAAGTATATAAACTCCTCTGGTGAGTAGATTCATCTTGGGTAAAAAACACGGTTCATTTTCCCAGCACACAAGTCATCTCATGCGCGTTCAGGGTAGGGCTGCTATTGTGGAAAGGGGTGTTTGGGAATGACATATCAGTGGGGGTAGGGACTGAACCCCCTCTGAAGGACAAATGGCACAACTTGTAGGTTACCGTCCCCACCCATGAGAATAGCAACCCTCCCCACTCCCGTGTTCCAAACCAAGAGTCCAAGTGCCCAGAGAGGGTCTTAGCCCACCTCTGCAGACACTTTTGGGAGAATTGCTTTGTATTCATTCCAGAGACGCAGGCCCCACGTCCAATGCTGGGCAGGGCCAGGTGGGACCCGCACCAGCTCACTGAGAGCAGATGCCAAGTGGCTGACGGCTTACAATCGTCCACAGATCGTCTGCTCCTCTGTGTGTGAGTGTCTGTGGGGTGTGTTGTGTGTCTATAGTGTGATGTGTGTGTGGTGTGTGTGTGGTGTGTGTGTGCACTGTGGTGTGTGTCATGCACGTGTGTGTGGTGTGTATGGTATGTGTATGGCGTAGTGTTTGTGTGTTATGCACATCGTGTGTGTGCTGCAGTGTGTGGTGTGTGTGTGTTATACACCTGTGTGTGGTGTGTGTCTGTGGCATGTGTATTATGTAGGTGTGTGTGGTATGTATCCATGGTGTGCATATGTGTGTTATTTATGCATGTGTATGCTGTGGTGTGGTGTGTGTTATGCATGTATGTGTGGTGTGTGTGTGGTGTGTGTCTGTGGTATGTGTGTGCATGTGCATGTGACATGGAGGAGGCAGAGGAGGCTTCGGACTGGGCTGGTCGGGCACTGGGACTGGGTAGTGCTTCTCGAACAGCAGGCAGGATGGAGCCTGTCCCAGCTGCTGTCCGAAAGGCCCAGCTCCTTCCAGCAGCCAGACCCGGAGCCCGGGCTGTGGGGCCAGGGCAGGACCGGGGGAGGGAGGGGCAGCAGTAACTGGTCTGCTCACATTAACTCCAAAGAACACGACTTTTGTCCAAGGCATTTTAGCACAAAGGTGCCAAGTAGGGAATCCACATAGAATATGGGAAACAAATGGCCTTAGAAGAATCCTGCCTCAGAAAAGTGTCCAGCAGCCCTGTGTCCTGGCTTTAGAGGAGCGTGTCAAAGGGGACTTCCATAACCTCCTACGTCTTACTGACAAAATGATGACAACTCGTATCATTGACCTTTGCCAAAACTTACAAGTCTTCGTGTCCACTGACCGGAGAATGACTTAGAACCTATACCACTATTGCTCATGAAAGCTTGACTTACTAGGGTTTTCTTGTGGACATCTGCAGACACAAACAAGATTTCCGCGTCCTCAGCTTGTCCCTCCAGCCTTCCCTCACAGACAGACTTCTCACTGCCCGGCGTGTCCCTGCCCCTGCCGGCAGGAGACGAAGAGCTGCCCACCACACCTGTGGGGCCTGAACCCACCTTGGAAGCAGTGCAGCCTCCCCCTCCCCAGAGCCACAGCGCTGGGCTCTAGAGTGGCCGAGGGCCGCGTAGACCCCAGAGCATGCGCAGTGGCAGGAACCACAGCCGCCAAGAGAACGTTTAAGGGCTTCCCGGCCTGGAGGACGTGCTGGGCTCTAGGGAAGAAGAAGCGGGGCCCTGGGAGCAATCGTGGGGCCTCTGCGATTCCTTCCTTCCTTCACAAATATGCACAGAGTACCTAGAGTGTGAAGCTCTGTCAAGGCATCTGGGATGTGGTAAGAAAACAGGTACAGCTGCTGCCCACCTGGAGTTGGTGTGGCCGTGGGAGGGAGCTATGCAGGGAGACAGAACAGTGACCAGGATGCGTGAGTCATTTGTCTGATTCATTTATATGATTTGTTATGAAGTGATAAGCACTGTGGAGGGAAAGAAAGAGAAATAAAGAAGGGAAGAAAAGAGGAAGGGAGGGAGGGAGGGAGTGAGTTTGGTTAGAAGATGAAATAGTAGAGGGGCGTCAGGGAGCACCTGGGCAGGGTGGGGAGCAAGGGGCTGGTGTGATTGCCAATAGACAGGGGTAGCCTCTGAGCAAAGCTCGCAGGAAGTGAGGCGACCCGCTAGGAGGCCAGGGCAGGTGGGCGATGGCAGGTCGGACCAGGTGGTGGCAGATGAATGAGAAATGGGTGGTCAGTTTCTGGTAAATTAGAAGGTAGAGCCGTCTGATTCCTGGTGGTTGGGTGTGGGGTGTGAGGGCAATAAATGTCCATGTTCTCTTGAATTCATGGTCTGAACAACTGGAAGGATGAGTGGAGGAGACTGGCAGGGAGAGGGTGAGGGGAGCAGAAGTTCCAGTGGGTCCTGTTGAACTTGGGATGTCTATTAGACACCCCAGTGGACTGTCCAGGAGGCAGAGGCTGGAGTTGAAGGGCTGGGAGTTGAGGAGGGGCTGAGCTGCAACTCTAAACTGACACAATATTTCAAGCCATGGTTCTGGGTGAGACCTCACAGGGCACAGGAGGGGACCAAGGACTGCACCTGGTACCTCCAACTTAAGGGGCTGAGGAGGGGAGAACCAGAATGCCAGAGGATAGAGGAAATCTAGGAGAGTGAGCGGGAGAAATCGGGGTGGGGGTGGGGGTGGAGAGAATGAAGGGGAATGGTCAGCCCTGGAGCAAATGCTGGTGAGGACTCAGGTCAGATGGAAATGAAAACTCACCACTCCATCCTGGGGCTCAGAGCCAAAGACTCTTTCATACCCTTGGTTGTCCTTCCCGGGTTGTGAAGGCTCATCCCCAGGGTTCACACTTGGTTTCCATCAAGGGACCCCATCAAGTTCAATGTCCAGTGTGGTGACAACAGGGAGTCAAGGATATGAGCTTATTTATTTAGCCTTGAGCTTCCAGTACAAAGTGGCCAGCCCAAGGTTAGCACAGAGAGTTAGAAAAATAAAAGCACCGTGGCCATCGCGTTCCCACGCAGAGCGCAAGGCAAGGGCACCACCCGTCGCCACCTGCACAGACCGCGCCAGCCTTCCAGCCGCGAAGGCAAGGATGCTTCCATTCCTCAGGGGCGGGGCATTGCTGTTCTGAACCCTTACAGACTATGGATCCACTGGATCGTTTTCTCTCAAAACCAAATAAAAGAAAGCAATCTAAGGATATTGATCAAGGAAAACCCTAAATAAATCCATTGCCCTCCAAACCACCCTGAGGTTACGTGGCAGATCAGCTACTCCAGCGCTGGGTCCAGTCTCTCCTTCCCCTACTATGGGCAAGTGCCTCAACTTTGAGGGGTGTCTGGTGCCTCTCGTGTAAACTGGGATGATCATGCCCACTGCCCGCTGTGGTCAAGGATTAAATGAGATACAGTGTGTAAGAGCCTGGCATATGGCGGCTGGTAAATAGGAACCCTGATAAGAGTTATCATCATAACTGTCCGGCTTTAAACATCCTTCCCCAGAAGATAAATTTCTACCAGAGGTCCTCCTCTCCCAGCCCCCCAGGAAGCCCCTAAGTCCACTCCTGACATTGGTGGGTCTGCCCTGCCCCCTCCAAAACCCCCTCTGGCCCTAGGGACCCCTAAGGGAGGACTGCCCAGAGGCAAGCAGCTGGTACCCGGGCCTGTGGGAGGGGCCACTCAGGACTTGCTCTCCTCACGCTGGGAGGAAGGCCCTTTGCGGGTGCGTGGCTGACTGAGGGGGGCCCCTGCGTGAGGTGCTGGCTTGTGAGTCACATCCCAGGCCTGCGGTCGGAAACTGACCGTTGCCATCCCGCTGAGTACACAGACGGGCACCGGTGACGTTCCTTGCCAGGTTCTTTCTTGTTGGCTTGGACTTGGCCCCCACCCACCTGAAGGGGAGACGCCCAAACCCAATAGAAAAAGCAAGCAAACTCCGGCCTCCAAACCCAACTCCACCCAACCGTGGTCAGCCAGGCTGCACCTGCACCGCTCGCTCCAGCACAGGCACCCCCGCCCGCCTCCCCCCATCCGGGTCCTCAAGAAAGTCTCTCACTCCACAGGACCCCAGGGGACACGGGTTTGTCACCAGGCAGGGAAGGCCAATATGTCAAACCCAGCGTGGAACGTTGAAAGGGTTTCTGGTAAGTTTCTATAATGGCCTAACTGAAGTCCTCGGCCTTTTAAATTAAAAACAAAACTAAATATGGTTGAACCTATATTTTCCTTTCACCATCAATAATAATAATTATTATTTATTAAAGTAATAGCTAGTAACTATTAAGCACTTAAAATGTGCCAGCTCTCCGTGAGGTGACTGGCATATGTTATGAGTTAATTTCACAATATCCAATGAAATGCACTTTATCTCCCATTTTACAGACGAGGAGGCTGCGGCCATGTGAAGAGGCAGAACAGGAGGTGAATCCTGGATCAGGATTCAGTCCTTGTGATGGGATGGGGGTGTCTCCCCTCCCTCTCCAAATTACCCTTCCCCGAACTCTCCCACTCCATCATGCTGACGCAGCCACCCTCCCCCAGGCCGACCCCTTCCCCTCATTCCCACCCCTCCCGCCTGAACTTGGTGAAATAATCTGGAAGTTTGGTTCCCCATGGGTCTGTGGGCTTGTTTTTTTACATCACACCTCCTGTTTCAAGAATCTTTTCTTAGCTCGGCCGGGGTGGCTCAGCAGCTGAGCATTGACCCAGGAACCAAGAGATCGCAGGTTCGATTACCTCCTGGTCAGGGCACATGCCTGAGTTGCAGGCATGATCCCCAGTGGGGGTTATGTAGGAGGCAGCCGATCGATGATTCTCTCTTATTGATGTTTCCATCTTTCTATCCCTCTCTCTCTCTAAAAATCAATAAAATGTATTTTTCAAAAATATTTTTAAGCAATCTTTTTAAAAAATTGTATGAAGTCTCTCAGTCACATTATCAACAGCTGTTCAAATTCAATTCTGAGTTTTATTCATATCACTAGAGGGAGGCCTGCACCCTCTCCAATCCGGGACCTCTCGGCGGATGTCTGACTGCCGGTTTAGGCCCATAGGGATTGGTCCTAAACTGGCAGTCAGACATCCCTCTCACAATCAGGGACTGCTGGCTCCTAACCACTCACCTGCCTGCCTGCCTGATTGCCCCTAACCGCCTCTGCCTGCCAACATGATCGCCGCCTAACTGCCCTCCCCTGTCAGCCTGATTGTGCCCCTAACTGCTTGCTCCCCTGCTGGCCTGATTGCTCCCCTGCTGGCCTGATTGCCGCTAACCACCTCTGCCTTGGCCCCCACCACCGTGGCTTTGTCCGGAAGGAATTCGTATGTCCGGAAGATGTCTGGTCGATCCGGTCTAATTAGCATATTACCCTTTTATTAGTATAGATTGGTCTCTGTGTTACAAAGGGCACCTTCCTTTCCTTGAATTCCTCCTGATTCCCTTTTCCAATACTCCTTGGTTGGAGTATTTCATGAGTCAGGTCTTCATGAGAAATGGCACGCTTCTGTACACCACACTTTCCTCTCTCTGTTCCATAGGAAAGATGAGGTTTTAATGTGGCCCCACTGTTCTGCTGACTCTGTGTCTTCTTCTAGGGACACCCCCAGATGGACTCACATTTAATTTTTTTTCCCTCTTTATCCTTGGAATCCCTAAGTGCCTTTTAAAATCATTCCACCCAGCATTGGGGGAGCATTTTTTAAAAATATGTTTTTTTTGATTTTAGAGAGGAAGGGAGAGGGGGAGAGAGATAGAAACATTAATGATGAAAGAGAGTCATTGATCGGCTGCCTCCTGCACGCCCCACACTGGGGATCGAGCCCACAACCGGGGCATGTGCCCTGACTGGGAATCGAACCAGTGACCTCCTGGTTCATGGGTCGATGCTCAACCACTGAGCCATGCCAGCTGGGTGGGGAGCATTTTTGACTTCAGCTCAAGGAAAACATCTTGTTTCTTTGATCACTGCTTCACCGCCACCATTTCCGTTCTCCCTTCCTGGAACCTGTGGCATGAAAACAAAAAGGACCTCTTGATTCCCCTTCTTCATAAATAGTCCCTTGTAGTCCCACCTGTTTGCCTTTTTGCTCTGGGGTGGCCACACTTTCTTGAACTGCACTGGGCTCAACTCATCGCGCCAGAGCTCAGCTCTGTCCCACCATCTACTGCCTCTACTGTTTCTCTTTTATTCTCAAAAATTATGTTTCATCTCCAAGACATCTTTTTTTGAGCCCCAAGTGCTCATATTTTAACAGCAAAAGCTCTCATTTCCTTCCTTTAATAGCTCCTGAAATTTTCCTCAGGGAACGCATACTGGAATGATATGTTAGGTTCACATCTTGTGGCCCCGTGTCTGGGGACCTCTCATTGTCTGCACAGATGTATCGGTCAAAGCTAAGATTAATGGATTTGGTAGCTAGTGTGGCTCTCTCTGCAACCAGCCTGGTGGGAGCCTTTGGGAGAGAGTAGAGAATGGAATGGGGGAGGGGGGAGGGATCAGCAGACATGCTTGCTCTGGGGATGGGGCAGAGGATGGGGGGCAGGAGGGCTGGCTAAGAAGCAGCTCACAGGGGCTGGCTGCACTTTTGAGCCAGGTGGCTGGCCATGGGCCCTTCAGTCTGCAGGCAAAGGCCGAAGGTCACTGTGTAGAATTCCTGGGGTTTTTGATGAGTTTTCCCATATCTGCTCCAGGCTTGTCCACTCACACTCCCAGCCTCTCTCTGCTGGTGGGATTTGGGGGGTGTCTCTGAGGGTCAAGGGGAAGGCCAGAGAAGCTCGCACACAGCAGGGGCTGGGCATGCGTGGGCCCTCCATTGCTGCCTGGGGCCCTCCCCCGCCTTCTTTATTTTATGGCACTTGAAGGGCACTGCAGTGCTGCCCTCGCTGCCCTCACCCCCTGGGTCCCTGCTGAGGGCCTTGCCAGACCAGAGACTGTCCCTCACCCCATAGCCGGCAGCCCTGGGGACAATCGGAGGTCAAGGGCCATGCTGGCTGCTTTATACACAGCAAGGACCCTACCTGATTATCTGTCTCTTGAGGTCCCTTGCTTTCCCCTACCCTGACCCCCAACAGGATGCCCCACCAGGGCGACTCAGCTGCCCCCTGAGCTCGGGCAGGCTCTGTGCCCCGAGCTTGATGGGAGGTGGTTTCGGGGCATGCTGCTTCTCTCTCCGGGGGATGAAGCTGACCTGATGGAACTGGGCCCCACAGGAGTTCTGAAACCCCACTGAGCCCGGGGTGTCCTGGGAGGGGTGGTGACGATGCAGCTTCCTCCTGTCCCCAGTGCCTTCTGGCTTGCGTTTTCTCCAGCTTTTTCTTCCTGGTTTTTCTCCTTCATTCCCTCCCTCCTTCATTCACTCTTTTGCTTCTTCCTCCTCCGACAAACAGGCAAATCCACACAAAGGATGGCTCCGTCCTCAAATGGCCCCCCTCACAGCAGATGCTTCTGCAGGCACGCGCCCGAATCGGGCCTCCTGCAGACTTCCAGCGGGGAAGGGAAGCGCTGGAGACTTTCGGACGGTGACCAGCACACGTCCAGCACTTTGCGGAAGACGCCTGTGCAGCCAGAGGAATGGGTCTGCGGCCAGCGACCCACTTCTGGTCTCGCCACTGCCTGCATTGCCATTAATATTGATTAATCATGACGATGTGAAAGAGAACTGTGAACTCCAGAGGAATACGAGATACGGGAAGAGGCATCGCTTGTTCCTTGGGCTCCTCACCCGTGTCTCCCAGCCTCCTCACCCATATCTTCCCCAGGGGAGCGGCGGGGAAGGCAGGAGAGCGAGGTCACAGCGGGAGGAGAGGACGTTGGAACTGTTACCAGTGAGGCAGCGGGACCTCAGGTCTCGTCTTCTTGAAGGAAATGTTTCCATCCAGAGACGACGTGCAGCAAAGCAGCAAGAATTCATTGGCCACAGCAATACCACGCTCAGGACGGTGCAACAAGGAAGGGCGTAGCAGCAGCAGGAGAGCTGGGGCTGGCTGCTTTGGCTCACTGGGAAGCCAGAGAAAAAGGGTCCTCAGGGACAGGCGCAGGGGGTTAGCCTGGGACCAGCTGCTGCTGCCCATCGCTCCCCTGGTGCCAAGGCTCATGGGGCCCCTTGGAGGGAAGAAAGGGGGAGGGAATGGCACAGGCGTGCTCCCCTGAGGGAGAGTGCTCAATGGGTCCTTTGTATTGAGGGTATTTCTCTCTCTCTTGCAGGTGGAAATCTTAGGGCAGGTCTCAGGGGAGGGTTTCACTACAATATTCATCAGTTTCCCAGATGTGCTCCGCCAGGGTGAGGTCTCCACTGATTGGTCGGCACCAGGGCAGGGGGTCCTTCGTCAGTGCAGCTGGTCCTGGGCAGCCATGGTGTCGCTGGTCTGGTTTTGCTGCTTTTCTGGGCCTGGAGCTGACATACAACTGAGTCCTGGATGCTATCTTTCGGGAGGAAAGGTCAGGGGTCTAACCCATGTAAATGTGCGAGGGGAGGAAAGGCCACCCTGGGCGAGGTCCTTGTTTCCCAGTTTCCCCCCTTGTTAAGCACCCGCACCCAGGCTTTCTGCCCTCGGCCCATCGTACTTGCTCTGCTCATCTCTGTCTAACTGCCTATAACAGTACCAAGCTCTGGAATGGGGTAAACAGGAAGGACGACATGCAGATCAGCACCCCCAAATCCCAATATACATCCCCAGTGGCCAGGTCTGTTACCGGAGCAATATGGATACGGGGGTGCCGTCGGTAGGGTCTCCTGGCCTGTTGCGCATGAGGAATTCACATCAGCATGAAAACTCTAAAGGCATGGAGGCCACAGTGCGTAGAGATGACTTTTTGGACAAAGGAGAAATGGTGGGAGGGAGCAGGGTCTTAGGTTTCAGAAGTGAAACGAGGGGTTTACAGGTGGTTGGGGAAGAGCAGAGCACACGTGGCAGGAAAATTCCTGCCGGGCAACCCAGAAACCATGGGACACGGGCGTGGGGTGGGCCACGGCTCTGCTTGTAGTCTTCCTGTCAAGTCCAGTGCCGAGGTGATTATGCTAAGGTTCCCTTCCTGAAGCAGGTTTTTCTACCTGAACCTCTGGGGCAGGAAAGGGGGAGGGTCAAGAGTCTTTCTTTCATATATATATATATATACACACACACACACACACACACACACACACACACACACTGAGTGGCCAGATTATTATGATCTCTGCATAATAATCTGGCCACTCTGTGTGTGTGTGTGCGTGTGCGTGTGTGTGTGTGTGTGTGTGTGTGTGTGTGTGTGTATTAGAGGCCTGGTGCATGAATTCATGCATGGGTGGGTCTGGCCAGCCTGGCCAGGGGGAGGGAACATGGGTGGTTGGCCTGCCTGCCTGCTGGTCAAACTCCTGGTCGAGGGGACAATTTGCATATTAGCCTTTTATTATATAGGATATACACTGAGTGGCCAAATTATTATGCGTTCAGAGATCATAATAATCTGGCCACTCAGTGTATATCTTGTTTCATCTTTCACTTATCTTATTTTTAAAACTGATTTGTTATTGATTTTTATTTTAGAGAGAGAGAGAGAGAGAGAGGGAGAGAAACATCAATGTTTTGAACCCACAACCTGGGTATGTGCAATGGGGAATGGAACCCACTACCTTTTGGTGTATGGGACCACACTCCAACCAACTGAACCACAGGCCAGGGCTGAGTCTTTTGTTTCCTAATAACTGGCTTAAATGTCAATATCCCAAAAAGCACAGGGTTTTTGGAGGCAGTGGGGGCTATGGCAAAACTTTGGTTCCATCACCTGCAAACTTAAGGCTCAGCTCTCGTTTTGCATTTTTCTCTTCATTGTTAACACAGTGTCTGAGACACAGGAATAGTCATATGTTGTCAATGACTTAACACGCAAGAAACCAAAGAAAGATAGTACAAAACAGCAGATTTCCAAGGGGGTTTTTAGTTCAAACTATTTTTTTTTAAATATGTTCTTATTGATTTCAGAGAGATGAAGGGAGAGAGAGAAAGCGATAGAAACATCCATGAGAGAGAAACATCCATTGGCTGTATGCCCCTATGCCCCTACTGGGGATAGCCCACAACCCTAGCATGTGTCCTGACCTGGCATCGAATCGATGACCTCATGAGACTATGCTCAACCAACTGAGCCACATCGGCCAGAGCAGTTCAAACTATCTATCTATCTATCTATCTATCTATCTATCTATCTATCTATCTATAAAAGCCAAGCAACTGGAACCACTGAAATGACCAGAACCACCAGTTGCTATGATGCGCACTGCAGCCGGCCAACCTCCTGCGGTCTTTCTCCCGGTCCCACAGGCCCCCATCGCCCCATCGGGCTGGGCCCTGGGCTGGGACAGGAAACTGGGGGTGGGTGCAGCCCCTTTCCCAGGGGGGCCAAGGGCCAATCTCCCTCGACCCCTCCCCCCAGCCGGCAAACCTCCTGCACTCCCTCCCCCAGCCAGCAGGCCCCATCCCTCCCCCTGGCGGTGGTGAGGGAAGGAGGAGTGGGGGGATGCAGGGAACCCCAGGGTGGCGGGGCACCAAGGGTGGTATCGGTGTCTGGGATCCGTTCCTTCCGCACCTGGCCCAGTGATTGTCGCCACCTCTCCCGACCTCACCAGGGCCTTTGGGCCCCAAACAGCCCACCCCAATTGGCCTGGCCCCAATTGGCCCTGATCACAAGCCCGGCCTAAGGACCCCATCTGTGCACGAATTTCATGCACTGGGCCACTAGTTTTTATGATAATACTAAAATGTTACTTCCATCTTCCATGCTCAGTCTCTCCTGCATGTTGGGTAGAATTTTCCACAAGTTTCTTAACAGACTGAATGCAGGACATAGGAGAATCTAGCTGCCTTCTACGAACGCCAGATAGAGGTTTGCAAAAAACTATAAAAAAAGTCATTCTTCTCACTAGTTTTTAAAGTATAGTTCTAATTAAAATGTTACTCATGTTGCTGTGCAATGGGTTTATTATTAAATGAGTGGTTACATATTGTTAAAATTTCTCCGTTTTATTTCCTAATTTGGTAACTATTGATAGATGCCATCCCCATAAACAACAGCTCTTTGGGGTACTCAGTTCTTGAGAGTATTAAGGGGCTCTGAGAACCCAAAGTGTGAGGAGGGCTGGTGCAACAGGGAGCCGAAGCTTTTTTTTTTTTTTTTAATATATTTTATTGACTTTTTTACAGAGAGGAAGGGAGAGGGATAGAGAGTTAGAAACATCGATGAGAGAGAAACATCAATCAGCTGCCTCCTGCACACTCCCCACTGGGGATGTGCCTACAACCAAGGTACATGCCCTTGACCGGAATCGAACCTGGGACCCTTCAGTCTGCAGGCTGATGCTCTACCCACTGAGCCAAACCGGTTAGGACGGCAGCCAAAGCTTTTGGTCACAGTAGCCAGAGCCAGTGAACACCAACCAGCAGTGAGAAGAGTCTCTCTGGCCAAGCACCTCCGGTTTCTGGGAGAAACGCCCGGTTAGTTCCATGGGCCGGAGGGGGGACCCTTTCTCACCTTTGGGGATGTGCTTAGTGACCACACTGGCTCTTTGCAAAGAGGGAGGGCCCACCTCACTCCAGGCTCTGGTTTCCCTGCGTGGACCAAGGAAGTGGTGGCTGCCAGTGTAGGTGGGCACAAAGGCTGGAGGGGCGGGCGGGAGGAAGAAAGTGGGGGAGGAGGAGAGGGGAGGGGAAACCTATAGGAGCAGTGAGGGGGAATAGGCCAGTTGAAGATGTGTGTTGGGGGGGGTGTTATCAGGGAATGAGGGTTCACGTCTCCTCCCTCTCCCTGCATGGCTCCCCAATACTATAGGAGGGAGCTTCCTTCTTGGAGAAGTGCTTCCAGAATGACAGGAAGGAAAACCCATGTTACCCCATGTAGGAATCCCTTTCCACGTCCCGCGTGGTCCAGGGTTCTGGTTCAGGGTTCGAGTTCTGGAGAAGGGCCACACAGAAATGAAAGGAGACTTGAAGAAATACAATTTGGCGAAATGGGGGGCCAGGCGGTAGTCCAACTCTAGCGGGAGAACTACTCACTGCTAATGGCCCTGCCATCCCTTTTATTGAGGTTTTGGGGAAAAACATCTTAGGCAAGATAAACAGAAACTTACATGTAGCCCTTAGGCAGGAAATAACAGAAACTTACATGGGACAAACCAAGGTGGAGGCTGCTTCAGCTAACAATGTCTCAACTAAAGGGTGAGTGGTTAGAGCAATTAAGGTTGTTGACCAGCCTTCCTGGCTTCCTGTCAACATCTCTCTTTAGTGAAACTGATTTGTTTCCCGCGACCCCACAGGAGGACGGCCACATGTGACTGCCATTAAAACACCTGGAGAGAAAATCATTGTTCCCCAAACCCCGCCAGCACCGGGGGATCCAGAAGGCTAAGAGTCCACCAAGGGGCCGGGCGTGGGGGCCGTCACTCCTGCCGCAGCATTTTCTGAGGAGACAGCTCTGCCATCCATTGCGGCTGCAGACGCTAGGTCTCTAAGGCACCAGCGTATCTGCAAACCGAACTAGCCCTCTGCAGATTAAAAGCTCACGCACACACTAGATGGAGCCAGGAGTTTCATGAAGGACAAACCTTAATTAGACTTGATTTCTTAAAATTTCCCTTGTGGTTTTTAATTAGAGAGAGCAAATGTCTCCGCTGTTGAACGTACCCATCGCGTAGCCCCTGTGTCCATGTCCTTAATGCATTCCACGAGCTTCTGTAAGGTTCCCTTCTCCTGAGAGCTGTCTGAGTGGCCTTTCAACGCCCCCCAAGACTGGACACGGAGGCGTATAACCACTTTTTAAAAATGACACCTCCTCCACAACCTTGATTGTGAAATGAGAATATATGAATGTAATCGCTCGGAATAAGTATGCAGATTGATGGAGAATCGCAATTTCGGTTTTTATCCGGGGACCCAAACTAGGCCTCTCTTGGTGCGCCTGGGCGTTTGTTCAAGTTGGGGATGTAGTTTGGGGAAAACGGGGTGTAGAGTTAAAGTCATCTAAAAAGCAATACCGTGAAAGCTCCCTGGAAGAGCCACAGCTGATTCTAACATTGAGAAGACGGGGATAAAAGTCAAATCTTGAGTAGAAGTCGCTGGAAATTGCAGCGAGGAGGGAAGGAGGGCGCCAACCACCCCAAGTGTGTGAGGATGGACTTTGTTTTCCTTTAAAACACCTAACACAATCCCGCTGTTGGAGGTAGAAAGATTTTTCTACTCCTTGTAGAAATCGATGGACTTAGGCTGTGTAATTGTCCTCCCTGCGTTTAGTTGCTAAAATCAAATAACCCTCATTGCTTGAATTACTAAACATATTTCTGCGGTCTCCCCACAGCCAAGCAAGTGTGAATGAGAGAATCCGCCGCCTAGAGCGGCTGGGGGCGGGTGTGGGGGCGGGTGTGGGGTGGTGGGGGTGCAGAGGGACTCGGCGGCCCCGGGTTTGGATGGTGGGATGGTGTCAGCAACTTGCCAGGTGGACTCAGGGCGTCCTGCAGGCGGTGAGCAGGCGGCTCCCGGCAGCATCAAATCTGCATCGCTGAGGAGCATGGGGCGGAGAAGTCCAGGGTCAAGGCCAGTTTCGGGCACCCCCTCCCCCAGCGGGAAACGGTGGGCGCCAGGGAGGACCGAGGCTCTGGCTGCAGCGAGAGCAGCCAGGCCCTTCCCCCCATCCCGGGGCCCCAGGATTTCCATGGAGAAGTCTCCCCAGCTCTCGCGTCCTCGCCGGCCTCCCCCCAGACCTCGATCCGACCCCTTCAACCTCGCTGAGGCCGCAGTGGGCGGAGGGAGGGGAGTGGGCAGGGATGGGGACCGGGGGCTGGGGTCGGCGCACGGGAGATGCCCCGGGGAGCGGCCAGACCTCGGTGGGCTGGAGGGCGGCCCTAATGCGCTTGGCGAGGGGAGGCGCAGACTCGCTGACTCCGCAATGCTCACGGCTCCTTCCCGACTCCCCGCTCTCCTCCCGGATCCGGGTCACCCCTGCAGCCCCGCCCCTGCGGGGCCCGAGGACACCGGCGGGGCGCCCTCGCGCGCGGGGCCGGGGGTTCAACTCGGGCCCTCGCTTCCCCTTTAAGGGTTCCCGAAACTTTCCCCCTGGTATCAGATGAGCCTCGTCACATCCGTTGGCCGGGGCCGCCGGGGCGCGTTCCGAGGAAGTTCGGGACACGAGTTTCCCCGGGGAAGAGGCGCGGCCCGAGCCCGGCGAGTGCGGGCAGGGCCGGCCGGCGGACCTCAGCGGACCCCCGCGCCGCGCTGCGACCTTGGCCGCGCGGGAGGGCCCGGCGCTTGCGGGGCAGCCACCGCCCGCCAGAGGGGGCAGCGGCGACCAACTTGCTCAACTTGGCGGCTCGGCGCCTCCTCCTCCTCCTCCCCAGCCTCCTCCCCCGGCCCTCCTCCCATCCGCCGCCGCCGCCGCCGCCGGCCCGGGGCGCGCCCAGCCCTTCCCCGCAGCCCCGCGCAGCGCCCAGTCGAACCGCACGCAGAGTCGCCGGACGGGACAGGACGGGCCGGGTCGGGCGCGTCCCCCGGGCCCCGCCGCCGGCATGGGCGCGCTGGCCCGGGCGCTGCTGCTGCCGCTGCTGGCCCAGTGGCTGCTGCGCGCCGCCCCGGCGCTGGCCGCGGCGCCGTTCACCCTGCCCCTCCGCGTGGCCGCAGCCACCGGCCGCGGGGTTGCGCCTACCCCCGGGCCCGGGCCCCCCGCCGTGCCCCGCGCCGACGGCCTCGCCTTCGCCCTGGAGCCGGCCGGGGGCGCGGCCAACTTCTTGGCCATGGTGGACAACCTGCAGGGGGACTCTGGCCGCGGCTACTACCTGGAGGTGCTGATCGGGACCCCCCCGCAGAAGGTAGGTCGGTGGGCGCTCGCCCGTCCCCCCGGACCGACATCCGCGCCAACCCTGCAGTCCTCAGGCTGTAGCCGTGGGATCTGGGGGGCTCGTGACCCCAAGGCAGGCTGTGGTGGAGGGGTGGGGGGCGGGGGGCGCAGAGGGCTCCTCGGGGCCAGAGCGGGTCGCGCGCCCTCGGGAGCGGGTGCAGCCCTGCCGGGGCGCAGCCAGGGGCGTGTGCACGTGTTTCCGAACTTGTTCCTTCCCCGCTCCGTTTGGCGGGGCAGCGAGGGGAGACCTGTAACTTCCATCTGAGGAAATTCCTTCTGGCGGCTACGCCCCCTTCCCGCCCGGAGACGGTGCGGGGGCCTCGGGCGCGAAGCTGTTGTTGGGGGAAGCACTTTGTGTTACTCTTTACACCCCACCCTCCCCGCGCGTCTCTCTGCTAAGGCGGCAGGTGGCCGGCTCCGGCGGCGCGGGGTGCTCGGAGCGGGGGTTGTGCGTGCGCCCCGCGGGAAGCTGCCCGGTCCGGGGGCCGAGCTGTCTGCCGGGCGAGCCGCGTCCCCTCCGCGCCGCTTCCCTCTCCCCGAGGCGGCTCCTCTGCTCCCGGGGCTCCTTCAGCCGCCCAGCCCCTCTGCACACGCGGTGCGAAGTGTTAATGCGGCACAGCTGCTGGGGAAACAGACCGGCTGAGCCAGGCTTTCGGGAGACCAAGGTAACAGAGTAACATCAAACAGCTTTCTTTTTCTCCTTCGCAGAAGGGTTTTCATTTATCAGCACTTTTTGGAGCAAGAAATAAATGTCCCCAGGCTCGGTCATCTTAAGAAAAACAACATCCCAGGAATCGATTGGGCCCTCCTCTTCCTTCCTAATCCAAGTGTGATTTGAAGTCAGATGTTTCTTATCAGTAGGATACATTGTCTGAAGATACTTTTATATTTACTTCTAACATTGTCATTTGGGTTTTAATTCAGCGGTGATTCCTCCATAAATAGAACAGGCTCATGACTTTGGTGTAATTCTAATTAAATTATTCAAGACTTTCTGAAGAGAAACGGCATGCCATGCTAATGCTTTTTTAAAAAAGAAACTACTGAATAACTTCCATACTTGTTTAACTCGTCTTTTAAAAAACCTTCAAAAATGGATTCTGCTCAAAACTTGGATGCTAGTTCCTCTCATTTGAGTGTTGTCTCTGCCGTCTCCAGGGTGGCTGGTGGCTGGAGGCTGGAGGCTGGAGGCTGGAGGCTGGAGGGATGCCGTTCAGGGAGTGGGAGGGAGTCAGCTGAGGAGGCTTAAGGGACCACAAGACGCTGGTGCTGGTGAGATCCACGTGAAAACATGTGCCGGGTGGTGAGAGCCTCGTATGTTTCTGTCTCACAAGATCTCACGCGGTATTGAGGATGGACGTCTGTGTGGCCGAAGGACAGCCTTGGGGAGCAGGCCCTAAAAGCCTCTCCATTTAGAAAAGGCGTGGCTTGATGAAGAACTGGTGTTTATTTTCGAGTAGGTGGGAATTCTCTCTACTGAAGTCAAGCAGATTTCGGGGGGTAAATGGGTCCTGATGCCCGTCTCCCTCCAGAGAAGAGGGGAAGGGAAAAGCCTAAGGAAGAACTAAAAAGTATTTCTCACCTGGCTGGCGTGGCTCAGTGGTTGAGCATCGAATTGGTCACAGTTTGATTCCCGGTCAGGGCACATGCCCAGGTTGTGGGTTCGATCCCCAAAGTGGGTTATGCAAGAGGCAGCCGATCAATGCTTCTCTCTCATCGATTGATGTTTCTATCTCTCTCTCCCTCTCCCTAACTCTGTGAAATCAATAAAAAAAAATATATTAAAAAATAAGATAAAAATATTTCTCTTGGGCTCCCAAAAACAAATAAAAAATATTCCATAAATAATAGCTTGTCTTCATTAATCAATAATGTTTGCTTTAAAATGAGAAAGTTTAAGTTACAGGAATGTATTGAGTACCTAATGCTCATCATATCTTCACCTAGGCCAAGGAAGAAGTTTATTCAAGGTTATTTCTCAGAGAAACGTTAGCATGTTTCCAGGGAAGGCTGTTTTTAACAATCTACATGTAACTTTTACATTTGACAGGAAATGAAATATTCTGTGCCTCTTTCCTGGCCTGATTTAGTAATAAGCTGCTTTATAGCAGATCTGTGTGTGTGATCTTTGCAAATGCCTCCTGTGAACTCTCCGGTGGTAGTGACAAGTGCATCAGGATTGCTTTTTCCCAGTCTCCCCTGCGGTGCCTGACCCCCAGCAGGTGTTCGCAGCAGGTTAGCCGGGCCGCAGCCAGCCGTGGGGTGACTTCTGAACCCGGAGTGAGCCTTCCTGCTCTCTTCGTGGCCAAGACTCATGATTTATATTCCCTGCGGGTTCTCTGAAGCCTAAAACTTGCTTAGGTGGAGAGAAAAATGGAATTGTAAATTCAAGCGGTAAACAGCCAAGAGTTTTTGGAGAATTAAGTAATAGTCATAGACGGTGTGAAGGGCTCCCCTCCGGCCAGCACGGTGCCGTGGTGTGTGTGTGTGTGTGTGTGTCCGTCCGTCCGTCCCAGGGGAGCCTCAGAACCACCTCACGGTTCTCATCCCTGTTGAGGGGGTGGGAAGACTGGGGCTTGGAGAGGCTGAATGACTTGCCCAGGGCAACAGGACAAGGAAGCAGGAGAAGCAGAAATGGAACCAGGAGCCGGATTCCAGAACCCAAGTTCGGAACCACCAGGCAGCACCTGCTGCCTTGCCTTCCTGCCTCATGGCTTCTTTTCTCTGCATTTTGGCTTCAAAGATCCCTGGACCGTACCCCCCGCCCGCCCCCCCAAGGTGTTAGGGACTTAACATGCAACCAAACCTGGACTCTCCCACTCCCCCATCTCTTCCTCTTCCTTCTGGGCATAGTGAATAGTTGGAATGGGAGAGAAGATTCAACAGGAACAAGAGCTCCCCCCGCACCCCCAGAAAAACCAGCTGTTGGACATGGGCTGGTTCCCTGAACGCTTTAATCAGGAACCGGGGCTCCTTCTTCTGCCTGACACTCTTCAAGGCGTCACAGGGATCTGCCCAGCAGCCCCGGGAGCGCAGGCCCGCGTTGGCATGGAGATGAGAGCGGGGTGTTTGTGACCATTATGTGACTTCTGACGGTAGAGAACCCGCCTCTGCTTGAACCGGGCAGTGTGGTCTTATTAATGATAATAATGGTGTCCTAAAGTGATTATAATTACAGCAATTTCTATGATAAAAAAAAGGACTTTCATGCTAACACAGTAAATCCACCGGAAGGTGCTAAAGGTCTGCATCGCTATACCTGGTAATGGCTTTGAAAAGTCTTCAGGGGTTTCTGTTGAAAGATTCCTGTCATCTCCGCTAATATGGGTAAAACAGGCAGCACAATGATTTTCGTAGTTAAACATCTGAATGTATAAGAAAAGAAGCCAGATTATTTTGGGGGACTCGCATTTTAATCATGGTGCATTGGCTTGATTATTACTTAGTATGCAATTTTTGGGGAAGGATTTGAACTGAAAATACGAACCAAGCCTGTGCCATTGAGGAGGAAGCCATCTAGTGTCCCCAGATGGCATTAAGCTCGCTGCCAGCGAGGCTGAGAAACAGGAAGGCGGTGGCCAGCAAGAAGAGATGGGATAGGACAAACCGAGAAGGTAAACAATTGAAGGAAAAAGAAAAGATTACCGGGGTTAAAAGAACAAGAAAGTCAGAGCTAGGGTCTCGGCGGCTTCTGAGCTGGAGACAGAATTCAGCATCGATGGCCCTGCTAGGAAGGACTGCAAAGGCCCACGCAAGACATCGGCGCAATCGCCGGGGAGGCACAGTCAGAAGCCACCCTCCCATGGACTGCCAACCTCTATTTCAGGTGGATTGCGTGCTGGGCACCATGCTGGGTGTTCTGCACAAGGCGCCTCATCTAATCCTCGCAACAGCCCTTGAAGGATGTGCAGTTGTGTGACTTCCTTGTCAGCTGGGGAGGTCAACTACTTTGTCCAAGGCCACACTGGCGAGTGGCAGAGCCGGGGGAGCAGCAACCGGGTCTGCCCGGTCCACAGTCCGAGCCCCGCACCACTGCTCCTGCTGTGCATGTGGACTTTCTAAATAACCACCTCGCCCAGCTGGCATGGCTCAGTGGTTGAGCATCGACCTATGAACCAGGAGGTCACGGTTCGAGTCCCAGTCAGGGCACATGCCTGGATTGTGGGCTGGATCCCCAGCGTGGGGCGTGCAGGAGGCAGCCGGTTGATGATTCTCTCTCATCACTGACGTTTCTGTCTCTTTCTCTCCCTCTTCCTTCCTCTCTGAAGTCAATACAAACATTTTTTTAAATAAATAACCAACCACCCTCAGACACACCTTTCTCCTCAGGTTCATCCTCCCACCATACCCTGCGCTTTCTTGACTTCTGTCTGGCTTCCTTTGCTGTGGGATGTGGGCGTAGTGGGAAGTGTCCTGGGGGCCGTGACGCTGGTAGCATTGCACACAAGGTCACAGGCAGGTGATCAGCCTCCCCGTGTTCTCCTTTTCTCATTAGTTAATGATCTTTTGAGTTTCTCTTTTCCTGAGGCTGCTGCAATAAATTATCACAAACTAGGTGACTTAATAGAAATGTGTTTTCTCACAGGTCCCGAGGCCAGAAGTTCAAAATCAGGGTGTGGGCAGGGCCTGCTCCCTCCCCGGGCTCCTGCGGCCTGGCTTTCCTTGGCTCTTCACTGCATGACTCCGATCTCCGCCTCCATCCTCACATGACACTCTCCCTGCCGGGTGTGTGTGTGTGTGTGTGTGTGTGTGTGTGTGTGTGTGTGTCAGTCACTATGCTGGGGCCCACCCGATCCATTCTGACGTTGTCTTAGCTTGATAACATCTGTAAAGACAGGTACCAGGGTTTAGAACTCCAACCTGTCTTTTTGGGGAGACACAGTGTAACACACAAGTTTGTTCTGAGTTTATTGTTCATGGATTTTTTTTCTTTCTAATCCGTCTCTTAATTGCCAATAACTTTGACTTGGAATTCACATATTGTTTTTATTGAAGGTAGTAGCATTGCCATCACGTGGAGCCTGTGACAAGATCGTGCCCTGGGGGACAGTCAGGTGGCAGAACGAGGGCTGATTTTAGATTTTTTTAAAAAATATATGTTTTTATTGCTTTCAGAGAGGAAGAGAGAGGGAGATAGAAACATCAATGATGAGAGAGAATCATTGATCCGCTGCCTCCTGCACACCCCACACTGGGGACTGAGCCCAAAACCAGGAATCAAACTGTGACCTCCTGGTTCATAGGTTAACGCTCAACCACGGAGCCACGCTGGAAAGGCAGATTTTAGATCCTTTCCTGTATTTCTGTGTCCGTTTCCTCACTAGAAAGTAACTGCTTATAATGTTAAAGAATTTCCCATCTTATCGCACTAATCCTGGAGTTGCTGGAGTTACGCTGTAATGTGGGAAAAGCCCACTCTACCAGGCCCCTGGCATTTACATGCCTGTGACAAACAGGTTCTCATGTTTCCAACCACACAGATGAAGAAAGGCTCGGAAGCTCGTATTCCATGGTTGGAAGACTGGGAGGCATCTGTCACCCCCGTTCAAATCAGATACATTTGATATGAAAGACACACCTTTCTCCTCAAGTTCATCCTCCCACCATCCCCGGCGCTTTCTTGACTTCTGTCTGGCTTCCTTTGCTGCAGGAAGCTGGGCTTCGCCGCCTCTGGGCTTCCTGTTCCCCCCGGAACGATTGCCCATCCTTCTAACTGAAAACCAGAAGGGAAAGCGAGGCCCGCTGTCGTGGCAGCGATCGCTCCTCGTGGTGGTGCCCCGTTGGGCAGGACCACAGGAGGGGCCCTCAGAGGGGCGTTTCCCTTGCCCGTGGCACCTGGCAGCGTGCCCTGGGATTTACTTTATATCCCAGACACTGGATGGAGCAGGTCCAACCCTTGGGCCCTGGATTCAGCGTCCCCCTGGGCTGAGGGCGGGGCTGGTGGCTGCTGACTCTTGCCCCAGCCCCACGAAGAGCGCAGCAGGAGTAGGTGCCGAGTCCTGGGTGACAGTGAGCAAGGAGCCGTCCCTTCCACCTAAGGGCTCCTTTTACTGCTAACAATGGGCCTCTGCTCCAAGGCCATCTGCCGCAGCTTCCTCCTCACACACGCTGTTCTGCTTGTCCAGCTGGACTTGATGTTGGCGCTGGGGCTCATGGTACGCTCGTGACAACCGATACCACCTGGGAGACCCCGCACACCTGTGAGGCTGGTCCACCGTGGCCCCTGTGCCTTTGCGCATCCACATTTATGGGGGCGAGTTTGTGAGAGAGGGGGTGAGTCCCGCATTGCGGGCTGGTGTCCCGGGCTGCGGGGAATTTGTGTGTGATGCACAGTCGGCCTGCCTGTCACTTGGCTCCCCTTCGCCCTCCCCTGGCCCAGATGGACCATTTGAGGTTTTGCCCATTGCTCCTCAATAAAAAAGGGTTGCTGTTTTGCTCTTGGAATTCGCAAAGAGGGGAAAATACTCTCCAGTGCTGAAATGGCCACATTAAGGGCACAGCACTCGTCGGTCCGGTGTTGAGCTAGTGCTTGCTCTGCAGCTCAGGTCCCGGGGCGGATGTTTGCACATGTTCATTGTACGGCACATCACATACCTGTGGCCGGAAGTACTCGGTCTCGGGATGCCACTGTAGGAGGAGGATGGGGGCTGTCTGGAGAGTGAGGCCCGGTGCCCAGGGCCAGCTCCATCGTTCCCGGGAGCCGTACAGGGCGGTGGGAAGCCCACTTCCGTTTCATACTAAACAGAGTGGGAGATTTATACCTGGTCTCCTAGGGACAGCTTGCTGCTCCCACCACACATCTCCAGCCTCTCCCAAGCCAGCCGATAAATGGCCTTATTAGCAGCGGACAGGGAAGCACTTCCACCTCCCACCCATGCAAACCCCGGCCCGGTGCCAGCCCATGGGCAGCCCCTGCAGAAGGTGGTGCCCTGGGGAGGGAAGGTGGGAGGTAGTGAGCGGAAACCTCTTCCTGAGAGCAGAGAGGGCAGGATAATCTGGCCGGGCCCTTGGCCAGGTGGGGACCGGTCGCTGGAACAGAAGCTGCTTGCTGAGAAGGTGGGCGAGGATGCCAGAAGCCTCGGCGGGGCCCCCGGAGCCCTACCCACCACGTCAGCTGCTCCTGGGGCGATTCGTAGGCTTTTCCCAGTTGGACAAGCGCCTGTGTGGTTTGTGCCGTCATCTGGGGACTGGGTGTTCAGGGTGCTGATCCCGGGTCTGCTGCTTGCCAGGTGCTGGGGGTGGAGCACCAGTTCAGCCGCTCAGAGCCTCGGTTTCCTCTCCTGTAAGTCAGACGCGTGGACCAGAGGAGCTGAGATGCTGCAAGCTCGAACACGCCACCGTCACGGTGCATGTTATTGGTGAGCGCTTTCCGTGGCGCTGATTTGTGTCCGCTGTAACGCAGCTCAGCTAAGCCTGGGTTCTGTTCAGGTGCAGAACCTGCTCAGTGCCGGGGCGAGGGGAGGTGGATGGTGTTGGCGCTCAGCCAACCACAGTGGCAGAGCCTTCTCGAGCTGGTTAGGAATTCAGATTCCTGCGACCCCATCCAGACTTCCTGGGGGAGACCGGCTGCCCCGGGGCCCAAGAGTCTGCATTTTACTGTGCTCCCCTTAAGCCGCCCGGCCCAGCCCTCGGACACGATTTGGAGGCTGTGAACGGCGCCAGGTGCTCCCCGGCTCCTGGTTTTCTGTGTGAAATGGGTGTGTTTCTTATCCTCTTAAACGCGGCTGTTTGGTTAACTGTCTCCTCTGCCCGTTGGAAAATCTCTACCTCACGCAGACTGTGCTCCCGAAGCTCCCTCGAGTTGGCAGGTGGAACCTGGAGTGAGTTTTGTTCCGGGGAAGCGCTCGGAAGCCGGGCCGTTCAGTCTCTGTGCTGATGGCAGCCTTTCCAATCTCTAGTCTCCCGAGCAATAATTTGTAATTCAATAAACATGAATTCCTAGGGAAGCAAAAAGGAAAGAAAGACCTGCAGATACAAGCACCGCTTCTTCAGCGATTGGATTCCGCAGACATCCCATCTCTCTTCTGCACGGGTCTCAACGATTCTGGGGCTTCCTCCTATCCCTGTTCCCTTGCTGGGGGTTAGGACACCTCGTTGCCGATGTGTCGCTGTTTGTGGATTGGTGCCTTAGCAGAGCGCTTGGGGCTCTCAGAAGTGTTTGCTGGATGAGGGGCAGGACAAATGAGAAGTTGTTACGAATGGTGCCGGGAACAACTTTGTTGGGGCCTCCTCCCCTCAGCGGGACAGGGTTAGTTTTGCTAAAGCCAGCAGGAACTGTGGTGGGCTTGGGTTCTGGGCTTCCCAGCCCTCTCGAGGGGGCCTGGGGCTAGAGCTTTCCCCCAGGGCTGGCCAGTGGTCTAACTCAGTGGTTCTCAACCCAGGAAAGTGTGCCCTCCAGGGGACTTGGCACTCTCTGGAGACAGTTTTGGTTGTTATAACTTGGGTGGTGCCATTGGCATCTAGTGGATAGAGGCCAGGGATGCTGCTCAGCGTTATACACACACACACACACACACACACACACACACACACACACACACACACACCTTGGCATCTAGTGGATAGAGGCCAGGGATGCTGCTCAGCATCCTACACTTGCGCGTGCATACAGACACACACACACACACACACACACACACACACACACACGTTATAGGCAGTTAGATAGGACGATGTCTAGGCCTCGGTTGTATGTCAGCTCCAGGCCCAGAAGAGCAGCAAAACCAGACCAGTGATCCTGTGGCTGCCTCAGGACCAGGTGCATTGACTAAGGACCTCCCTGCCCTGGCACTGGCCAATCAGTGGAAACCAGGACCCTGGGAAGCTGATGAATACACTATTGAAAGCCTCCCATGAGACCTCCCCTCAGATTCCCACCTACAAGAGAGAGGACACAGGACCCAGTGTGCACTCTCCCCCAGGGGAGCATGCCTGTGCCATTCCTTCCCCCTCTCCTTTCCCACAGGCATGTGTCCCCTAACTTCTAAGGGGCCCCATGAGACTTGCAAGCGGAGGAGCAATGGGCAGCAGCAGCTCATCCCCGCTAACCCCCTGAACCTCTCTCCAAGGCCCCCTTTTCTCGGACTTCCCAGTGAGCCAAAGCAGCCCAGCCCAGGCTCTCCTGTTGCTTCTTCTATTCCCTTCCTTGTTTCACTGTCCTGAGTGTGTTTTTTGCTGCGGCCAATAAATTCTTGCTGCTTGCCTGCACTTTGTCTCTTGATTGAAATCTTTCCTTCAAGAAGACAAGACCCAAGGTCTCATCATCTTGCCAGTAACACAACTACCTGCCCTCATCTCTGCAGTCTGGTCTTTTCTTATCTATATATATAAAAGCCTTCTCTCTATATAAAAGCCTAAGCGACCAGTACAACCAGTCAGCTGAATGACTGGTCACTATGACATGCACTAACCACCAGGGGGCAGATGCTCAACTCAGGAGCTGCCCCCTGGTGGTCAGTGCGCTCCCACAGCCAACCTCCCGCGGCCGGCCAACCTTCCGCAGTCCCTCCCCCTGGCCGGCCAACCTCCCGCAGTCCCTCCCTCCGGCCGGCCAGCTCCGGTTGGCCCCCATCGCTGGCCAGGCTGAGGGACCCCAACTGTGCACGAATTTGTGCACCGGGCCTCTAGTGTTCTATATAACACAACTCCCTATCAACAGTGCCAAGGGTGAGAAATCCTGGTAAGTCAACCCACCAACTCAGCTGACCTGGGAGCAGCTGCCCAGAGCAGGGAGGGGAAGGTGTCTGTCAGAAGCATGCTGGTGAGGGGCAGCTGACACCTGTTGACCCCCGCCCCCATTTTTGCAGTCTGGTCTTGTCCTAGCATGATGTGCTTCTTGCCGGATACAGCCAGGCACATCAGGAGTGTTAAAAATCATCTCTAACTGGAGTGATAGGGTATTAAAGAGAAGGAATAATTTTTTAATATATAATTTTATTGAATTTAGAGAGGAAGGGAGAGAGAGAGAGAAACATCAATGATGAGAATCATTGATCAGCTGCCTCCTGCACACCTCCTACTGGAGATGGAGCCCGAAACCCGGGCATGAACCCTGGACTGGAATCAAGCCTGGGACCTTTCAGTCTGCAGGCTGATGCTCTGTCCACTGAGCCAAACCAGCTAGGGTGAGAAGGAAGAATTTTGAACCAGACTCAGTGAATGAGCATGCTTTCATTTCCTCGGCGTATTTTTGAAGCACCGACTGAACCCAGGTCCCATTCTAAGCTCTGGGAGGCAGCAGTCAACTAGACAAAGGTGTTCCTTGCTTCTGCGGAACAAGGCAGACTGTGAGACGGTAAACAGAATTCTAGACAAAGGCTATGAAGACCATACAAGCTGGTCATGCTATGGATTTAAACAAACAAGACTGCTTTAGAGAGGGTCGCTGAAGACCTTTCTGAGGAGGCATAGTTTGGGCTGTGAGAGCAGAAGAGAGGCTAACATTCGAGGAATAAAAAAAACACGAATACCTTCTACCACGGAGTGCTTTTGAGAACATCATTGCAACCGAGGAACCGCAAACCGTTTTAAAGCTCTCCGTAGAACCTTCCTAAAGCGACCTAGGCTCGGCTCCCCACGCCTCTGTGCCAGTCTGGTGGGCCTCTCGTGGCCACGTGCACTTGGAACTCTTTTCTAGAAGAGAAAGATGTGACATGTAGGCACCGAGCAAGACCACATGGTTGGGGTGGGAGGAGATTGTTTGAGGTTAAAAACAACCACAGAACCTCCCGTGATGGCGGAGTGCCCTGAACCTTGGACTTCTGAATGGCTAGTGCCCGCTGCCTACTAATCCTCCAGGTAGTCACCTGATCCTCCAGGTAGTCACCTGATCCTCCCAAGTTCCTGATCCCACAAGTTCACTGGAGCCCTACTGCGTTTACCGAAGCGTGGCTCCCGTATGTTTTATATGCATAAGGATCGATTACCGAACAGCTTGTGGATGTTTTATATAACATCAATTCTTAAGTCCATACACATTTCAAAAATATATATGAAATATTTTTCGTCGTCCTTCGATCAGTAAAGCAAGTAGTGCATTTAGGATGTTAACCATGAGGGACACGGGCAATCAACTTCCACTTGCCCACCTTCCTGCTCACTCCGCCCAAACGAGAGGCTGCGCGCTGGGCTGTTTACAGAAGGTGGGGTCCCTGTGTACCCAAGGACGGTCCTCGCCTCTCCTCCACGTCCAGCTGACAACTCCCTTGGGGCTGCTCCTCTCTCGTCTCTCTCAACACATACCTCATTGTGCTGGGTTTCTGACCCGTGAGGCTGGCCAGAGAAAATCCCAATATTTGTGTTCCGGCCTCAGGGGAGACAGAGACCTGCGACACCTTAACTCGGCCTCCTGTTCCCGCCCAGCTTCACCAGCACTCTTCTAGGTGCCCGGTGCCTAGCAGGGCCCGTGCTGCAGGGGGCGCTCCGTCCCACTTCCTGTGATTCCTGGGGGCTGCCCCACCTCAGCCCCCACCTGTGAGTGACCGGAGATACAGAGCCCAGCCATCCTGGCTTCCCTGGCCACACAGCGTCTCCACGCATCTCTCAGAGTCCTGACACCGTTTTCACATTATCTTCTACATCAATGCTGTTGAGAAGCCCAATGAAATTGGGATTTTTGATTCTTTGTATGCTAACTGTATATGAGATACTGAGATGTAGGAGATATTGTATATGTGGTATTCCAAAATTTCATGAGACTATCTTAGGATGGCCTTCTATGTTTTTATTTTTATTTTATTATTATTATTACTAGAAGCCCAGTGCACATAATTTGTGCAAGAGTAGGCCTTCCTTCCCCTGCTGCCAGCACCAGCTTCCCTCTGGCACCCGGGACCCGGGCTTCCCTTGCAGCCCTGGCTTCATCCGGAAGGATGTCTGGTCTAATTAGCATATTACGCTTTTATTATTATAGATTTTATTGTGGCAGTTGCTGAGTCTTTTCAGTTTAGAAGCTCATGACATTGAGTTCTGAGGAATTTTCTAGTAAAATGTCTGTTCTCTCTGTTTGGACCTTCGATTATCCATTGGTTGGGACTTCTACTTCGGTTTCTCCTATTCTGCATTTCTTTGCCTTTAATTTGACTCTGACTATTCATTTCTGCCATCTTTACTTTTTAACAGCACTTTGTTCCCCTCAGAATGTCTTTTGTTGTTGCTCCCTATTATTTCAGAGTTGTGTATCTTCTATTGCTCTGAGGAAATTATGATTTTTTTTTTTGGCAGTTTTCTTTCTGCTTCCTGCCTTTTCTCTCGTGTCTCTGAGTTCCTTTCCTTGGGGTGTTTGTCATGGTTTCTGTCTCACACTAGAGGCTTTCCTCAAATACCTGGCAAGTATTGACTGTCTATTTTTTTTATTTTATTTTATTTTACTTTATTTATTTATTTATTTTTAAATTTTTTATTAAGGTATTATATGTGTACATATCTTACCATTGTCCCCCCCACCCCAGACCCATACATGCCCTCACCCCCCAGAGTTTTGCGTCCTTTGGTTATGCTTATATGCATGCATACAAGTCCTTCGGTTGATCTCTTATCTCCCCCACCTCTCCCTAACCTTCCCCCTGTAATTTGACAGTCTGTTTGATGCTTTACTGTTTCTGTATCTATCTTTTTGTTCATCAGTTTATAATGTTCTTTATTATCCAAAAATGAGTGAGATCATGTGGTATTTTTCTTTCATTGACTGGCTTATTTCACTTAACATAATGTTCTCCAATTCCATCCAGGTTGCTGCAAATGATGAGAATTCCTTCTTTTTTATGGCAGCATAGTATTCCATTGTGTAGATGTACCATAGTTTTTTAATCCACTCATCTGCTGATGGGCACCTAGGCTGTTTCCAAATCTTAGCTATTGTAAATTGTGCTGCTATGAACATAGGGGTGCATATATCCTTTCTGATTGGTGTTTCTAGTTTCTTCGGATATATTCCCAGAAGTGGGATTACTAGGTCAAATGGGAGTTCCATTTTCAGTTTTTTGAGGAAACTCCATACTGTTCTCCACAGTGGCTGCACCAGTCTGCATTCCCACCAGCAGTGCACGAGGGTTCCTTTTTCTCTGCATCCTCGCCAACACTTTTGACTGTCTATTTAAAAGAGAAGCATTTAAAGAGCCGATTGGAAGCTCCGGGGCTGTACCCTGTAGGCAGAGTATACAGTTTATTTTCACTATTTATATTCAAGTCTAACTTTTGAAACATGGCAGTGATAACGGTGCTGGTACCTGACCTGTGGCAGATGTTTTCAGTTGGGTGATGAAACCCAAGCACCTTCCCAACACTCGGCCTTCTCTCTGACCCGAAGCTTTCACCGTGGCCTCCTTTGTGACAAGGACACAGCTCTGGACAAGGACCTACATGGAGGTCCCCCGGGGGATCTCAGGGAAAGCTTACGTTTTCCTGATAAAAGTGGAGGCTAAGGCTGAAATGATCATTTCTCCTGCCTCCTGCCTTTGATAAAAATTCAAGGCCTTCAACAGGGACAGCCAACTTCTGACCTTGAGCGAGAAGTCAGGGGAAACCAGGGTGGTCTGCCTCTGATTTTCCTTGAGATGTTGATCCAGTCCCAACAATCTCTAGAGACGTCTTGATTTGGAGAAAAACAAACCTCCGCTTGTTTGATCCACCCTAAATCTATAGTTTCCTGTTTACTTCCTTCTAAAAACATTCCAAATGATGCATCATCATAACCTGAGAAGGGAGAAAAAAAAAAAAAAAAGCTTAATAATTTAAAAAATTAGTTTAAGGCAATTTGCCATCTTTTTCCTCTCCTGGAAATCCCCGGAGAAGAGGACACGTCTGAAAGTCTTCTATTATTGTCTTTTCTGCTGTTATGGACAAGGCCCTCATTTCCTGTGGGCAAGGTGTGGATCCTGTCACAGGGATCTAAACTTGGCCACCACAAAAGGACCCCCAGATGAGAGGACCACCAGAGGGGTTTGTATGGGCTAGACGGGGCGTCGGCAAACTAAGGCCCGTGGGTCAGATCTGCCTGCTTTTGTAAATAGAGTTTATAGGGACGTGGGCATACTGACTTCTCTCCACGTGGTCTGTGCTGCTTCCCCACCACAATGTCAGAGTTGAGTAGCTGAGACAGATGCCACATTGCCATAGCCTCCCCCATCCACTCCCTGGCTCTCTACTGAAAACAATTGCTGTCCTCAGGGTTAGACTGTCAGGTGCTCGATAGAGATGAAGGAGGGAGTGCAGGTGGGGGCATCCCTGGTGGGTATGGGGAGGGGGAGATGGTGGCTCTGAGGAGCCCACTGCATACCCTACAAAAGGAAGGTTGAGCAAGTAGACATCAGCCATACACAGAACCATCCGTGAACTTAAGGACGATCCTCCCCTGCTCCGCCTTCTGTCCTAAAGGAATCAGGCATCGTCATGAGCAAGGTGGGGACATAGAAATGAATCCCCACCATGCCTCCCCTTCTCTTCAGAAGGTCTCTCAGTCCAAGACAAGCCCATGACATTGGATGCCAGATAGCAGCATTGATGTTGCATAGGACTGGACTTGTCATACCTAAAAATAAGTGTATTACCACAAAGCTATTGGAAAAATGCAAGCTTTGCCTGCGATTTCATTCAAGGATGGAGAAGAACAATTTACAGAGCTTGTTTGAAGTCAGTTGTAGGACAAGGGAAAGTTCTATTAAAATGCTATCTCATCACGCGAGCCCTGTGGAGAGAAGTTTGGAAATGGCTAGCCAATTTCCATACGCATTTATCCTTCGACTCAGAAATCCACTTCTAACAAAAAGTTAGGTTGGGAAAAACTATGAAAAGCAATTCACAAGTCAGTTCACTATGACAATACTTGCACTGTAATAGCAAGTGATTGTAACAGTGTTCGTCAAAAAAGGACTGATTGGCCCTAGCCAGTTGGCTCAGTGGATAGACCATTGGCCTGCAGATTGCAGGGTCCCGGGTTCGATTCCAGTCGAGGGCATATGACTGGGTTGTGGGCTTGATCGCCAGTAGGAGGCATGCAGGAGGCAGCTGATCAATGATTCTCTCTCATCATTGATGTTTATCTCTCTCCCTCTCCCTTCCTCTCTGAAATCAATAAAAAATATTTTTTTAAAAAAGAGTACTTTAAAAAAAAAGAAAAGGAACTGACTGGTGGGATGTAGGACATAGACCATGGAGCATGATGGAGCTGGAATGAGTGAGGACCATCTTAGAGAGCCTCGGGGGAGGAGAGCAGGTGGAGAAGAGAGTGGGTTAATGTGTCTGTTCACCTAGGAGAGCGGACATGCTCACCAGGCGCCTTGCTTGGGAGACTGTCCAGGACAAAGGTCTCCAGAGTGGGGGTGACTGTATGGCTCAGCGAGCACGGTCCTTTGCCCCCAGCCTGTTGGACCATCTGCAGACTTCAGCGCTTTCTTGGTGTGCTGTGCTTTTTAAGGACGAGGTGCATGTGTTTATTGCCTAGAAAGCCGCAGCCCCAGAAGGGCTGACTTTACGGGGACCACAATGGGCTGGCAGAGGTATGCGACTGAGTAGACACTGAAAAAAATAATAAACACAATTAAAATGGGTCCCTTTGAGGTGATCTTTTAACACCGAGTTAGAAACTGCTTTTCAAAGGAAAATCCAGCTGTGGAGAGTCTTATAAAGATACTAGAGGCCTGGTGCACAAATTCATGCACGGGTGGGGTCCCTCGGGGTGGCCTGTGGGGATCGGGCTCCAGCTTGCGCTCCCAGCCTTGTAGCCCTGCAGCCCCACCTTGACCTAGCACTGCCCCCTCACCTGCTCCACCATCCCACCTGTGGGACGATCGATTGGGGCCGGGTTCCTGCCACCACAGCTGGTTACTGTCTGTGGGGCGATCAGTCGGGGCCAGGCCCCCCACCTGGCTCCACCAGCGCCGCTGGTCGCCTTCTGTGGGGTGATCAAGTCCCCGCTCACACTCGCCTTGGCCTGGCACCACCTGCTCACCTGCTCCACCATCCCGCCGCAGTCCCACTCTCATCGGGACCCATTGGGACTGGCAGCGCCTCCACTGCTGCCCGCTACCAGTGCTGCATTGCCGATGCCCGCCATGTTCCGCGCCACCCCCTGGTGGTCAGCGCACGTCATAGCGAGTGGTTGAACTCTCCCCGTCGAGGAGACAATTTGCATATTAGGCTTTTGTTATATAGGATGTTTAAATGTTTCCATCATTACTGGATTGTCTACTACCAGAGGTGATAGAGGTTTGCTGCCTGCAAAAACACTTTGAACCTTCAATCCGGACACTAAACTTATGACCTGTGTAAAAATCTTCCAAACAATTTCAGTTCTTTAAGAAAAAAAACAAACAGTGAGAAGTAGTACCTTCTGGTTAGTTCATGAGAGCTAGGGTAGATCGGGGATTTACCGTTCGCTGTCCCATTTTACAGGTGAGGAAACTGAGGCCCAGATGGTTCCATTGTGAGGCGACACAGCTCCTGAGGGCAGAGCAGGGTTTGAAAACGGGTGGGTGTTCCTCCACGGTGTGCTCTGAACCACCGCACTAAGCCGCCTGCTGGCACGTAAGTTACAGATGTGCACACGCATGGGGTTGAGTACTGGAAAATATTTTTCTTGATGGCGTAGTTTATCCTAAAAATTTCAGAATCACTCGTCTGTGAGAATTTAGGAGCCTTTATAAGGAAGGGTAGGCCTGGTTTGGTTCAGGACAGTGGTCGGCAAACTCATTAGTCCACAGAGCCAAATATCAACAGTACAACGATTGAAATTTCTTTTGAGAGCCACATTTTTTTAAACTTAAACGGTATAGGTAGGTACATTGTTATTAACTTAATTAGGGTACTCCTAAGCTGGCCTTTGCTAAAAACGTCCTCAATCTGATTGAGGCATGTGGCTCGCGAGCCGCGGTTTGCCGACCACTGGGTTCAGGAGAAACAGCCCATTGCCGAGCAGAGCCAGTGTCCTGGTACCCAAGCCAGATCTTGGATAAGCACAGATGCTCGGCACATAGCCCTTCACGTGGCCATGCGCGTGTCTGGCCCTGCCACGGCCTTGGGAGGACACCTGGCTACCGCCTCTAAGCTCCCCGACCAGAGCGGTCCCAGAACAGACGTGGACAACAGAAAGCTGATCTAACCCATCAGTGCCGACTCCCAGCATGCTCGCTGTGCACTGCCTATGCGCGGCCTAGTGTGCCCTCTGCCCAATCAGCAGGTATGAATTCCCCACCTGGAGTTGTGGCATCGCCCACCTTTGACAGGAGCAACCTCGGATGTCGAGGTGCAGCTTGGAGTCTGCCCATCTTTTTCCGCCTGTGTCCTGGGAGGCGGGTTGGCTGCTGAGCCCCCTCCGCCTCCTGCGCCATCCCTGCCCTCTTCTCCACCGCCTTCCAGTGAGAGCCAGAGGGGGAGGGGGAGGAGGAGGTCAGTGAGGAGCAGGGGTGAGGATGCTCTGCGGGTGGCAGCAGGACCCTGCCCGGGGCCTAGCAGGAGGCATGAGACCTGGGTGCTGGATGGAAGGGCACACCCAGGGCACTCAATGAGTGGGGGCCCTCTGTCCCATGTCAGGGTGGCAAACCCCCGGAACTGGGCCACTCGGCTCCCTTTTCTCCTGGCTTTGGGTCAGCCCATGAGGACAAAGAGAAGGTGTACAAGCCCTACCTTTGGGTTAACAGCCGGTCCCCTCCCAGCTCTGCCTCCAGCCTACCCCTTCATGCTGGGATGGGAGAGTGCCAATGGCTGCTGTGGGGGCTCTGAGTGGCTTAGCCTGTGCCCATCCCTACCCCTGCCCACAGCCCCCGGGGGCAGCCCTCCATCACACCTGTGCCCACCCCTGCCCCTGCCCACTGCCCCGGGGGCAGCCCTCCATCACACCTGTGCCCATCCCTGCCCCTGCCCACTGCCCACTGCCCCCGGGGGCAGCCCTCCATCACACCTGTGCCCATCCCTACCCCTACCCCTGCCCACAGCCCCCGGGGGCAGCCCTCCATCACACCTGTGCCCATCCCTACCCCTACCCCTGCCCACAGCCCCGGGGCAGCCCTCCATCACACCTCCTCCTGGGAACACTGGGGTGACAGCCCTCTCCTGCTGGGCTCTGCCTACCACAGATGGTGATGACAACAATGAGACTATAACTTGGTTTAGTTTATGAGTCCGTCTAGATCTTTATTTCAGGCCACGGTTTACGTAGTTGGTTTGTAGTGAATATACTGAGCTGCAGAAGGTCAGGGGAACAGAGATCCAAGGTCACGGTCCAGTCGGCCTTCACCGCCATCTCCGAAGTGTTCGCAGGCCCGTGGGGTTGGATTGCAGCCGTGTGACCTGCAGGGGCTCGGGGCCTCATCCCTGGGTGTGCTGGCCCACCCCCTCTATGGGCTGAATTGTGTCCCCCTCCCCCGCAATCGTAAGTTGAGCTCCTAACCGCCAGCACCTTAATGTGACTGCGGCTGCAGGGATGGCCCTCATCCTATGTGACTGGTGCCCCTTAAGAACAGATGACAGAGGGGGAGAGAGAGAAGAGAGAGAGAGAGCGAGACAGAGAGAGAGAGAGAGAGAGAGAGAGGCGCCAGGTGTGTGCATGCACAGAGGGATGGCCACGTGGAGAGGCAGCAGGGGCCCCAGGGGAAAATGACCTGCTGGCATTTCTACTTCAGCCCTCAGACTGTGCGAAAGGAATTTCTGTTCTGGACGCCGCCCAGGTCTGTGGTATTTTGTCCTGTCGCCCTGAGCAAGCTAACACAGCCTGCTGGCGTCCCAGCCCCTGATCGGCATGCCCTTCCACCTCTGCCCCTGCCCCCACTTGGTTCCAGGGGGCGGGCGGCCTAGGTCCCCCACCCCTCCGGGCCATGATCCCTGCCGGACCGTTTTACGTTGGCAGGAATGAGGGGAGGGGGCCCCTGGGACAGAGTTGAGCCTAGGCTCTGACATCCCCCCCGGGCTTATTTTCTGGATCATAAAACCTATTTGTCTTATTAAGCCTTTTGTTCTTCAGTAAATGCGTGTGACTCTAGCAGAACCACTGAGCACCTGCTCTTATCGCGCCGAAGGCAGACGGAGGAGAAGCGTTTAATGGAGTTAAGCTTGTTTTCCACAAGTCAAGGCACATCCACTTGGGGCGAAATCGTGACATTCAGGTGACCCAGAAAATGATGGCTTCTTTTATGGCTGCTGCTCCGGGGGCCCAGACCATCTAGCTGCCGGCCTTTCTGAGCTCTTGAAACAGAGAGGATTGAGATGTTTTGTGTGAAACCGGCTCTTAAGCACACCAGGCTTTCGGCTGTGCCTCTTCCCGTCTCCTTGCCATCTGGGCACTTCATTGATCTCCCTCCCCGGCGGCCCCTCCAGGAGAGGCCACTCAGACTGAGCAGCCTGCGCACGTCTGCACGGTGTCCGGAACCAGACGTGTGGCGTGTGCAAGGTGGGCGCCTGGTAACGCCCTGTAGTGAGGCCGAGAGACCCTTCCTAGGAATCAGACTTCAGGAAATTGAGGGCGGCGTTTTTTCCCAAGGTCTGCGCTCCCACTCGCTTCTGAGGGAAATTGGTGTTGGCCGTGGAGGAGAGCATTTGAGTTAATGTGGGCAGCTTCCAAGAGTGATCAGTACTTCCCACACTAGCAAGCCCAGCGTCGTTTCGAACCATCGTCAGTGGCCTCGCCAGCGTGGCTCAATGGTTGAGCGTCAACCTATGAAGCAGGAGGTTACAGTTCGATTCCCGGTCAAGGGCACATGCCCGGGTTGTGGGGTTGGTCCCCAGTAGGGGGCGTGCAGGAGGCAGCTGATCAATGATTCTCTCTCATCCATGTTTCCATCTCTCTCTCCCTCTCCCTTCCTCTCTGAAATCAATAAAAAGTATATTTTTTAAAAAAAAAAGAATTACTGTCAGTGACTACAACTTGATTGTTTTAAGACTTCAGTTGGGTCTCTTTAGGTAGAGGCTCTGATTGGATGGGGCGGGTGTATTGGAAGACTACAAAATCTTCCTGCAAACCCCATCTTTGCCCCATGTTGGCTTTTATATTGCTCTCAGTGTTTTAGGGACTGTGAAATCATGTCATACAATTTTTACTAAGAATTATTTTCACAGGTCTTTGTGCCCCACAGGCAGTTGTGGCTGCAACCCATATTTGCTGTGCGTGTCATGCCTGGTTAATGTCGAGATGACATGTATGAACAGTATAATAAGGTGCGTGATGGGAAGGGGTAGGAAGACTTTGCCAAGATTAAGATGTCAATTTTTTTTTAATTTTTTTTTGCCTAGTCTTAGTGTATCTTATCACTAGAATGTTCTGGAAGATTTCCCTGTGACTGTTCTATACTCCAGTTAGGAAAACACTGTATTTCACTGGCCTGGATGCAAAAGAAAGATGCATCTGTGACTTCTCCTCTGGGCTGGCGTTCTTTCAAATAGCTGGACGCCATAGGAACGTGGAGATTTAAGGTCGTTTCTGAAAGGAACGTACTTGGAAGGGCTTTAAAACGTCTCGGCAGAGATTATGTCTGTAATTGCTATATGCCTTTTAAAATACTTGCTTTTTTTTCTCGTGGGTTTAACAGGGAAGAAATACCAAAGCCTTTTACAAACCACATAGAAATAGCCTGTTTCTTAAGTGGCTGCCCTGGAATTCGCACAGGGCGGCAAAACGGAAGCCGGTGGCCTTTCCGGGGTCCAAGGCCAAGCGTGTGGGCTGGCCGGACCAGCAGGCACAGAGCAGGAGATGGGGTGACGTTGTAGATTTTCAGAGGGTGCCCGTGGGGCAGCGGGCCACAGCCCTCCACACGGAGCCGCACACGAGGAACCATGGCTTACCCATCACTTCCGTCCACACGCGCAGGTGCAGGCATCAGGGGAGCTGGGAGGGTGATGTTTGTGCCTTTGACCTTGGGACTGAAGTAATCGTTTCTGCTTTCAGAGCCCTTCCTGTTGGTCAGTAGCATAGGCATATTTTTAAAGAATGAACTCTGAGAGGCTAACCTGGCAGGTCCCCTTGGTGGGTGAGTTTTAAATACAGCGCAGCCATTACGTAGCCATCTGTACGCACAGCGCAGAGTAACGGAGTGTGCGATGGGCAGGCCATCGCCCTATTGGGAAACGTGCTTTTCCGGTTCTCGTTTTACACAGTTTTAAAATTAGCGATACTGCCTACCGAATATCATAAACACGGTAGTTATTTTTTTTAAGTGTGTTGAGGGAAAGGGCTGGAAAATTAAACGTTTAAATCATGGGTAAACCTCAATGAACTAACTACCTCTAGTTACCTGCGCTTTAGGCCCCACCAGGCCTTCAGTCAGTTCAACAGACGGAAAACCTTATGCGGGAGGAGCTGGTCTTTTATCTGATCACTAGGTGGTGGATTCTGTCAGGGACACCTTATCTTCATCCCCGGGGCCCAAGGACGTGGTAGCTGCTCACTCAATATTTATGGGGGGGAGGGGGTCCCCCCAAAGCCTTGAAACAGGATTTTGAAGAGGTATTTGTCCACCTGTGTTCAAGCAGCTTTATTCACCACATCCAAACTGAGCGAGCCAGTGTCCATGGATGGAAGAATGGATTTTTAAAGGTGGCCTCTACATATAATGGATTGTTATTCAACCTTCAAAAGGGAGGGCATTCTGACACCTGCTCCTGCATGGACGAACCTTGAGGACATTAAGCTCAGCCAGATACGCTAGTCACTCATTAGGGGCCATAGAGAAGTCAAGTTCACAGAGTCAGAAAGCAGACTGGGTGGGTGCCAGGCACTGGGGCGGAGGGAATGGGGCTTGTTTCACGGGACAGGTTTCAGTTTTACAGGAGAAAGGAGTTCCGCTGGTGGATGGTGGCGGCGGCTGCACAACAATGTGCCTGCTAGACGTAGCACCACTTAACTGTACACTCAAAACTGGTTCCGGCCGAAACCGGTTTGGCTCAGTGGATAGAGCATCGGCCTGCGGACTGAAAGGTCCCAGGTTCGATTCCAGTCAAGGGCATGTACCTTGGTTGCTGGCACATCCCCAGTAGGGGGCGTGCAGGAGGCAGCTGGTCGATGTTTCTCATCGATGTTTCTGGCTCTCTATTCCTCTCCCTTCCTCTCTGTAAAAAAAAAAACAATAAAATATATTTAAAAAACAAACAAAAAAAAACTGGTTCCGATGGCAAATGGTATGTTTCGTGTCTTTGACCACAATGAAAAGAAATCTTAATCCCTGGAATAATAGTGAGGAGGAAGCAAATAGTGGGGCGTGGGCCCGGGGTTTCCCAACATAATTCGTTCCCAAGGCTGTTCGAGAAGCAATTTGTTTGAAACCAACCAGATCGTTTTTCCCATTAGAAATCATGTAAATTGAATGAATCCGTTCCAGACCTCCGAGAGAAAAAAAAAAACATGAAAATATTCACAGCACAATTTCCGGAGATGTCAACAACACAAGGATTAGCGGTAAACGGACCCACACCTGTGCATTCTCTCCTTTGTCTGTCCCCTGAGAGACACTGACTGGTCATGCAGGTATGGGCGTGACTGGTTACCGGCTGAGAAGCAAGGTGTTGGAGCTGGGAGGCATTCGAGGCCTGAGGTTTGACTGGAATGGCAACTTGAAAATCGAGCCCGCTGCTGCAAGTGTGTACGCGTTCCCTTCCTTGTTTCTTTCTTTTTTAAACATGGACTGGACGCTAACACTATTGAATGTTGGGAAATAAGATGAAGTTAACCCCACGCGTTTAAGTGGAAGTTCGGACCTAAAACCTTTCCTGTTGCCAGGCCCAACTCAAGCCAAAGGGACCGCAGAAATAGCCTGCGGTTAAGGCGTTGCACCTTGGAGGAGAGTCTGTTTCCACTCCTTTGGGAAATGCGCAGAAAGAGCTGATTTTTTTAGCTGAAATGCCGTTTTCTAAAATCCCTGAAAAGGTGGCAAGGGTTTGGGGGGTGTTTTTAGTTGTCTCTTTGGGGAAGAAAAGACCAGCTTGCCCTCTGTTAATAGAGGTCTCCCTGCGTGTCCCCTTCCCCCTGTAATCACCAGAATATGGGGACGAACCCGCTTTAGTCCCTTTGGCTGGCGCTTTCTGAGGAGCGGCTTTCCGTGAACGTGGGAAAAGAATCCTTGCGTTTCCTGGCGTCAGTGAGTGAGGCCCAGCCTGGGGACTCTCGCTCGTGACTATTTAAACATCCGCCTTCATTCCTCCATCCATGGGGAGGCATCCTGCCAGCAGGTACACCGTGTAACCCCAGAGGCTGAGGGAGACGCCCGCGGCCCAGGCAGGGATGCCCAGGCGCCCCCGACCTGCTCCAGGGAGAGGGTGCCCCCTGCTCAT
The DNA here is from genome assembly GCF_027574615.1 of Eptesicus fuscus. Taxonomy (NCBI): domain Eukaryota; kingdom Metazoa; phylum Chordata; class Mammalia; order Chiroptera; family Vespertilionidae; genus Eptesicus; species Eptesicus fuscus. Next base: position 6,321,097 of record NC_072475.1, read on the forward strand.
CTCTGCTTCCCAGCCCTGTCCCGAGTTCGCCTACAGGGAGGGGAGGACCGGCCGAGACGGGAGCAGCCAGCCGCCTGTCCTGGAGGATCCTCTTGCCAGCAAACACGCACTTCCCCGCTTCCCGCTCTGACTTCCAGAGGCTTGGCCCACGCGAGGCTGCTCACGGCAGCTCCCCTCTGAGCCCCTGCTTGGCTGCTCCGTCCAAGAGGCAGAGCGCCAGGCACCGGGTGTTGGGACCCCCGAGGATAACTCCCCCACCTGCAGCCACCGAGGCAGGCCAGACGCCTCCTCACGAGCTGCTCCGTGAGCTCCGAGTGGTGCATCGGTGCCCGGTTCTGGCCCTGGTTCTGCCGGTCTCTGGCCCAGGGGCCGCCCTGGATGCGTGTTCACACCCCTGGGACTTGTGTGTGGGTGTCTTTTCCGAGTCTCAACAGCCCGAAGGGACAGCTGGAGCCTTGGAATGTTAAGTGAGGAAGCCGGGGGTCAGGTCTCACATGTCAGGATGAGACCGGGACCTGGACGCCCGGACAGCTTCATGGAGGCGGTGGGTTCAAGGGCGGTTTTCTCTTCCTTCCCCGGAATGCTGCGATGATGTCGCTCCGCTACTGTTCAAACACGTCCTCAAAGCCCAGGACGCGCTGGGATGGGAAGACGCAGACTCACCAGAATCCCGGGCGGGCATTGGACCCTGAGAAAGCCGGGCCGGAGAGCTCAAACTAAGTCTCTTGGGACAGGATGCCTCTGTGGCGTCCGGGCTCCATTCATTCATCCATCCATTCACTCATTCAGCAGCTTTCCCTGAGCACTTACTGTGTGCCCAGCGCTGTGCTCAGAGCCCACAGCACGGAGCCACTGGGTGACCCAAGGCGCAGCGAGGGAGAGGGGAAGGTGGGCAGCCGCAGGGAGGTTCCAGAGGTAGAAGGGACAGGACATGCAGATCCATGGAGGTGGAGGCTGTTGAGGGAAAGGGAATGGAGGAGCTTGGGCAGCCAGGCGAGAGGGTGGCCGCTGACCAGGCTGGGGAGAAAAGGCAGGCAAGGTGAACAGAATGGGCGATTCTGGGATTAGAGCTTCCTGTCGAGGGCGGGCACTGCCCACCACGGGTCATTTCCGCTGTTTCAGCACATGGTCACGTCCGTCGCGGCCTCACCTGCTGCAGGACCAGCCGCTGTGCCCAGGAAGGACCGCTGGACACACCCGCCAGGTGTGCATCACTCTTATGCCGTGTGAGGACACTGAGGCTCAGAGAGGGTGTGCAACGTCCCTGAGGTCCCACAGCCAACAGAGGCGAAGCCCGGCCTCAGGTCCGGGTGTGGCAGACCCTAAGCTGGCCTGTTCCATGCTGATCTGCTTCGGAGACAGTGCAGGGTGCCTCCTGGGGCCACAGGTGGGAAATGGACTTAAAGCAGCACCCAGGTAGGAACGGGCCGTCTCCGCCAGCTATGGGTGCGTGATAACATCTCCCCACCTTACCCTCTCTCCGCTTCCTACCAGGGAGGGGTGCTTTGGAAAGTTTCAGAACCCGGGGAGCACCCCTCCCTCCAGTCACCGCCCCACCACCCCGGGAACAGGTTTCGGCAACAGAGGCGGTGGCAGCTCCCGTGTCCAGAAGGATTCTGATCTGGGCATGACTCTGAGGCTCTTCCAACGGGGACCCCACACCAACCCTCCCACACCCCAGATCCTGCTCTCCCAACCTCAACCTCCGCAGCCCGCCTTACCCGGCCAAGCGCCAAGCATTCCTTGGAAAGCTGGGACCACGCCTGGAAGCAGGCAGCTGGGCCTGGCCCTCCGCTCCCCACCATGCACTTGGCAGCTGTGGTTGGCCAAGGAGCCGAGGAGTCCGCAGGACTCTGGACAGGTGTTTTTCTAGTCGGGCCCCAAGTGCAATGGCAGAAGCACAGGCATGTAGGTGCGCACACACGTGCAGAGCCTGAGTACGCGGTCCAACCCAGCTCTTCCCAGCGAAGTTCCTCAACATCTGGTTGTGTTAAGTGGAGCCCTTTTGGAAATGGTTCCCCCCCCGGCCCCCGCCACCTTCTTTATAGAAACAACCTTCATTTCAATTTAGATTGTGGAGAAATGGCGCGTGGCAATTATTTTTGCTTTCTTTTAACAAGATGTGCGGAAGTAAATGGGACTCGTTTCTAGAGCTGAAGCGCTGAAAGGACCTGATGAACGAGATGGGCGCCGACAATGCCGTGGAGTCACGGTGGGCAAACGGCCCGCGTGGCTGGGCCGGAAAGGACGCTGCGTGGGGGCGCTGGCAGCAGACGCCGGCAGATGGGCGGCTAATGTAATTAGGAACCGTTGTGTTAAATGAGCCATCATTTAAATTATCTGCTAATTTTCCTATTAACCTGCTGAAAAAGAGACAGTGATATCCGAGAAGTCTCAGGGTGCTTATCGCTAACTGGATCCATAACCAGCTCTTCCCTTGAATGCAGCATTTTACCCATTGCGGCAATTAGCACGTGGCTTTCTGCGTGGTTATTGCCCCATGCATCACCAGGAGGGGGGAAGGGGCCGTGGGAGGCATGCAGCCCGCGTGCAGGTGGCAGCCGGTGGCAGGCGTGCGGTGTGGTAGCTGGTTCCTAGCCCCTGGGTGATCTTAGCCTCCCGACCACTCTGGTGTTGCTTTGTTGAGGGTCTGAGTTACAGGATATTTGGTCTTTGGGGTCATAAGGCGAGGTGTGCATGGCTCGTCCGTTCCTCATCTCTCTCTGCCCTTGAGGCAGGCGTGGAGGAGAGAGCTGAGGCAGAAAGGAGGAGCCGTGGGCACCTGGGCCCGTCCTGCTGGGGGACTTCGGGGAAGCGGCGTGGGCACACTCAAAGCTGTCCACCAGAGGAGCGAGGACATGGAGGTCCTGGTCCTTCAGCTGCTGTGTGTTTGGGGGTGAGAGCTGTTCCCCGGAATGTTCACTCCGTGACCCTCACTTCGACCGGCCCTGGACGCTGGAGGGGCTTGCTCCCGCAGCCAGAGCAGGCTGCCAGGGCACGCGGTGGGCACCTTCAGTCACCTCCCCTGTCTTCTCGTTGGCTATCCTTGGAAAATTAAGAGCTTTATGTATAGAGCAGCGGGGACATTAGTTAGGGTAGTCCATCCTAGCCAATTCTAGAAAATGTAAATAACATGTTGGCACACATGGAGTAGGAATTTGGCCTGGTGAACCCTCTCCGGCTTCTTCCGGCTTCTTGGCAGGCTTGGCCTCTTCATCTGCCTCTCCTCCACCCCCACTGGGAGCTCCCACCTCTTCTCATCTTAGGGACGGGGATTAGTGGGTCCCTCTTGTCTTCGCTCTGGGGATCGTCAGAAAGAGAAAAAGAGAAAGGACTTTGTCCTCAAGCAATGCAGGAGCTCACTGAGAGAAAACAAAGGCAAATTGGAGGAATTTAAAGGCAATAAATGTCATCACAAAAGGTGACAAAATGCATCGAAACAAAATCTATATATATAAAAGGCTAATATGCAAAGTGTCCCCTTGGGAGTTCCACCAGGAGACCGGGAGTTTGATCACTCGCTATGATGTGCTCTGACCACCAGGGGGTGGTGTGGAACGTGGCGGGCTACCAGCAGTGGCAGCGGGGTGCTGAGGGAGCGAGGGAAGGAGGAGGCAGGGGGCTGGGGGACTCGTGGTGGTGACGCACCAGCCACCAGTGGCAAGGGAAGGAGGAGGCGGGGAGGTAGGAAACCTGATCAGCCCTGATTGCTGGCCAGGCCAAGGACCCTACCTGTGCACAAATTTTGTGCACCAGGCCTCTAGTGAGGAAAACAAAGCCCTACAAAATACTTCATTTTAAAAACGAGTGAGCTTTGTCCAGGCAGAGCAAGGCAGGCGTGGTGATAACATCCAGACTGTCCCCAACACTGTTCCTAAAGGACTCTTCCTGAGGATCTGTTGGATTCCAGTCCCTCTGGAGCCAGTCCCTGGCCAGAGTTCCTTGGGGTGTCGTGGAGTTTGCCTCAATGGCCACCAATGACCGATCTCAGTCTTCCCCCCATCCTGCTGAAACTGGGCTTATAATCAACACTAGCATTTACCGCTCACTGGCTGAGAGCCTGCAGTTAACTCATGTGACTGTGTTTACTCCTCACAAGCACCCCGTGAGAGGGTCGATCACCCCTCTCCTCAATGAGGGAGCAGACACGGGCAGGAGAAGAACCTGCCCGGACACCTGCTCTGAGTGGTGGAGTGGCCCTTGACCCAGGCAGGCCCTGTGGCCCGTCACTGCTCAGCTGAGTGAAGAGCCACATGAGCATGAAGGCAGCACTCTCAACATGGAAGAAAAAACCGACCGTGTTCTAAACGTGTCCAGTTCCCACCCACCTGTAACATGGATGTAATGGTGGCTCTTGTTTCATGATTGTAAAATCTTATTGTGCAGTTTTGGTAGGACTGAGAATACTGTCGAAGGAGAAAGTCTTTGTTGGGGGTGGGTAATAGAATTTTCACAGATCTTATCTCCTGTCTTGGGAATAGATGGTTTAAGATCTTTTGCCCTCTCAATATTTTGTGTGTGATTGGTAGGTGTGCCATGCAGATTTGTGCCGTAAATGTACAAGCACATTCCTTTTTCCCAGAGTATGTATTTCTGCTACTTAGTCTCCACTCAGTAAAAGGCTGTCTTATCCCTTAGTCTCCTTCATTCATTCAACTCTTTATTGAGCACCTACTAAGCCCTGGGCACTGTCCAAGGTGCTGGAGAGGAAGTGATGAGCTGTGCCGGGGCCCACTCTCACGGAGGGGGGCGTATCTGGAGAAGACGGTGGGACTGCAGTGTGAAACAATGCAGCAGGGTCTGGGGACTGAGAATCCTTAGGAACGACATGGAAGGTGTTCCCAAGAGCGTGGTTAGATGAGGAAGACATATGCCACAGCGGCTGAGGAGGGGGTGGCGGGGAAACCGGGAAGAGGGGGTTTTCAAAGCTTCCAGGGGGGGCTGGTCAGTAGTGGCCGGTGGTGCTTGAAGGCTGGAGGAGGTGGAGATGGGGTTAGTGCGCAGAGGTCAGTGTGACCTTGGCTGGCACCGGACAGTGAGGCAGAAGCCCCGTCTCAGCAGGTTGTGGGGGGATAGAGAACTGAGACAGGAGAGACCCACTGATGCCCGGCTGGGAAGGGGAGGAGAGGCAGGAGCTGGAGGCAGTGTGTTTGGGGTTTCGCTGAGGTTTTGAGAAGTGGACCCACAATTTGCCGTCAGCTCCTGCCCTTAGTTCTGAGCATTTCTGGGTCCTGCCAGTGGGATCACAGGCAGGTTTTAGGGAAAGGCCGGGGGCACCTCATTCCTCTCTGCCGGGTTCCTACCTGCAGGGGCCAGGACACGTCTCCCCATCTCTGCTGCTTCCCCTTTTCAAGTTTCATCTCCAAGCCCTTTCCCTGGTCACTCAACACACAACAAATACTGCATCTCTGCGTTCCTCCTTGCGGGGCGTGGAGAAATCTTCCGCAGGCGCTTCTCAGGCATACTGGTAGTTGTGCTTCGAAAGCACAAAACATTCCGCGAATCTGAGGCCGCGTGTATTCTCGGTGTCCCTTCTGGGGCTGACTGGTGTGTTCGGGGTGAGATTGTCATGTGTGTGACATTGAACCTGAGGAGGCAGGAAATGGTTTGGGGAATTCCCGGGATAACGGAAGCAGCAGGCGACGTTGCTGGCCTGTGGAGTGGGGTGTGGTGTCCAGACGAAACCTGCACCCCGAGCCTCAGCGTTCCAACCCTTTACAGTGGATGGCGCACAATTATAGGGCAAGTGGCACTCTTTTTTTCTCTTCCTTTTCAGTTGACACTACTTGCCCTGGCCCTGGGGAGAAATCCACCTGAGAAATGTCCGTTCCCAGCGTCATCGAGCAGGAGCAGGGGTTGGCGGGTTTACTGCTCAGAAGCATTACTAGAAGCAACCTCCCCCCTAACCGCCCCCCCCCCATGCCCCCGCATGTTTACTGCTCCCTGGATGTCCATCCCTCGCCTGATAGGGTGGCTGCCTCAATTATCGGGGTGATCTGTCTCCTCGAATCACACTGTAGGAACGGCCGAGGCCGTGACCAACATTGCCGAGCCGTGGCTCTGGATTTTTTTGAAAGCCGGCTTCTGCTGAGCTGCCGGGAAGGCTGGACAGAATGCCCGGGCAGCTCGAGTCGCCCGTGTGACGTAACGCAGCCTGTGTTTGGGGAGCTTTCTCCGTGTCTGTGGCCCCTGCCTCTGTGAGGCGGGGACAGTGTGCAGCGAGGCAGGATCGTGAGGACGGGGGTGGTGTGTGAAGGACGTGGTTCTGACATGATGCAGAGGCTGTGGGTGGAATTCCACACCCAGGAAAGAAGGGCGCGATGTCTGCCAAGACAGTCCCCGTCACTGGGGCCATTGTGCCAAGGACAATAGTCTTGTGTCCACTTTGGCCACGCCCGTGCGCAGGCGCTGGGGGCGGGGATGTGGAATGCCAGCCTGGGAACCAGAGTCCTGCCGGGCTGTCGCTGCGTGGCTGCCAGCAGGACTCAGGGAACTGTTGGAGAAACGGCTCGCTTTCCTCACCGACCACCGGCTCGGAGAGGAGGGATGTTGGTTCCGGAATCCATATTTTGTTATCTGGGTCTTCTAATGACCGAGAAGGAGAAATCCTCACTGCACTCCCTTCTCTGAAAGGCCTGAAGTTCCCCGGTTGGCCTCACGAAGGGATTCTGGTTTCATTCCCCTCCTCCCCCACCTCTCTGCTGCTTCCACCCGGGCAACTTGAAAAGCTCACCTGGCCTCCAGGAAACATGTAAACCCAGGCCTTGGAGACAGCGATGCAGACTCGGGGCCCTGGGAGCTACATATATAGGGTGTCCCCCCAAAACGGGTACACACACATGGAATCATTATAAAGGTGTTGTAGAAGACTGAAGAAACCCAAGCGACGCTTAGAGAAATGGAGTCACACAGCTTTATCACGCCGGCGGTCTCCGAGGAGTCGCCTCCAGAGTCTGAGCCAACCAGTATGGTGGAAGCCCTTCTTTTATCCCCTTTGGTTTCTTTGTCCCCCAAATATGGATGGGGCCTTCCGGACCTTTCGTGGGCTTTGCAAAAAGCCCTGTGGGTTGGGATGGGGGCCTTGAGAGAGGGCCTGGCCTGGCGCCAGTGCTGATAACCCCCTCGGGGGTTGTGTGTTGTTCCTGGTTTATGGCCTCTGTAAAAATGTGAGCATTTAGGCAACAGGTCTTGCAAGACAAGATTGTGGAGAAAGGGGCAGTGACTTAATTATAGGTCATCAGGGATGTACATTAGGTTACTGGCAAAGATCCAGATTTTGGGGGGACCCCCCCCATCCCCCGCGCCCAAACATCAGGGTTACATTGGAATTAGCCTTTCAGTCTTCTCAAAGCCAGTGTTAACTAAAATGCATTTCACCCTCAGAACTGAGCTATCAGCTGTTAAAGTGAGCATACATTTGGGGGGACACTCTGCATTAGCTCACGTGGCTCGGACCGGGTGTGCGCTGTTGGGACAGTGGCCTTGGTGCTGGGCGAGTTTCATTCCGATGGCGGATCAGGTCGGGCCCTTGCTGTTCGCTCACGGATCACCTGTGATATTGTGATGTGTAAGAAGAAACATATACTTGGTCTTCATCCCAGTTCCGGGCAGAGCTCCTGAAACCCTTGCAAGGTCCCAAGTGACTAGAGTGATAAAGGTGCCTTTTGTTATTCCTAACAAGCCCTTTTAGCCACACCCAGGTACCTTCCGGAGCCTTTGGAAAGCCCCGGAGGATGGAGAACTACGTGGGATTAGAGGATTGGAACTTTCAGCCTCACCTCCCTGGGGGAGAGAGGGGTTGGACGCTGAGTCAGTCACCAATGGCCAAAGATTTTGTCAATTATGCCCAGTGTTGAGGCCTCCCTCAAAATTCTAAATGACATAGGAAGTGATCGGAATTGCAGAACAGGAGGGATTGACTGGGAAGGGGCATACAGGGACCTTTTGGAAAGAGTAGAAATGTCTGTATCTTGGTTTGCGGGGGACACCATGTCTGAACGCATCAGTGGAAAATCGAAGGTCTTGCATTTGTATTATACGTAAATTAAACCTCATTAAAACAAAAAATGAGACCTGTGACCAGAGTTCCCAGGTGCTAGCAGCGGGAATGAGGGAGGCCCTGTTGGATCAGGATTCCCAAGTGAGATGGGAAAGGCGGGAGTTGGTGAGCCCAGCCCGGTGGGTGACAGACCTGGCCAACAGCCCGGGGTGAGAAGGGTCTGCCTTGTTCATGCCAGTGGCTTGGGAAGGACAGCCCCGCTATTTCACGGAATCTGTTCTCTGTAAGGCTTGCTGTGGATCAGACGCAAAACCGTTTCCCCTCCCTGCTGCAAGTTTCTTCGTGGGCTGTGTTCACATGTCAGTTTTATAGCAGCTTTCTAAAAATTGTCTAATCGATACCAGTCTTTCCAAGTAATAAATGATTAGTAGTTAATTTTTAGGAGAATCATTCAAGAGTATGGTCTCTTTCAAGTAACCTGATGGCCTCTCTCTCTTCCCTGTAAAAACCAAAGCTGCAGATTCTCGTTGACACCGGGAGCAGCAACTTCGCCGTGGCCGGCGCCCCGCATCCTTACATAGACTCCTACTTCGACACCCAGAGGTGAGTGATGGGTCTGGCCAGGCTTGGGGGTCCCACACCAGTACTTCAAAGTACCCTGGAGTAAAACAGCCAAAAGTCTGTTTCATCTTAAGGAAGATATATGTAAGTCCTAGTATATAGTTGTGTGTATGTGTATATGTTTGTGAGAGTGTGTGTGTGTGTGTGTGTGTGTGTGTGTGTGTGTGTGGGTGTGTGTAGTGTATGTGTGTAGTGTATGTATGAATGCATCTGTGTTCATTCCAGGGGAATCCATAGGACATTCCAATCGTCACTGTACACGCTCATGATTCACTTTAGAAAGGTGCAAGTCAGCATCTTTGTAGTTACACCCGAGTGCAGAGCGCTCATGGTCCTGGGTGTTTGCTGTGGCCTCTCTGGTCCTAACGTGGAGGTGAACTGGCCGGGAGAGGCCCCGGAGGTGAGCGGGAGACTGCGCGGGGCCTGGGCTGCTGGGAACCTTGCCTTTGTGTTGCCCCGTAGTTTTTACGGAGTTCCTTTGTGGTGCCCTGAAAGCAAGGCAGAGGTGTCGTATGTAACCTCCCTACAGACGCAGTTCTGATTGCCCTGGTGTTACACTGGGGAGAGAAGGGGGTCATTTATAGCGAAGGAATCAGGACCTCAATACGTAAACACTCCGGGTCGACAGCAGTTGGAGACGCATGCTGCAGGGGAGGCTGTGAGCTCCCCGCGGGCACCCGGTGCCCAGAGCAGGCTGGTAGGAAGCTGGCTGAGATAGACCCGGGCTCCAGAGCAGCCTGGGGAGATGGCGGGATTTTCCTCGTCTGCGCAGTCTTGGTGATGCCCCCCAGAAACTGCGTTGTGCATTCGTCCCATGGGCACTTCTGTCATTCAAACCTCAGCTGGATTTACTTGCTTGCAAGTATTAGTGAGATTTTCCTTTCCGTTTTTTTAAATCCTCACCCGAGGGTATTTTTCCATTGAGAGAGTGGAAGAGAGAAGGAAAGAGAGAGAAATATTGATGTGAGAGAAACACATCTATTGGTTGCCTCCTGCAGAAGCCCCGACCAGGACTCGGGCCAGGAAGTAGCCTGCAACCGAGGTCCATGCACTTGACGGGAATCGAACCCAGGACCCTTCAGTCCATAGGCCGACCCAACACTCTGTCCACTGCGCTAAACTGGCGAGGGCCTGAGATTTTCTTAGTACCTTAGGACCTTACTCACATTTTGGCCTCTGTCCCTGAGCCCACCTTTCCTGTAAAGAGAACATTCTTCAACAAGGCCACGGCTTCCTCTTAGCTGAGCCAGACCAAGGCGGCTCATCGCTGACCTGCAGGCACGTCTTGTCGCCAGCGGCCCCACGCTGAGCTTCACCTTGCCTTCCTCCCTCTCCTGCCCTCCGTCTCCCAGGCTTTCATAGACTTATAGGAGCACAGATTAATTATTGTGAAGCTACGGACGATGAACGTAACTCGGCCTCTGTGTGAAGGACGTGTGATGCATTTGTCGGACGCTTTCAGGGGACGATGGCATTGGCCTGAGGCACGTTTTCCCCCGCTGCACTCGGTGGAGGCCAGGAGAAGGTTCTCGCTGCCTTCCCCAGCTCTTCGAGAGGCTTCTGTTCCGAGTGCAGCGCCTGCGCCGTGATGCCTCTGCTTGCTTGGCCCTCTGATCTCCCTCGGTTATAATGAGGCTCGGCTGGGTTTGTCGGCCTCCGATTCAAGTCCCCCAGACACTGGGTATTGAGGTTTCGTACTTCCTGAAGCATTTCCCCAGTAATTGGGGACTGGGCTTGGGGCTCTTTGACAAGGTCTCTTTGATTTATGAGATGAGCCGTCAGGCTGCCGTGAGTCATTGGTGTGGCTCGTTCCCATCAGACGCCGGCTGCCCAGGGCGGCGAGTGTCCCGAGAACTACTCTGCAGCAAAGGGAAGGCGGTGTGCTTTTCAAGATGTGCTTCTTTTCTAGCCAATCAAACAGCCTCCAGCCAGTTGGCTTGATGAGAGATTCAATAGACTCATCATTTCTGACCTACTAATCTATTCAGGAAATTAAGTATATTTCTATTAGCATTTCCTTTCCTCCCACACTCCACCTGGGGTGGAGCCCGCAGATCAGCGTGGCACGGGAGCAATTTCTTTCCTCGACAGGGGCCTGTCGGTGGAGTTAGAATATGCGAGAAGTACCTGGTGACCTGAAGGAGGCTGAGCTGGACCCCCCAAACCAAATGCCTCCTCTGTCCATGTGACAGTGACAGACATTTTTGCCTGATTCTTTTTTTCCCCAAAAAATATGCTTTTATTGATTTTAGAGAAAGGGGAAGAGAGAGAGAGAGAGAGGAGAGAGAGAGAGAGACAGACAGACAGACAGACAGACATCAATGATCAGAGAGAATCCTCAATCAGCTGCCTCCTGTATGCCCCCTACTGAGGATCGAGTCTGCAACCTATGCATGTGCCCTGACTGGGAATTGAACCGGTGACCTCTCGGTTCATGGGTGGATGCTCAACCCCTGAGCCACCCATTATCTAAAAGTGCCTGACTTTTTAGATAATGTATTGAGCCTGCCCCGTTGTTTGGGTGTCCAGGGGGGACTGGCCCTATTGGAGCCACCTCGCATGTGCCATTGTTGAGAATGTTGATGAACCACCAGGTCAGGCCGGCTAACCGAGAGCCCTTGGGCCGTCTGCGGCCCACTGTTCCGGTCACTTCCAGGACCGTGGAAGAGTCAGGGGGATCCTCCCAGGGTCAGGCCAGCCACCCCGAAGGTAAGTGTGAAATGTGCAGAGACGCCCCAGGAAGGAGTGGGCAGAGTCCTGTAGGACCCTCCGGGGTGGCATGACTCAGGAGAGCCCTGGAGTTCTGCCCTCCTCCTTCTCTCCCATGTCTCCTGAAACAGTCCTGGTTTCTTTTGCAATAGTAACACGTGCTGGGCTCTCTCCTCCTCAGTCCCATTGATTTCACTTTCCAATCCCAAGTCCCCTGAGCACCCTCAGCAGAGGAGATCGTCTCCTGAATTTGGTTCAAAGCGATTGGATTGCGGTGTGTGGACTTTTTCCTGGCTCCCCGAATCCTTGATTGATTGCTGTTTCTGGGCACGCCGAGGGATGCTACCGAGGAGAAGCCGATCTGGGCTCCCTCTCAATTTGGCTAATTAATGTGCAGAGCCGTTGAGAGCCAAGGCTTTTCAGCGCCAAGAGGTAGGACGTTAGACCGTGAAGAGGGAGGAACGCACCTGTTTTTTAATTTAGTGCTGGAAACCGCGCGCTGATAACCCGCAGAGCTGCTTACGGTTCGTCTCCGGGCCTTTGGTTGGGCTTGCGGGTCCCAGGGGATATGGTTGAGGAGTGCTTTCTCCCTTTGGAGCTGTGCTTTCCACAAGGGCAGCCATTAGCCACGCGTGGCTCGTTAATTAATGTTAAGTAATTGGTCAGCGTTCAGTCCCACCATCATCACTTTTTAAGTGCTCCGTAGCCCCCCACGGCTGCCGAATGGGACGGCATCCACAGAGACTATTTCTCACAGCAAGATCTCTTGGGCAGTGCTGGTCTGAAACATAACTGTACCTTTTTTAAAAATGTATATATTTTTTATTGATTTCAGAGACGAAGGGAGAGGGAGAGAGTGATAGAAACATCAATGATGAGGGAGAATCATTGATTGGCTGCTTCCTGCACACCCTCCACTGGGGGTCGGGCCTGTACCCCAGGCACGTGCCCTTGACCGGAATAGAACCTGAGACCCTTCAATCTGCAGGTCAGTGCTCTATCCACTGAGCCAAACCAGCTATCGACAACTGTACCGTCTATAAACCTGAAAGGCTCCTCCATTTTCCTGGCCACCTTAACCAAGCCTTCCCCACACACTCTCCTTCCAGTGGGGGTGGCTGGACCTTAGAATGAGACAGTTTGGGATACTCAGTAAGAGTAGCTCTACAGAAGATTTTCTAGGGGGAAAAAAAGCTTACATTTTGTAATAATTCATACATTGAGTAAAGGTAGAAAGTGATTAGATAATTATAATAGCAGCAGCTATTTTCGTTGTATACCTGCTATGTTCCAGGGTTTTGTCCCAAATGCTTTACATATTCACTCTTTAATCCTCAAAATTAACCCCATGAGGTATGGTGCTATATTCTCCCCATTTTGAGTTGAGGAAACTGAGGCATGGAGAGGTTAAAACTTGACCTAGGGTCACACAGCTGATAAGTGGCTGCACTGGTATTTGAACCCAAGCAGTGTAGCTCCAAAGGCCTCTTATCTCTCTGCAAATGACGACAAACTATCCCGATGGTTCCCCCCACGAGGGGACTGGTAGCCTGGTGGGAAAACTGTAGAAGACATACTCAGTAGATGTTCGGGCTCTTGGCGCTACCGTGAGCAGATTCTAATGTTTTCTGTAGCCTGGACGCAGTGAAAATAAAACCATTTCTCAAAAGGAAGTGATGGTGCTTTCCCACTGTTTGGGGGAGATAGCTGATCTTCCAGATCAGGAGCTGGCAAAACTAGGGCCCACAGTCTACATGGGACCTCCTGTCTGCTTTGTAAATAAAGTTTTATTGGAACACAGCCAGGCACATTGGCTCATGTGTTGTCAGAGGCTGCTTGCTCATTAACCCTGCGGAGCTGAGTAGCTGAAACAGAGGTCATGTGACCCACAAGAGCTTAAACATTTATTTTTCTGGCCCTTTACAGAAAGGGGGTGCCGACCCTGTGCTAGATCACATCCTCCGAGCATTTCAAAATAATTAGCATCTTCTGTTAGCAACTGTGTATTTTTTAACTTGAGGGATGACCCCAGATTGTCAAAAGGGACTGAATAATTCACTGTTTTTATTCTGTTCAGTGTAAATGAATGCAGCCCCGGCTGTCTGCCAAGCACACCTGAATTTCTGTTGGCACTAGAGATTGGCACTTCACCAATCCTCAGGCGCCCACCTTTCCCTGACCAGACTCTACACATTCCCTAAGTCATTTCTGGAGAGTCTCAGCGCCCCCCACTCTCGAGTTTCCTCTGTACCCGCCCTTGTCAGGACTGTGCACTTCATGCTGCTCTCACTTTAAGGATGTGAGCTAACAGACTAAATATTAAAGTTATACATTCTTCATATTCTAGATTCCATTACAAAGTTAGAACGAATTAAGTCTTTCCAAAATTTGTCTGCCTTGACATTTTTAAAATAACTTTTCCCCATAATTATAAAAGATATATATATCCCCTAATGATAAAAGTTGTAAATACTTTTCCCCTAATTATAAAAAGTTATATATATATATGGAAGTTATAGTCTTGGCCAGTGTGGCTCAGTGAATTGGAACTTTGTCCCATATACTGAAAGGTTGCAGGTTTGATGCCTACTCAGAGCACATACCTAGGTTGCCGGTTTGATCCCTGGTCGAGGCATGTATGGAAGACAGCTTATCAATGTTTCTCTCTCTCCCCCTTTCCCTCTCCCTCTCCCTCCCTCCCTTTCACTCTCTCTAAAATCAATAAGCATACCCTCACGTGAAGATTTCTTTAAGCTATATATTCCCCTAATTATAAAAGTTATGTGTTCTCTTGCCCGGCTGGGGTGGTCAGTGGTTGAGTGTCAACCCATGAACCAGGAGGTCACCTGGGACTGATTCCTGGTCAGGGCACATGCCCCGGTTGTGGGCTCGATCCCCAGTAGGGTGCATGCAGGAGGCAGCTGATTGATGATTCTCCCTCATCCTTGAGGTTTCTATCTCATTCTCCTTTCCTCTCTCTGAAATCAATAAAAAACACATTTTAAAAAGTTACATGTTCTCCTACATATAAAAGTTACACGTGTAAAGGGCCTAACCACAAGAACAAGCATTTCCCCCACAAAACCCCACCGTGCTGAGGTGAGTCACTGTTGATACCTTCATGTAATTGTCTTGAAGAAGATTCTCCCACATATATACATTTTTTTGCCTTAATTTTTTTGGTCATTGAAAATTTCTCAATGTAAAGACTGTTTTTTAGTGCTGTGTAATATTCCATCATGTGGATGTACGATAATTTACTAAACAGTTCCTTTATGTGGGCCTTTGGGTGGTTTCCAGTTGTTTGCTGTTCTCAATAAAACATAGTGAGTGTCTTTGTACATAAACCTCTGTCTGCTTCCCGGGTGTTCCCTTAGGGTCAGACTCTCAGAAGTGCAATTTACTGACTCAAAGACCATTATTCTAAAACCTCTCTGATGTACCAGAAAAAAAGAAGGTCTTGTCATCTCTGACTAACTTTGCTTCCCGACTCCAAAGAGGAGTGCACTAATTCATGTAATTCCAACACAAAGGCGTGTTAACGTTAATGGTTAGAGACTTGATATTAGGACAGAGGGGGGAATGAAAACTGGAGGCCAACAAGAACACTCTAGAGCAAGCATGTCAAACTCACGGACCAGGGGCGCGTGCGGCCCACAACGAATATTTTTGCCGCCCAGCCAATACAACGGTATGGAAGAAACGTTTTAATACAAATTTTGTAACTTAACTTTTACAATATCCTGTTATACATAATTATTAATAACGAACTACAATGTTCGCTAATGACTGATTCCTATCATCGTGTTGCGTTCATTTCCCTCACGCGCCTTACGCGCAGGCGCACCATGTCTCTCCACTAATACCAGCAGCGAGTATTTTAGCAGCCGATGCCACGTCATTAGTCTTGGACTGACTGGTTTGGTGTGCGCAACAGGAAATATTTCGCTTTCGGAGAACAAGAAAAATAGGTTTATTTGCGTTACGCTTATTAACTTGTGCCGTTATTCAGTGTCTGGTAAGTCAATGTTCAAGAAAAAATACTAATTATTATTAAAATGTTCTATTATTTTATGTTAACGATGACTCATTTGTTTCAGCCCTTTGTGTTCAGCATGTCTCTATCGAAGTAAACCTGCGTTTCTATGAAAACGGAAGCTTTTGTTTTTTTGCGGCCCCCATAAACCTAAACCTTGTTTGTTTGGCCCGGGTTAGCCTTGAGTTTGACATGCTTGCTGTAGCTCTATTCCCTGGATGGCTCTCGTCACTGGTGTTTTCTGTGTTCAGTTGCCTCTTGTCTGTCTCTGTGTCATTTGTCCTGCCCATGATCTTGTCTTGTTCTGTTACTGTGTCTGAGTAACCTACGCTTAGGGCTCTATGCATATGGGGTGGGAGGTGGTGTCCAGTGATTTGTGTCAAGCATGCCATTGCTTTATCCCCCTCATTCTGCTGTGAGTATAATCAACTTTGGGGCACTAAGGGGGAGCCCTGAAGGAACCTGGGGCATCAGGGGTAGTGTGGGGCCTGAGGGGGAAGGCCTGTGGCGTTGGCGGGAACGGCTTCGTCTTTACTCATTACACTGGTCGTGTGAACCTGAGCCCTCGGCTGCTGCTGGCACCAGCTGGTGGCGCTGCTCGCCCCTCCCTGTGTCACCAAGCCCAGTGCAGGGTCCCCACCTCGCCAGACGGCCAGGCAGGTGCCCACACTCAGTTGTGCCTTCACAGGCCGACACAGTCAAGTGAAGCAGCGGACCTGTGGGCCTTTACGGGGGCACGAGAGCTGTATGCAGAGGGACCACGTGTTAACCCAGTATTTCCTGCCACACGCTGCCACCCACACGGTAGTGGCGATCCGTGTGGTGGGAGATGTGACCGTGTCCGATGCGCACTGGTGGGAACTGCTTGCAGCTGACTGGGTTTGGGACAGCTGTCTGCCACCGCGGCCGGCCGCCCTGTGGGACACGGACACCCAGGCCCTGCTCTTCTCCCTCCAGGTCCAGCACTTACCGTCCCAAGGGCTTTGATGTCACCGTGAAGTACACGCAAGGCAGCTGGACGGGCTCCGTGGGGGAGGACCTGGTCACCATCACAAAGGGCTTCAACACTTCCTTCCTCGTCAACGTCGCCACCATCTTCGCGTCGGAGAGTTTCTTCCTGCCTGGGATTCAGTGGAACGGGATCCTTGGGCTCGCCTACGCGGCCCTGGCCAAGGTGAGAACCCTCAGGGGCCAAAGGGAATGGAGCGATGGGAGCAGGTTCCGCAAACCCCTCGTCCGAGGGGCCGGTGAACGGGTCCAGGCCGTCGGAGATCATCAGACAGAATCACAGGGCCGAACAGACCGCTGGTCACACAGTTTATGAAATGTCTAAGCCAGGGGTCCTCAAACTTTTTAAACAGGGGCCAGTTCACTGTCCCTCAGACCGTAGGAGGGCCGGACTATAGTTTTAAAAAAACTATGAACAAATTCCTATGCACACTGCACATACCTTATTTTGAAGTAAAAAAACAAAACAGCAAAAACACCCACATGTGGCCCGCGGGCCGTAGTTTGAGGACACCTGGTCTAGGCATTTTTAAAATTAAAGGGACATGGCACAATTTTGGAACCTTCCTGCAAGATAACCTGGAACCATTACTTACTGTTCGTCTGTTGTTTTTATCTGTTTTACTCGTATAGTTTGGAAATACTGAGAACCTGGATCACTCTGTGATTTTGTGTAGGAGTTTTTAGTAGCGTAGGGTTCAGAGAAAACACGTTTATTACATCCATACACTCGTATGCAGATGGACCCTAGAGGAGACACGGGGACCTCGGCAGGGGGGTGGCCCCGGCAGGCTGAGAGGGCCTCTGAGGGACACCTGCAGCCGGAGCCGGGGCACCTGGAGAGCCTGCCTGGGGACCACCGGCCACTGGAAGGAGTCCCACGCTGAGGAAGAGGGGGGAACCTTGCTCTCGGCGGCATCAGCACCTCACAAGCAGGAAGGGCAGGCTGCAGGGTCTCCAGTGTTTGCCGTGCAGGAAGCGCTGCTGGCGGGCGGGAGAGGGAGGCGGCTGGCCGAGGCCGGGGCGTTTCCACAGGGAAGGGCTGCCCGGGGCAGGCGCCTGGGACACTGAGCACCCCTGGGCAGGTCTGCAGACACCCGAGCAAAGCAGAAGGAGGTCACCCTCCGGCCCGTCCCCGGGCACCACACCTCCTCGCTCAGGGTCAGGCTTTGAGCAGAGCTAAGTGGGAAACCAAGGCGCCCGGCAGGAGCCGCAGGAGCCGCAGGCCGGTGACCACAGCGCCCCAGGGGTCCCTGAGGGTCCCCGAGGGAAGGCCTGCTCTCTCGCCTCATAAGGACATTTGTTCCAGCTCAAGTTTACTAGCAGATGGTGCAGGGCTGGGGGAGGGGAGGTATGTAGGGGGTGCCGCAAGCCGGGGGCGGGGGGAATCTCCAGCCCTGTGGTTTCTCAAGGAGAAAAACCAGCCCCCTGAGACACGAGGCTGAGAACATCAAAGATGTCAGTTCTCACGAGCTCCCCGAGAGGCTGGCTGTGTAAGGTCAAGTCACCCCACTTTTGAAATGTGTACACTGAGGATCAGAGGTCCCGCCTCGCCCAGGGCAGTCAGAGCCCCAGCTGCCTTGTTTCACTGTCTATGGGGTCCAGCCCGGTTCCGGACCCCCCTCTTTTCTCGGTACAGTAGGCCAAGCTTAGTATGAGATTTGCGTAACTTTCATTTCTTAATATATTTTCACCAACCATGTGACCCCAGGCCAAACATTTCGTCTTCATGTGACTTTCAGAGTGAAAGATGTGGGTGTGACCGTTGTCATGCTGATTATTTGGAAGACGCTAAACGATCTGGAATGAGTAACGTGGAAAACTTCCCTTGGGAATCAACAACTTGGGGGTTTCCAGACGTTCCGCATGACCTTTTATCTCTTCGTCTGTGAAATTCCAGGATTAGCAGCCATTGGCCCCACACTCTTGGCGCTGAGGAGTCAGTGAGAGAATGTGTAGGGAGCAGGGACAGGCAGGGCGGTTGGGTGGTGGCCCCAAGCGTTTCTGAAGTGGGTTGATGAACGGTGAGTGGTGGCCATGGTGTGTGGCGGTCCCTGGTGGACCCCAGATGCTTCCCACTGAGGAGCCACCCACGGGGGCTCCCCTCCTGCAGATGCCCAGGTCCAAACACACCCCTCAATCAGGTTCTCTTGGTCGTGGGACCGTGTGCTTTGAAACCTCTACAGGGACGCTGGGCACAGCCCTACTGATGGTGACCTGACGGAATCCTAACCGATCCCTGACTGTGCCAGGCTCTGCGCCCAGCCCTTTATGAGATAACGCCCATTTAAGCTGAGAACCGCTCTCGGAGCCCATTATCATCCCATTTTACAGATAAGGAAACCAAGGGGCAAGTCCCAGGGTTAAGCAGGTGGAGCCAGGATTCAGTCCTGCGCAGTGGTCACCTTGCCGCCTCTCAGGGAGATGGACGACCGAAGAACACCCCTGGGTCAGCACCAGCCCCACCCGTGTCCACACCCGCCTGGGTCAGCACCGGTCCCACCCCTGTCCAGAGGCGCCTTCGTCTCACTGACCCGAACACAAAGTCCTGCGACAAAGACAGAGGCGTCGTCCCAGGCTCACCAGATTCCACGGGAGCTGAGTGGGAGACAGTGCAAATGAACTCAACAAATGGGAAGATGTATATGTTTGCCAGTGGGGCTCTCTCCCTCCTCCCTCCAGAATTGTAGATGATAATTTGTATTATCTTACAGATAATAAATGACCGTGCCTTCTGTTAACCACGGGTTGTTGGCATATGCCTATAGCATCCATGCTACTGCAGTTAAGTTTCCACCAAAAACGAACCCTCATAGTGACTAGCTCTCCTACCTCCCAGCGGTCAAAGCCAAAATCTAAACGCAAGCCTATGACCTTCCTTTGTGACCCCAGCACCCGTGGTCCACCCCCAACTCAGAGCTGTCGGTAGACCGTCCCTCTCTCCTTTGAGTCCTGGAGAAATGGGGGCGTCCTCGGCGTGGATGGCTGCGTGTCAGGGAGGCGTAGAGTGAAATTCGGCGGTGGGGAACAAACGATCCAGCTTTTCAACTTGAGGAGCAGAGCATTGCTCCTTTTCTGCTAAATCCCCGCTCACCGGAGTTCAGTAGACAGCTGAACCGTCTGGGATCTGAGACAAATTGTCCGCTGGGTCCGGCATCTCTAATTTGCATGATGGACAGACAACTGTGGCTGAAAGAGGTGCAGACAGCCTCCGGCCCGGGAGACCCTGCTCTCTCCTTCCTCCGAAATGTCTGCAGTGAGAATCCACCCGCTACCGTGGAAAGCCACTTCCCCAGCTTCCCACGCCGCCTCGCCGGGCTGTCGTGATGATAAATGGGACAGCAGCTCCCAATAGCTTCCGGGAACACTCTCACTCCTACACCCGACAGGAAAACTCCCACGTAGTAGGAAGTCCTGGTGGAGGGTTGTGAGTTATTGTTGAAGGTACTTGGTCCTAAGCTTGTTTATTGTTTAGCTGTGAAAAACGTTAAATAGAAACATGCAGTGGTGTGGACCCTGGGTCATTCCTCGCCTGGCCTGTGAGTCTGAAGCCTTGTCCCTGTCCTCCCTCCGCAGCCATCGAGTTCTCTGGAGACGTTCTTCGATTCCCTCGTGACGCAAGCCGGGATCCCCAACGTCTTCTCCATGCAGATGTGTGGGGCGGGGTTGCCGGTGGCCGGATCTGGTACCAACGGAGGTAGTCTTGTGGGTATCTTTCCGTCTTCAAGAGGCGAAAGAAACTCACAAACCACTGGGGCTCTTTTTTATTTTATTTTATTTTATTAAAGACCTGATAGAAATACTAGACATGTAGGCGTACATAGGTCTTGGGAGAGTTTGATAATCCTTATTATAGAACCTTTCTAAAAATGAATAAAATTAGCTATTATTTTTATCTTTCCTAATCGTCCTGCCATCCAGAAGAAGATTCTCGTAGCTCCCCCAAATTCCATTAAAGCTTTTGTAAAGTTTTCCTTTGGGAGGTAACTGGTTCTGATGGGTGGGGGAGGGGCAGGTGAGAAACAGGGGGGGGTTTGCAGGTGGGCCTCACTCTGGGGAGGGGACACAAAGGCGGTGCCTGTGATTTCATACGTTTGGGGAGACGAGCACCTGTATATCTCCCCTCCCCAACACACACACACACACACACACACACACACACACACACACACAGCGAAAGTGTTAGTGAAACAGAATCATTCAAGGCCATCAGCCCTGAGTGTCCCCTTGATGGAGCCTGCACCCCGACGTCTCCAGCAGGAGGTGACAGGTGAATGCACAGGAGGCCGCCTTCCTCAGGGTGGGTGCTGCCACGCCTTTGCTCTCCAGCTGTCAGAAGCAGGCTCAGCCACTTGCATTTGCTATCAGTGCAACTGCTCTTTCCTTTTAAAATATATTTTTATTTATTTCAGAGAGGAAGGGAGAGGCAGAGAGAGAGATAGAAGCATCAATGATGAGAGAGAATCATTGATCGGCTGCCTCCTACACGTCCCCTACTGGGGATGGAGCCCGCAACCCGGGCATATGGCCTTATCCAGAATCAAACCGGGACCCTTCAGTCCACAGTCCGATGCTCTATCCACTGAGCCAAACCCGCTAGGGCAGTGCAGCTGCTTTTAACACCTGGTCACCCCCTCTTCGGGGGAGAAGGGGCCTCTGATTTGTGGAGCAAGCTTATGTAGTTTTGCAAAATGAAGTTTGATTAAGGAAGCTCCCTTGTGTTCTGCTTCCATGCACTGGGTGGGGTAGGAGGGCATCCTCTGTTCTGAGGGCTAAGCCACTGTCAGGCTGGGTGGTTAACTACTTCACTGCATTTTTGGGGGGCACAGTCTGGTACGGTAAAGCTGGAGTTATGTGTGTTTCCTGTCGGTGAGGGAAACCCCAAAGCATCCTGATCACACCGGGGCAGAGTATTGTCTGACCTGTGGCTACCTGGCCCCCAAGGTCCCTGTTCACTTTTCAAGCATGTACATTTGTTTTGTAACATCAGACTCAAGCGAAAGTACGATTCCAATGCGGGTCTGACTTACAAGGGCACACTGCTTTGTGTCACGTGCTGTATGCCCGTGTGTGTTCTCTCTCATCCCTGTTACTGTTTTCCTTCCTAGGTCCTGGGAGGGATTGAACCAAGTTTGTACAAAGGAGACATCTGGTATACCCCGATTAAGGAGGAGTGGTATTATCAGATCGAAATTCTGAAATTGGAAGTCGGAGGCCAGAGCCTTAATCTGGACTGCAGAGAGGTACCTATCCTGTGAGCTCTTTGTGCCTACCTGACTGTGTGTGCCTGAGGCACCTAAATATGGCGGCTGGGACCTGAGTGTGGAAAATCAGAAGGTACATTACACTACAAGATAAATCAAAGATTCATGACATTAAAAGTTACAGGGCCTTTAGTTGTATGACAAGTTTAAATTGACCTCTCTCTAAAAAAAAATAAATAAATAATGTTTTTTTTACCATCACTTGGCTCAATAGGAAAAAATTAGCACCACATGGTGAGTGAGGAGAAGTACCTGGAACTACACCTTCGCCATTCCTATGGGCCTGGTGGTCCCTGAACTCTGCTGAAGAGGCTGCATTATGCAGGTTTCATCGGTGTTAGGGACAGACGGGGACAAAAATAAGCCGAACGAAACCAAAAATAAAGCATCAGCTTTATCTTTCCTTCAGAGTTAACCATCCCCCAACCCCCTGTATAATTCTCACTCAAAGAAAAGTTACGCTCTAAGGATGGGAATGGCTGGCTATGCTACAAGGATGCAGGTGTGCAGGGCTGTGAGGCCAGAGCCATTGCTAACCTGCTCACCCCGCTCACTGCGTGTTGGTGTATTAGTGGCACATGATGGCATCATGATTATGATGACTCGAGGGAGCCTTCGTCTGCTATGATATCCTCGGAATGGTTTATGAAAACCCCCAGCATTTCATTATATCCCTCCCTCATGCCTCCAACCTTGGCCTCCCATCCTTCCGTACGCCCCGTCGCAGTCCCCCACAAAGGCCCATGCACCCACACGCCTCTGAGAAACCCGCGGAGACGGGATGGATGGTGGTCCGTCCCACTGAGACTGCTGCGTCCACAGCTCTGTGTTTAAGGTCAGAGGGCACTTGTTCGCCATGAAGGAATCCGGTGGCAGAATCCAAGGGCCTGAAATAAAATGCAAACTGTGTGTGGGCGTGTGATGCCCTGACGGAAGGTGGCTCTGGTTCTCTCTTTCCCTGGGCAGCATCAGGGAGGGTTGGCTTGTGTGCGTTGTGCAAATGGCATTTAATGTGCCATTGCACCCTCTGAGGACAAGGGGGTCTTTTCTGGTTGCCCCGGAGGCTCCTGGGCAAGGGCATTTGGGCACCTCTGCATGAGGGACAGACTCTGCATTGGGAGGGCTGTTGATCTTGGTCACGTCGCTCCCCTTTTCTGGCCTCGGTTTCTTCATCTGTGAAGTGAGAACGTTGAGCTAAAAGATCCCGGGTTTCCAGGTTCTGAGAATATAAAATTCATTGTAACCACCAAGGAGGTGCCGTGGCTGCCCAAACTTGTACACAACGGATGCCCAGTGATGGCGGGCTGGTGCGGTGTCACTCATGCGCCTTCTCGCCCTCTCCTTCCCCCCTTTTAGTATAACGCGGACAAGGCCATCGTGGACAGCGGCACCACTCTGCTGCGCCTGCCCCTGAAGGTGTTTGATGCGGTGGTCGACGGCGTGGCCCGCGCGTCTCTGGTGAGTCTCGGGGCGCGGATGAACCTCGGAGAACACCAGGTCATGGCCACGTGCTGGGCAGTGTTACCCTCTATTCTGATGGCCTCCCTCTGAGGGGTTAAGGGCTGTGTGTTTTTTAACTATTACTCATTAATTTCACAATCTTGTTATTTGATGTTAACTGGCAAGTCACTGTTTCATTTTAACCCGAGAGAACTGGGATCTGAAGGTGCAGCGTTTTGTATTTGAAATGATGGTGTAGTTGGTGCGATACAGTTTTTTAATCTAAGAATAAAAATTGGCAATATACTACATTAAAATAAATAGTAAACCAGGAATATGTTTGTAGCCTTTAAAACTAAAGAAATAAACCAAAAATCATACTCCTTTCAGGCCTCATTCAAGCTGTGTTGGGATGTTTTTTTTAAAATATATTTCATTGATTTTTTACAGAGAGGAAGGGAGAGGGATAGAGAGTTAGAAACATCGATGAGAGGGAAACATCGATCAGCTGCCTCCTGTACACCCCCCTACTGGGGATGTGCCCACAACCAAGGTACATGCCCTTGACCGGAATTGAACCTGGGACCCTTCAGTCCACAGGCCGATGCTCTATCCACTGAGCCAAACTGGTTAGGGCTGTGTTGGGATTTTAATTCTGTTGTAAAAGAATGTGATCCACAGGTGACAAGGACCAGTGGGCCGATATAATAATTACAGTGTGGTCACGTTCAGTAACACAACTGAAATCATGGTCAGAGACAAGTGCCTTTTGGGGACCTGGCTGATGGTATTCCCAGGGTGACCCCAATTTTCCAGTTTGGGGCATCGGAGTGGACCAGCTGGCATCGATTGGGAAGGACACAACTTTGGGATCAGATGGAATTGAAGTTAGTCTGGTTCTTGGCACGGATGAGCAGAGTACCTGGGGAAGGGTCTTGGGCCCCGGGAGGGTCCCCACATTCTCAGTGGGATTGTTCTGAGGTCTGGGGTCAAGTGCCTGCGCCCAGGTGCTCGGGAAAGAGGAGCTGCTATCCAGTGTCCACACTGCAGTGTTGCTACTGTGTGAATGCAAGACACACATTCCTCCCAGCTGCTTGGGTGTTTTTATCATGAGATCTGTCCACGCAGGGCCCCCCTGGCAAAGGCAGCAGAAATGAGTGTTTCCCGCAGAGTCGTTATCCTGCTACTAACTCGGCTGATTTCTTGCTCCGCTGGGAAGGCCGAGTTCAAAGGACGATTGATCGGAAAAGGCAGAGCAGTTGCTTTATTACAGGTGATGGTGGGAACCTGGGAAGAGAGAGAGGGCTTGTGGTTATCCTGAATGGAAACTTCAAAAGTCTGTGCCATGGGGCCCTGGCCGGTGTGGCTCAGTGGTAGAGCACTGACCTGTGCACTGAATGGAACTCCCGGTCAAGGGCACATACCTGGGTTGCAAGTTCATTCCCGGCTCCAGTTGGGGCGCATGCGGGAGGCAACCAATCGATGTGTCTCTCTGACATTGATGTTTCTCTCTCTCTCGCCCCCTCCCTCCCTTTCACTCTCCCTAATAATCAATGGGAAAAATTTCCTTGTGTAAGGATTAATGATAGATAGACAAATAGACAGACATATAAAACTGCCATGGGAAGAGCAGCAGGCAAACAAAAAGGATGCAGAGGGGAAATAAAAAAGCAAGAACGTGGAGGCCCTTTTGGAACTAAAAGGTCATCAAGGCGGCAGCCAGAGCCGTCTAATATCCGCTGAATCAGACAAGAAACGGCCTGAAGTTTTAGAGCCTGACATTCAGAATGCTGGCGGCAAATCAGACGAGGCTCGATGCTCGAATTACGGAGCCATCTGCCCATTTCCCTCAGTGAAAATGTCCGCAGCAGAGTCCACACGAGCCTCGTCAGGTGTAATGCTCTGAGCTATGAATGCTTCCCCGAGGGCCAAGGAAGTGCCCGGAGCCTGGGCATGTGACTGACCGCCAGCAGAACCTCTGCGGGCCGTGAGAGCGCCAGGCTGTGGCTGGCAGGTGTTGGCACGCCGAGGTCATTGGGTCACGGGTTGGGCAGTGACTGGCTTTGTAAGAAAACCACGAGGTGGAGGGAGAAAATTACATAATGTGTTTGCCTTGTCGCCACGGATCCTGTGACCCCGGAGCCTGCGTCAGGAGGAGCAACCTGGGAAGACTGTTTGTCTCGGGAGGGTGTGCGCTGCTCTGTGGGCCTTTGTGTGCGCACCAAAGGCGTGTTTGTTCTCTATCCGCCGGGCCCTCGGAGCCGCTCCCGGCCTGGTCTTCTTTCAGGTCAGGGAAAGGCTGGCCTCAGAGAGCAAACATAGTACCAACATTGGGCTCTGGCTCCTGCGTGGACTATCACCTTGGGATTTTAGAAATGAACTAGAGGCCCAGTGCACGAAATTTGTACATGGGATGGGGAGGGTGGGGGGAGTGTGTCCCTCAGCCCAGCCTACACCCTCTCCAATCTGGGACCCCTAGAGGGATGTCCGACTGCCCTCACAATCCAGGACTGCTGAATCCCAACTGCTCACCTGCCTGCCTGCCTGATTGCCCCTAACCGCTTCTGCCTGCCAGCCTGATCACCCCCTAACCACTCCCCTGCCAGCCTGATTGACGCCTCAGTGCTCCCCTGCTGGCCCGATTGCCCCTAACTGCCCTCCCCCGCCAGCCTGGTCTCCTCTAACTGTCCTCCCCTGCAGGCCTGGTCTCCCCCAACTGCCCTCTCCTGCTGGCCTGGTCATCCCTAACTTCCCTCCCTTGCCAGCCTGGTTGCCCCTAACTACCCTCCCCTGCAGGCCTGGTTGCCCCCAACTGTGCTCCCCTTCAGGCCTGGTCCCCTCCAACTGCCTTCCCCTGCAGTCCTGGTTGCCCCCAACTGCCCTCCCCTGCAGGCCTGGTCCCCCCCCCCCAACTGCCCTCCCCTGCCAGCCCAGTCACCCCTAACTGCCCTCCCCTGCTGGCCTAATCGCCCACAACCGCCCTCCCCTGCTGGCCATCTTATGGTGGCCATCTTATGTCCACATGGGGGCAGCCATGTTTGACCACATGGGGGCGGCCATCTTGTGTGTGATGGTCAATTTGCATATTAGTCTTTTATTAGATAGGATGGTGGGTAGGTCTGTATTTTGAAATGAGCCCAGTGGGACTTGTGTGTGGCAGAGACCTGGGCTCCGCTCCTCCCAGTATGACACCGTGCATCTCAGGCCACGTGTTTCTGCAACTCTAAAACGCACAAGCAGAGGACCCGCTTCCAGGTGACTTCTGACGTTAGAGCTCTGTGACCTGAGGCCTGACTCCCACCCCACCCCCACCCCCTCACCCCCCGCCCACATGGCTTAGCCCCTGGAAGCTTCCCAGACTCCTTTGGAGGCAGATGGTCCCGCATCGAGTTCTGAGCTGGGCCCTCAGGCCAGGTACTTGGCCTCTCTGATCCTCATTCTCCATCTGTGGCTGGACCTGCTCTTAGTGCTGACGTCAGAGCTATGGGCCATGAGCCAGGCGAGCCACCCTTTCCGGCAAAATGACTGCCCCACCTCATCATCTGGCAAGAGGTCCGTCCCTAGGATGCCCATTTCCAATCGACTTCGCTTTTATCAAAGGAGAAACTGCATTAAAGCCAGCGTCAGAGATCTTGCAGGTCACTCCTGGGCAGTCCAGGGGGCAGCCTGCCATGGATGGAGAGACACAGGATATTTTCTCCCTCTGTCACCCGGGAGGGAGGGCTGGCACCTGTGTGTGCGGTTGTGTAGCACAGGACACACCCCGCGTTCATCCTGTCCCGCCACGGTGTCCTCTGTACCTGCCCCACGTGTTCTCCACAGCAGCGTGCTTAGCTGCCTTGGCTTCCATCACGCCCTCCTCCTGGCACCTCTTCCCAGCCTTGGGCCGCCCTCTTGGGGGTCTCTCTTCTGCCCATTTCTCTGGGTGGGTCCCTCTCCTCCCTATACTGTCCTAAGTGGTCTGTCAACGGCCACATCACCGCGTCCCACCCTCCTGTCCGTGACTCTGGAATTCAGCGTCTCGCCCCCTTGGAGGCTGGACTCCGGCAACAAGTGACCTGCATGTCCCACTGGAATGCTGCAGTGACACCGGTGTGCCGCGGAGCCCAGGCCTCTGAGAAACGGTTTCTGATAAATGCACCGTGGTGCCCTGGTTCTCTCCGTGCCCAGCTCATTCGTCTTTCTGTCCTCTGCTCCAGCCTCCGTGGCTGTCGTCCGCATCCCAAATGGGGCAGGTCTCATGCTCTGCCCTCCTCCCTCTCTCCCTCCCACCCCCCATACCTCACCAACGCCCTTTCGTCCCTCAACTCAGCCCAGGTGTTCCTACTTCAGGGACAAACACCCGCCTTCCTCCCCGTCAGTACTCTCCTAGCTCTGTCCCCACCACATACTCCCCCAGCCGTCGCCCGAGCAGGGCTCTGTGCTGGAAGGGGCATGCGTGGTAGCAGAGGAGCCGGCAGGCCTGCTCTGGTGCCTTCGCTGGTCCTGGCGAGATGGCATGCCGGGAACTTGTAACTCACTGAAAATTCAGCAACTAGTAGACATGCTTGGGTGACTGTCCTTCCAGTCCCCTGACGAGAGGCACAGGTGGACGTTCTGTGTTCCAGCCCATTCATTTTTCCCACAATCTGTCCTGAATCTCTCTGATGGGCTGGGTGTTAGGACCATAAGGGGATGCAAGCCTCTGTCCTTAAAGGGCTCAGATCCTAGTGCAGGAAACAGAAGTGAACCAATCACAGTAAATGTCAAACTAACTGCTACAGGGGGATACCTGGTGGAGGACCAGCATTATGTGGGGGAGTCAGGGAGGGCTTCCTGGAGGAGGCATCATCTGAGCTGAGATCTGGAAAGGAGAAAGATGTTCCAGAAGACCAGAGAGCTCACAAGGGGCTCTGCACCTGGAGGAAGCTTGCTGGGTGCGGGGAATTCAAAGGAGAGGTGATGCCTGAAAGGTCCTGAGGGCCACAGTTAGGATCAGGTCTCTCTTTTAAAGGGTCATTGCCAATTACCGTGTTACCTTGGGCAAGCCACTTCACCTCTCGGTGCTTTGGTTTCCTCATCTGTGAAGTAGAGGGGGTAATGTTACCGCACTGATGGCGGTGTTTGAGGATTAAAGTAATTATGACTGCAAAGCGCTTATAAAGGTGCCTAATGCCGGCGAGTGCTCCACAAGCCTCAGTGTTTCAATAATTGTTATTTGTCAGCACCGTTACCCTCCAGAGGACTGATGGCTCCACTGCGCTGTCCAAATTAAACACTGTTTATCCCACTGGGCATCTGGCGAGGTGACAAGAAGAGCTGGGAGCTGTTTCCTGTTGACGCGCCAGACTAGTCATTAGTTCTCACGTTATCGTGTTTTGTCTAGATTCCAGAATTCTCGGATGGTTTCTGGACTGGATCCCAGCTGGCATGCTGGGCGAATTCCGAAACACCTTGGTCTTACTTCCCGAAAATCTCCATCTACCTGAGAGACGAGAACTCCAGCAGATCCTTCCGCATCACTATCCTGCCTCAGGTATGAGCTTGGATTTGTGCTTTCCTCTCTTCGACGTGTAGCATGCAAAAGTAAAGCCCTTCGTGCATATTATCCAATAATTGATACCTAACACAGGTATAGATATACAGTGGTGCCGAGTAACAAACAACCACGAATAGGAGCAGCTTTATCAGTGAGCATTAATTCCTGCTCAGGAGCCTGGGTGGGTCTGCTGATTTCCTGGGCTTGCTCCCCTGTGTCTTGTCAGCTGGTGTTGGCTGGGTCTAGGTTGGCCTTAGTCTAGGATGGTCTTGGTCTAGGTTGGCCTTAGTTTAGGATGGTCTAAGTCTAGGTTGGCCTTAGTTTAGGATGGTCTTGGCCTAGGTTGGCCTTAGTCTAGGATGGTCTTGGTCTAGGATGGTCTTGGTCTAAGTTGGCCTTGGTCTAGGATGGTCTTGGTCTAGGTTGGCCTTGGTCTAGGATGGTCTTGGTCTAAGTTGGCCTTGGTCTAGGTGGGCCTTGGTCTAGGATGGTCTTGGTCTAGGTTGGCCTTAGTCTAGGATGGTCTTGGTCTAAGTTGGCCTTGGTCTAGGATGGTCTTGGTCTAGGATGGTCTTGGTCTAAGTTGGCCTTGGTCTAGGATGGTCTTGGTATAAGTTGGCCTAATCTAGGATGGTCTTGGTCTAGGTTAGCCTTAGTCTAGGATGGTCTTGGTCTAAGTTGGCCTTGGTCTAGGATGGTCTTGGTCTAAGTTGGCCTTGGTCTAGGATGGTCTTGGTCTAAGTTGGCCTTGGTCTAGGATGGTATTAGTCTAGGATGGCCTTGGTCTAGGTTGGCCTTAGTCTAGGATGGTCTTGGTCTAGGATGGTCTTGGTCTAGGATGGTCTTGGTCTAAGTTGGCCTTGGTCTAGGATGGTCTTGGTCTAAGTTGGCCTTGGTCTAGGTGGGCCTTGGTCTAGGATGGTCTTGGTCTGGGGTCTGGGATGGCCTCATTTACTCTGGTGGCTAGGTCAGTGGAGTGATAGGGTTGTTTGTTGGCTCACCATCCAGCGGTGACTCATGCAGTGGTTTCTTCTTCTGAGAGAGAAGAAACTCAGGGACTCCTGAAGTCTAGGCCCAGAACTAGCCACCATCTCCTGCACACAGCTGCCCACACAAGGCCAAGGCCAGCCCAGACTCCCGGGTGGAGAAGTAGACACCACCTCCCAATGGGAGGCTATGCAAAGTCACATCACAAGGGGGTGGCTACAAGGAAAGGTCAAGAATTGAGGACATTTTTGCAACATCTACAATAATACCAATAGATGGGTTTTTCCTACTTATGTATAAACTAGAGGCCTGGTGCACGAAATTCATGCACAGAGGGTGGGGTGTCCCTCAGCACAGCCTGCACCCTCTCCAATCTGGGACCCCTCGAGGGATGTCCGACTGCCCGTTTAGGCCCAATCCTGGTGGGATCGGGCCTAAACGGGCAGTCGGACATCCCTCTCACAATCCAGGACTGCTGGCTCCCAACTGCTCGCCTGCCTGCCTTCCTGATTGCCCCTAACTGCTTCTGCCTGATCACCCCCTAACCACTCCCCTGCCAGCCTGATCAATGCCTAACTGCTCCCCTGCCAGCCTGATTGCCTCTAACTGCCTTCCCCTGCAGGCCTGGTCACCCGTAACTGCCCTCCCCTACAGGCCTGGTCCCCCACAACTGCCCTCCCCTGCAGGCCTGGTCCCCCCAAACTGCTCTCCCCTGCAGGCCTGGGTCCCCCCAACTGCCCTCCCTTGCTGGCCAGATCACCCACAACTGCCCTCCCTTGCAGGCCTGGTCCCTCCCAACTGCCCTCCCATGCTGGCCATCTTGTGGTGGCCATCTTGTGTCCACATGGGGGCAACCATCTTTGACCACATAGGGGCAGCCATCTTGTGTGTTGGAGTGCCAGTCAATTTGCACATTACTCTTTTATTAGATAGGATAAAGAATAAAACTGGATTCTCAGAGATTAAGACATCATTTCCCCCATATGCAATAAATCATTGATTCCTTCTTTATGCCAAGCATCTAATTAAATAGACTAACTTCTGTCCTCCTTAGTCATGTTCTCGCCTCTCCCCATAGCTCTCACTATGTCCCTCACACCCCCTTCCATCACTTCAGGAACCTCCAGAGTGCCCTCCAGGCATCCATGTCACCACTTTGTTTCTCTTTACAGCTATTCCAGGTCAGCCTTCCTAAACCACAGCTTTCAGTGCCACTGTTTAAATGCTGATGGTCTCTTTCCCTGGAGTGGCTCTCCAGGACCTCCTTGCCTGGCCCTTCCTTGCTCTCCCACCTATTTCCTGCTACACCCTTGATCCTCCACTGATTGGTCACTGTGCCTGCTCCGTCTCCTAACCTTTGCTTTCACCACTCCCCACCCCTCGCCACGCCCCGCCTGAAATGCCCTCCGGTCCCCACTCCATCTGTGTATCTAATTTCTTCCCATCCTCGAAGACCCGACTCAAACAACCCATCTTTTGTTGAACCTCTGCTGAGCAGAATAACCCATTTGTGAGCTTGCCCTTCAAGCCCATAATGCGAGTTTTCCAGGCTACTCATCTGGCATGGGGCCATGTCTTTAGGGTGTATTTTATGCCGTTGCCTTTTTTCCTTTGACTTCTGTTTTCTGAAAAAACACACACACTTCTATTCTTTCTCAATTATTTCCTTGAAGATGAGAACCATGAGTTTTAAAGACCACCCTTCCTTCCACAACACTGCCATGCAGGGCCCTGTAACTGTTAAATGGCTAAGCCCTGTGTCTATGACATATAAGCTGGTGAATTTGGGATAAAGGAGTGTGGCTAGGAGGTAGGAAAGGAGGAATAATTTCAGAAGAAACAAGTAAGTGATAATACTGCCTTTTCTCCATTTTCAACTTTACATAAGGGAAGGGGGTGGCATTCCAGAAATGGGCACTTGTTTGGGAAAAGACTGAAGTACAGCCCGGCAGAGGACACTGCCCTTGACTCACTCGCCCTGTCTGCGTCTACCTCTTTAACTATAAAGGAGAAATGGTAGTACTTGCAGTGGCGTTTTCAGAAGACGGCCATGACCTTGGATGCACGGCACTGCAAAGAGTGATGTTGGAATATGTTTTCAGCATCTTTAAAATAATGTACTCTTTATGATTATATTTTGGTCTGCCAACCAGCCAAATGTGGACATTATTTCATCAGCGTGGCTTGTAACTGAAGTTAAAGCCTAGCTTGAGGACACAGGTGGACGTGTTCTGGCAAATAAATGGCATGTGGGTGGTTGGCAGAGTCAGGGACTCACGAGAAGCAGGAGGAAAAAAGCAGGCAATCAGGGAAAAACCTATTACATCCCGGTCAGGTAATAGCCGTCAAAGCTGAAAGTTCACGGGGGATTGTCAGTGCTCTTAGGATCAAGCACGGGGCGAGCGTGGGGACACAGGGAGGCGGTTTGGGGAGGTGGCATCCATGTGCATATCTCTGGGTAAGAATCCAGTCTTATTCTCACTTATGAGACTGTGGATGTTTTGGGGGGTTGACTTTGACATGTTCACATTTTCGATTTTTAAAAATCAACATTCCCCATTGTTTGAGTTTTTATTCAACCTCACCATGTTTGCTTTCCGTTGCCTGTTGGGAAGGACGTGGATGGGCAATTGTGAACCACGCACGCTCCATATGCTGGTCAGACCCCTCAAGGACACACTGGGGTCATCTAATACCTCAGCTCTGCCTGCCCCACCCCTTTCCTAACATTCAGGGCAATCACAGGCTCCTTGTTGCTGAGGTATTTGCCTGGGGTCCCTACCTGGGACCTTCGGGCACCAGCAGGCAGAGCTGGGCGAGTGGTTGCTGGAGCAGGGGAGTCTGGTTTGTCGCCAACACCATTTTCCAAAAACACACGAGCTGAATTCTCTTTGGCCTGTTAAAAAATCTATTTCCAGCTCTCAGACAAGTTCTGATTTTTTTTTTTTTCACATAACCCTGTAAGTGTAAATAGTTTCAGTCCTGATGCCACTGGTTCGCCCGTTTGTACTCAGCTTAAGGCAGACAGTTTCTTCTGAGATCCAGAAATACCACAGCTTTCCCGACATGTGACAAATTTACAGTCTGGAATTTTTATTGGGAGTCGACTGGGACCCAACAGAAGGGCCAGAGTACAAGATACAAATTCTGTTCGCATCAGTATCATCAGTTGCATCATCCTTCATAATTATTTGGGTTTCATTATGGAATTAGTTTACTCAAAGGTAGGGGTGTGTGTGTGTGTGTGTGTGTGTGTGTGTGTGTGTGTTTCTGTTTCTGTAACAGCTAAGCCACCCCCCCCCACCCTTTTCTTAATTTAACACCGATCAAAGCTTAGCCCCACTCATTCATTTGACACGCACTTATTGAGGTCTTCCTCTATGCCTGGCGTATACCAGGTGCCTAGGTGCCAGGCACACGGGGAGGAGGAGAATGATGCCTGTCCTTGAAGAAGGGTTTGCAGACAGACAGACCAATCAGTGCAGGGTTCTACCTGCCGGAACAGCTCCCTGGACACAGCAGCTGCTCAGTGCCCAGCAGTTGGTGACTCCAGGCACTGCCACCACCGTGTCCTTGCTCCCCCCTCGGCCTTGCAGCCCCTCTCCCTCCCATCTGCCCTGCAGGTTAAGTACAGTGGCGTTAACCTTCCTCAGGGTCAGTGTGATCACTTATGTTTTCGCCAGCACAACTTCTGACTTCCTTTCCTGTTGGGATTTTAAATACTGTTCTTGTGCCTACCCTTCCAAAAGTCCCACGCTCAGCCCAGTCTGCCTCCTCCTCCACCTCCATCAGTCATCATACGGAAGCCCCTCCCACTGGTCTCCTTTCAGTCTTTGCTCGTCCCTCCAAAATCCCTACCTCTCACGTTCCCAGAAGGCCCCAGACTGCCTATCTGAGTATTGACTTGTCCCTCCAAGTTTTCCTTAGTGCTTTCATCCTTTAGGGCAAAATCCTTCTCACTTATTTTGTGCTTTATTGTTTTTTTCCCCAAAAAAATATTTGTCATGTCATACCAAGCCATTCTCTCTTAACTGCCTACATTTTAATACTTTTCCATTAAAAAAAAAACACAGGGGAATTGTTACTAATATGATATTGATTTGCTCACTGATTGTTTTAAGATTTAACTCATGTTCCTAGTAACTCTTGCCTCCTGGGGACCTCGGGACATGGGCTTCACACATGTCAGAACTTCTTATCCTTTGATGCCGTGTCTTCTGTCTGATTGTGATGGTTTTTTGCCTCTTGCACTGAGGAAATCATCCTACCTGTGCATCCTGACTCTTTCTTAGAAGACACCACCACTTTGGAAAAATGGCATCCTGGAGCCAGTTAGGGACCTTTGTAGTAGATCAGGAGAGAAGAGGCCACCGATGGCCTGGACCAGGGTGGTGGTGATGGAGATGGGAGAGGTGGTCAGATTCAGGTTCTGTTTCAAAGGAAGGCTGCAGGCGCTGTGTGCGGTTTCGATGGGAGGTAAGAGATACTGACCTGATGCTCTGGCACCCGAGTAAAGGCTGTGTCGCGGATTTAACTGAGACAGAGAGCCTTGAGATGAGCAGATCGGGGCAATAGCCAAAGTTCAGTGTTATTTTCTTAATGTTACATTTGAGATGCCAACTGATGATGAGTGGGTGGGCAGGTGGACAGAGCGTGTGGCAATGGCAGCAAAGATCTGGGCTGGACGTAAAGATTTGGGAGTCTCGGCGTAGAGCACAGGGGGTGTGCTGAGGGCCATGGGGCTGCATGAGCACCTGGGAGGAAAGAGAGAGAGGAAGCCAGAGCTCTGCAGTTCTCGGATACTGACAGGTGAGGAAGGTGAAGCAGATCCAGTACAGATGCCAGCAAGGGAGTAGCCAGTGAGTTAGGAGGAGGAAGAGAGGACCCTCTCTTAGGGATGAAGTGAAGAGAGTTGTGACGAGGAGAGAACCAGCAGGTCAACATTATCAATAGAAGGGACCTGTTGGAACACTTCTGACTCAATATTTACTTATCTGTCTCCCCCTTAGATGGGAAGCTTGGCTGGGACAGGAACCCTGTGTTATTCGTCCTTGTATTGCTGGTACCAAGGGCAGTATCTAGGCTCAAAAAATAACTGGTGGGAAGATGGTTGAATGGATGGAAGGACAGATGGATGGGTGAATAGGTGGATGGATGGATGGATGGATGGATGGATGGATGGGCAAACAGATGGATGGGTGGCTAGATGGATGGGTGACTTGATGAATGGATGACTAAATAGATAGGTGGATGGAAGTCTGCTTATGGTTGTCACTGAACAGGTGGTGCACATGTTCCTGTCACTCTCACTAATGTTTATCACCACCATGCTTATCACCACCACATTTCAACTAGATCTGTAGCGCCCATAGCATCTGGGAGAGTTCTGAGCACCCTGTGACCATGACAGTTGTGTGATGTTGCCTGATTTGTGCTTCTTCTTGCTTGTTTCCTCTTTTCTCTTAAACACCAGCTTTACATTCAGCCCATGATGAGGGCTGGCCTGAATTATGAGTGCTACCGATTTGGCATTTCACCGTCCACGAACGCGCTGGTGATTGGTGCTACCGTGATGGAGGGCTTCTACGTGATCTTCGACAGAGCTCGGAAGAGGGTGGGCTTCGCGGCAAGCCCCTGTGCAGGTGAGCGATGCTGGCGTCGGACAGGGAGACCTGCCTCCGGAACTTATGTCAGTTCACTCACTTGGGAGCCCTGCTTGACAAGTCAGTTGTGTTGAATTGATCCACTCATGCCTGTAATCCGTGATTGAAGTCTTTTTTTTTTAATATATTTTATTGATTTTTTACAGAGAGGAAGGGAGAGGGATAGAGAGTTAGAAACATCGATGAGAGAGAAACATCAATCAGCTGCCTCGTGCACACCTCCTACTGGGGATGTGCCCACAACCAAGGTACATGCCCTTGACCGGAATCAAATCTGGGACCTTTCAGTCCGCAGGCCGACGCTCTATCCACTGAGCCAAACCAGTAAGGGCCGTGATCAAATTCTTATTGGTAAAACGTACTGGGGTTTGCTGAGAGGGAAAAGCGAGTTCACCCACGTAAGACTTCCAGTGCCGTACTTGGCACATGGAAAAGGCTAGGAAGTGTTGGCATTACTGTTCCCTCTCATATTAAACCTGCATGGGCACCTCATCCCAGGAATAAAAATACTCCAAGGGACCTGGGGGCAGAACATCAGTGTTCCACAGTGAAAGTGAAAGGACTGGAAAAGAAAATTCATAAACTATGTATATTTTTTCCTCAGAGAAATCCTGTAAAATGAGAAATAAATGCTTGTCACTGCTATTTCTCAAAAGCCCAAAATAATGAGACCAAGGAGCCCATGTTTCTGACAGAAGTCCTTTGTGAGACGGCATGACGGTGACAGAGTAG
The DNA here is from genome assembly GCF_027574615.1 of Eptesicus fuscus. NCBI lineage: Eukaryota > Metazoa > Chordata > Mammalia > Chiroptera > Vespertilionidae > Eptesicus > Eptesicus fuscus. Next base: position 6,357,074 of record NC_072475.1, read on the forward strand.
CATTGTTCTGCGAAGCCTGGCTTGTGGCTTAGCCAGATCTACGGCGAAACCACAAGAGCACAGTCAAGTGGATAGGATGGTGACACCCCTTAAACTTGAAAATGTCTTCAGAGTTGACAGTGGGCTTGGGATGGAGTGTCCCCACTGCACACGGGTACTCCCGACTAACAGCCGAGCTAGTAAGGAAAAGGCAAGTCATAGATGGAGTTCAGGAAGCACGTGCCCCAGGAAGTGTGTGCCAGGTCACGTGTCTCTAATAGGGTGTCAGAGGACTGGAAACGTCTGGGGCATCGGTCAGGGTCAGGAACAGAATGAAGTGCTCAGGGATAGAACAACTAAGCAAACGTGAGGTAGAACAAAGAACTAATGACAGGAGGTGGAACAGAAGAAAACCAGGGTGATCGTGAAATACACGATCCCCATGTAGCGGAGGAAAGGAAACAGGAATTTGATGAAAGAAAGCCTTAAACTTGAGACACAGTAGTTGCAGGACAGGCAGGAACGCTAACCAACCAGACCTTCACTCTGATCTACAATTAACCAGCATTTGTCTGGCTGGTGTGGCTCAGTGGTTGAATATCGACCTATGAAGCAGGAGGTCACAGTTCAATTCCCAATCAGGGCACATGCCCGGGTTGTGAGCTCGATCCCCAGTAGTGGGTGTGCAGGAGGCAGCTGATCAATGATTCTCTCTCATCATTGATGTTTCTAAAAAATGTCATAAAAAATATTTTAAAAACACAAAAATTAAAAATAAAATTAATGAGAGTTCGGGGGAGAGTCACGGAGAGGAGGGTGTGCAGGAAATCCAGTCACGGCTGATTTGTTCAGGAGGGAGAGATTCCAGCTATTATTTCTTGCTGCTTACGTCATGGTCTCAAAATGGGAGTCCTGGGAACTAAAGTAGGCACGTGATGCTTCATATTCTTGTTCCTGCGCACTGCCATTCCCACAAAGTAAAGGAATGTGGAGAACAGAAGAGAAACAGGAGGAGGGAAAAGTGCATCTGTAATTCTCAGGCCCGTTCCCATTCTACATAAATAAAATCACCCAATCCATGAACGAATGGGCGGGGCTGTGATGTACCTCCTTCAATGTCAGCGCAGAGTTCTTCGACTTGTACTTGTGACCAGACTCGGGGGCTGGAGACTTGTCATTTCTGAATCTTGGTCATGAGCAAAGGTGACCCTTGCAGATGGGCACTAACTCTTGGCTTTCCACTGAGGGGGGGTCCTCTCTCCCCGCGTTCCCTGGGGCCCCACAACCTGAAACACCGTGTCGCCCAACTGTGGGCGTTTTGCTTCTGTAAAACCAGGGAATCTAAGAGCCAAAGCAGTTTCCCCCCAATTCCTGTTCCCTGGTTAAACACCACCGAAGTAGATCGGGGCTGCTATGGCAACAGCCGTCACATCGTCCACTTGAGTGGATGCTGCGGAGACCGCCATTCCCGCCTGCTCCACGGGAAGTGCCGTGGGAACTGTTAACACGAAGCCCCTCTAGGCGGAGGCGTTTCCTGCGTTCCAGCAGGAATTCCTGGTGAGGTGTTTTTATTGACGTTTGTTTCTGCTGTTTGTTGAAAATATATTTAAGGTGTGGGCACTTAGCCCTTCGATTTTAGCAGCGGTGGGAATGCGCACCGATGAGTCTCCTCTTTAGTGCAAATCGCTTAGCCATTAAAGTGATGGCTCCCCTCGGGGCTGCAGTGAGCAGCCAGACCTGGTCTGTGGCACCACAATACCCGGAATGAAGTGCTGCCTTTTGTTCTGTTTCAAAGTGTTTGTTTATAACGTTTTTTAAATCTTACTTCTTATTTATTTACTCTAATATGTTTTTATTGATTTGAGAGCGAAAGGAAGGGAGAAAGAGAAACATCGATGAGAGAAACATTAATCTGTTGACTCCCATACATGCCCCAAGTGGGGATTGAACCCATAACTGGGGCATGTGCCCTGACCGGGAATCGAACCGTTGACCTTTCGGTGCACAGGACGACACTCAACCATTTGAGCTATACCGGCCAGGGCTATCACATGTTTTAAGCAACAAAGAAAATGCTTGAAATTACAGGAAATCGTGTACTTACTGAACACCCAGATATAACAAATGCTATCCTTTTGTCATCTTCAAAAATTTGTTATAGAAATAAAAAAAATAAGTATAGCGAAAGCCCCACCGCACTGCGCTCCCAGAGTCACCCTTTATCCTGAAGCTGGTGTATATTCTCATAATCACTGCATGTGTATAATGGCACTGCATCGTACCCTGGACTGTTAGCGATCGCTATGCAACAACTTGCCCCCCAGTGTAGCGGCACCTAACGAGCCTGTGTCAGGGGTTGGGAATCAAGGAGTGGGGGACTTGGCTCGGCGGTTCTGGTCCAGGGTCTCCCCTAAGGCTGCAGCATCTGAAGGCTGGAGGGTCCCCTCCAAGCTGGGTCATGTGCTTGCCAGGGCCCCTCCATTCCGTGCCATGTGGATCTTGCTACAGGCCTATCTGAATGTCCCCACGATGGGTTCCTGGTCAGCCCAGAACAAGTGAGCCCAGAGACAATGTGCGTCAGAGCATCCGAGACAGAAGCCACCTGCATTCTGTAAACTAATCTTGGAAGTGATACGGTGTCACTTCTGCCCTATCCTTTTGGTAGATGGGGGAGGGGAATACACAAGAGTAAATACCAGGAAGTGGAGTCATTGAAGGTCATCCTAGAAGCTGGCCATCAACCTCCTATATAGTAAAGAGCTAATATGCAAATGCTCATCACACCCTCATGCCCTCATGCCGGAACAGACACTCAACACTGGGGAGAGAGGGACCAGCCAGGCACAAATGAGCTCTCGAGAGAGGAATGGAGACCAGCCAGGCTGCGGCCCAGGAGAGGGACAAGCCGCCCCCCTCTGCGGTCCCGGGCACCAGTGGCTGGGCCTGCAGCCCGGGGGAGGGACAAGCCACCCATCCCACGGTCCCAGGTGCCAGTGGTTGCGCCTGCAGCTGCGGCCTGGGAGAGGGACAAGCTGCCCACCCCACGGTCCCGGGCGCCTGCAGCTGCGGCCGGCCTGGGTGAAGCCGGCCCGGGTCCTGGGTGTCTGCGGCCGGCCAGAGGGAGGGAAGCCCGGGTCCCAGATGCCTATGACTGGCCAGAGGAGGGAGTCCTGGGTCCCGGATGTGGGGCGAAGCAGAGGCGACTAGGGGCGATCAGGCCAGCAGGGGAGCAGTTAGGGGTGGTCAGGCAGGCAGGCAGAGGTGGTTAGGGGCAATCAGGCAGGCAGAGGTGGTTAGAGGCGATCAGGCAGGCAGGCAGGCGAATGATTAGGAGTCAGTGGTCCCAGATTGTGAGAGGCAGTCAGACATCCCCCAAGGGTTCCCAGATTGGAGAGGGTACAGGCTGGGCTGAGGGACACCTCCCCCGCCCTGTGCACAAATTTCATGCACCGGGCCTCTAGTATACCTATAAATAGTGTTTACAACAAAACACAAGTTGGTCATTTGGGTTTCTTGGTGTTTCTTAATTTACACGACTGCTGTTGTATGGTGGATATCCTTTGTCAACTTGCGTTACTGTTCACCATTACTTTTCCTAGGTTGCCCACATTCCTACAAGTACTAGGTCGTTCATTCTGACTGCTGTATAGTATTCCATTGTGTGAGTATACCCAGATCACTTACCCAGTGCCGCCTTGATTTACATCTGGTGTTTTCTAACATTTGCGAATATAAACAATACTTTGGTGATCCTCTTGTGCACGCAGATGAGATCTGGAAATGGAATTTCTAAATGATTTGGTGTGCTGGTCGTCAGCATTACTGGCTACCGTCAAATTGGTCTTCAAAGTAGCTGGGCCACCAGAATTTCCATTCTGTCAAAGTATTATCGTAGTTGTTTTGCTTTTTGCCAATCTGTGTGAAATAGTATCATATTTTAATTGATTACATCTGAGATGACTTACCTTTTGATATGTTTATGGAATGTTTGAGCTTTTTCTCAGATGGTGGATTTTTCTATTAACAGCTTTGCATGGGTTTCTACTTTTTTATTGACATATAAATTCTTTCTATATTTGAGATTAATTTTTCTGGGCTATGTGCATGGTGAATCTCTTCTGATCTCTCTGGCTTTTTTTTTCTTTCTTGTTTTTGGTGTCTTTTATTTACATTTTTTCTTAAATTTAGTGAAATAAAATTTACTAATCTTTCTTATGGTTTTACTCTGCTCTTATTTAAGAAATTCTTCCTTAATCTAAGAAAATAGAGTTGTTGTTTTTAAAGATACTATATACTTTCTAAAATTTTTCTTCTAAAATGTGAAATAGGAATCTAATTCTTATAAGGATATTCAATTTTCTCAACATCATTTACTGAATATATAGTTTCCCCTCTGATTCCTCTCAATATTTAATTATGGAAAATTTAAATATGTGTATTGGCCATTTTTTCTTCAGCCATGTTCAGTCTGTTTAACCTATTCAGTGAGTTTTCAGTTGCATCGACTATATTTTTCATTCTAGACATACTATTTTGCACTTTTTCAAACCTACTAACTCAATTTTTGTAGTGTTCTATATTTTGTTGTGGCTTCTATCCCCTTTATCTCCATTATCATTTTTAATTTAATTTGAAAGGTTGGCTAGGGAATATTCAAAAGCTACAATGAATCATATAGTGCCCCGCTCAGGGACAATCCTATGAGTCCATAAAGGCCGCCCTCATGATTATTTTTTTCAGCCTTATGATCGCCCCTGCCTGCCTGATCACCCCTAACTGCTCCTTATGATCTTAGGAAACATCCACATTCTAGTACAGTGGTTCTCAACCTTTCTAATGCCGCGACCCTTTAATACAGTTCCTCATGTTGTGGTGACCCCCAACCATAAAATTATTTTCGTTGCTTCTTCATAACTGTAATTTTGCTACTGTTAATGAATCGTAATGTAAATATCTGTGTTTTCCGATGGTCTTAGGCTCTACAGCAGCGGTTCTCAACCTGTGGGTGGCGACATTAGAAAGGTTGAGAACCACTGTACTGGAATGTGGATGTTCTTTAATCTATTTCACCAATCGTTATTCGTAGACATGTAGGTCGTTTCCAATCTCTGGTTGTTAGAAACAATGGATACCATGTATATATGTCTGCTAACACCCGGGAGTATGCCTCTCGGTGAGAGTGTTGGAAGTGGACTTGCTGGGTTAAAGGGGACTCACCTGTGACTTTGATTGATGACTTTGATGGAAGTTGTTGCATGGCTGCGGTAGAGGGGATGCTTCTCTGTATCCGGCTCTGCCCGTTCTCTGGCGTGGACCTGGTGGCCTGTTCCTCCAGGCAGCCTCACCAGCGTGGGATCATCACATGCCAGGAAACTGTGCCAATCTGATAGGCGTAGAACATGATCTCAGTGTGACTTTAATTTGTTCTACTTTATATGCATGAGGTTGAGTTTATTTTCTAAGGGCATTTGTTTTTCCTTTTCTGTGAACTATCCACTCATATCTTTTTCCCATTTATTTTTTCCTGTTAGGTTCTTAGTATATTTTTGTTGGTGGTGGTAGTTTTTCTGTATTTATCTGTAGGAGCTCTCTATGTAGTTAAGAAATTAGTCATTTGTCTGGAGAAAAAAAAAAACTTGAATTCATATCTCAATGGTAAGTTATTTTTGAACTTATAATGAATTTTAATAGAAAATATTTATTTTTATGTATTTAAGTATATCAGTTGTTTGCTTTAAGGCTCTTAGGTTTCATGTCACGTGTTAAATGGTCTTTCTCACTAAAATTTTTTGTGATTTATTCAAGGACTTTCATGTTTGATTTACTTTGGCATAGAATGTACGTAAACTATTTTCTCCGAAGATGACTACCCAATTGTACCTATAACATTGAATAACCCACCTTTTCTTTATTAATTTGAAATCCCACTATGATTTCATATTAAATTCCAGTCAATATTTAGGACACATATATTTATTTATGGATTTTTTTAATTCTGTTCCATTGATGTGTCTTATAGTATTAGATTCTTTTTGTTATTTTCTTTTCAAAACTTCCTTCCTAGTCTTTCTTAATTTTCTTTCCTTCCTGAACTTTTGAATTCGCTTGTTTAGTTAAAAAAAATTTTTATTGGTAAGTTAGTGAGTTTCTAATCACTTTAAACACAGCTACTGCATCGTCTCACGCAGACTGTTGTGTTTTCTGTCATCGATGGGGGTTAATTCCTCCTTCTGTGTCTGTGGACTGTTCTCTCTTGGTGGGTATTTTCTCACTTGGTCTGCAATGTTTTGCTGGGGGCTTATTTAGTGGGAGTGCCCACCCCCGCCCTCACCCTCTGGGAGAGTTCAGTGCACTTTGGGTTGTAAAAGTGTCGCTAAAAAGCAGTGTCGGCCCTGGCTGGTGTGGCTCAGTTGGTTGGGCATCATCCCGTGCACCAGGAGGTTATTGGTTCCATTCCCGGTCAGGGCACAGGCCCGGGTTGTGACTCCATCCCTGTTGGGGAGCATGCCAAAGGCAGCCAGTTGGTGGTGTTTCTCTCTCATCGATAGTTCTCTCTTCCTCTCTCTCCTCTCTCTAAAATCAATAAACACACTTTTCATGAAAAAAGCCATGTTGCATCTGTTCTGCTGAGTGTCCTCAGATCATGAAAACTTCAGGGTTTCTGCACCAAGGCCGGAAGCTTGAGGTTGCGTTTGGAGGCTCCATTTGTCCTGGGAGATTCTTCCTTGTCCTCCTTCCCCCCCACCCCCCGCCCGCCCTGCCTCCTCACACCTTGGACAGTTAGACTTCCATGTGGGTAGTTTTCCAGCTCCTTCCACCAGTGGACCAGGATGTCACTGGCATCTCGGCTCTAGGGTCCATCTCCTTGATGCTGGGGTCAAGTCTTCTGCCACTCCCCCCCCCCCCACCCCCCCACACACACACACCTGGGCTTTGTAATCCTAACCGCCCCCCCCACACACACACACACACCTGGGCTTTGTAATCCCAACCGCCCCCACACACACACACACACACCTGGGCTTTGTAATCCCCACCACACACACACACACACACACACACACACACACACACACACACACCCCTGGGCCTTGTAATCCCCACCACACACACACACACACACACACACACACCTGGGCTTTGTAATCCCCACCACACACACACACACACACACACACACACACACACACACACACACCCCTGGGCTTTGTAATCCCCAACACACACACACACACACACACACACACACACACACACACCTGGGCCTTGTAATCCCCACCACACACACACACACACACACACACACACACACACACACACACACCTGGGCTTTGTGATCCCTAGCCCTGGGGCCTATGTCTGAGCTCAGCTACGTATTTAAAAGTTGGGAATTATATTTGATCCTCATTTCTGTGTGTGATCGTTGGAGGAAGTGCCACCTTTGTGCCAACCAGCACACGACGGAGCCAAAACCCTTTGGGAGCGGCCCTTCTCTCCCCGTGTCTTTGGGTTGTCATCTCATTTGTGTCTGACAGACACTTAGCTCCTAGGACTGGGCTTCCCTGTAAGGGTTGGGACAGGGTGGGAACGAGGCCAGCGAGTGAGAGAGCTCACCTCCTGGGGAGCTTTATAGACGCACGTGGCCCACGTCCTCACCTCCTGTCTCAGCCAGGGCATCTCAGGGCGCCGGTTGGTGGGAGGGTGGTGGGCATTTTGGGAAAAGGGCCCCAGATGCTTCTGTTACGCTGCCCTGCCTCTTCTCAACCGGCCCCCTCTCCACACCCCTCCCGAGAGGCACTCTTCCAGCCTCAGACCAGAGCCCGTAGACGAGGCGGCAGTCAGGGTGTGCATGGAGCTGGCCCGCCTGGATCTTCAGCCGATGGTCTCACGTCCCTGGAACAGATCCTGGAGACGGGCCCTGTCAACGGCCCGTGTCTCCGGGGCCAAGCGTCCTGCATCCAGGAAAATAATAGCGTTCAAACTGACAACTCTCTTCATGTGTCCACAGCTTCTGAAATGCCACCCAGCTCTTTTTATAGCTGGAGACGTGCAGCCCCCGGCGCTGTGCGGATGGCAGCTTGTACACGGAGGCATCGTGGGTTTGGCAGTCCTCACTGAGTTTTCTTTGCTGCAGGTTGAAAGTGGATCATCTGGTCCATGTTCATGTGTAAAAATAGGAACATTCGCTGTTAAGAACAGAGCTGCGGAGCTGTGCTCTGCCTTCTACTTAGAATCCCATCAAACGATGTCAAGGCCAGCTGGTGGGGCTCGGTGGTTGTGCATTGACCTATGAACCAGGAGGTCACAGTTCGATTCCCAGTCAGGGCACATGCCAAGGCTGTGGGCTTCCCCAGTAGGGGGCGTGCAGGAGGCAGCCGATCAATGATTCTCTCTCATCATTGATGTTTTTATCTCTCTTCTCTCTCTCTCTCCCTTCCTCTCTGAAATCAATAAAAAATATATCTTAAAAAAAAAAAAGAGCCCTAACTGGTTTGGCTCAGTGGATAGAGCATCGGCCTGTGGACTGAAGGGTCCCAGGTTCGATTCCGGTCAAGGGCATGTACCTTGGTTGCAGACACATCCCCAGTAGGGGATGTGCAGGAGGCGGCTGATGGATGTTTCTCTTTCATCGATGTTTCTAACTCTCTTTCCCTCTCCCTTCCTCTCTGTAAAAAAATCAATAAAATATATTTTTTTTAAAAAAAGAAGAAAAGAAAAAGATGTCAAAGCCACAGGGCCCCCAGGGCAGAGACTGGGCAGCCCTGCTTCCTCCTTTCATAGGGGGGACCCCTGAGCCCCGGCAGCAGTGGCTTTCACGTGCCCACGGAGCAAGTGGCCCTGGGTCCAGACGTCTGTGCTGCAGGTCCAGACCCTCCTCGGAAACCACCTCGGGACTGAGTAACCCGTCTTCGGAAACTGTTCACTTTCTTCTGCATGCCATGGCGAAAAAGATCTGTCCATTCTCGTTTTTGTTTATTTATTTATTGTTTAATTTTATTTCATCTCTTCCATCACCATTTATGCAATCACCACACTGTTCTCCATTAGTGTAGAAGTCCTCGGACATATATTTTCATTCTTCCTGGGTAAATCCATAGTGTGGCATGGCTAGTTCATATGACAGAAATATGTTTCATTTCCCAAAAAAACTGCCAAACTGTTTTTCATAGTCACGTTCCAGTTCCTCTACATTCCACCAACATTTGCGATGGTCGGTCTTTTGTTGTTGTTAATCTCACGCAAGGATATTTTTTCCATTGAGTTTTAGAGAGAATGGCAGGGAGGAGGGAGAGAGAGAGAGAGACAGAGAGACAGAGAGAGAGAGAGAGAGAGACATGTGAGAGAGAGACATCGACTGGTTGCCTCCTGCATGTGCCCCAACTGGGGCCAGGGATGGAACCTGCACCCCCAGTACCTGATCTTGACCGGGAATCAGACTTGACACCCTCTGTGTGTAGGCCAACCTCTAACCACTAAGCCATGCTGGACAGGGCTCAGTCTTTTCTATAAAATTAATTATAAAACATTTCAAATCCTCACCCAAGGAGGACAATGCCCCAACCAGCTGAGCCACACCGGCCAGGGCTGGTCAGCCTTTTCCATTTTAATAGCTACTTGGTGGTACCTCACTGTGGTTTGAATTTGCATTTCCCCGATGACTTAATAACCTGGAGCATCTCTTCACGTGGGTATATGCCACTCACACATCTTGGCTGAAGTGTCTTTTCAGATTTTCTTGCCCATTTTTATATTGAATTCTTCGCCTTCTCATTATTGCGTTTTCAGAGTTCTGTATGTTCGGAATTCAAATCCTTTATAAGAAATGTAACTTGCAAGTATTTTTTCCCCAGTCTTTTCTGTCGCTTAATATCATCTTTCAAAGAGAAGGTCTTAATTTGGATAAAGTAAAACTCATTCTTTTTTTCCTTTACGGTGGGTACTTTCTGGTATTATAACTAAGACATGTTCTGCCTAACTCAAGGACTTTTCCTCCTGTGCTTCCTTATAGAATTCTTCTAGTTTCAGAAAAGGGTTATTTAGTTTCCAGGTAATGATGGATTTTCCAGGTATCTTTTCTGTTATTGACTTCTAACTTAATTCTAACTGTGGTCAGAGAACATAGAATAAACCAAGCCTTTTTATGGTTATTAAAACTTGTTTTATAGACTGTAATAGGGCCCATCTTGTTAAATATTTCATCTGCTCTTGAAAACAATGAATAGTCAGCTGTGTGGGTGGAGTATTCTATAAATTGTCAATTAGGTCAAGCTGGTTGGTAGTGCTGGTAAGGTAGGCTGTGTCCTTACTTATTTCTGTCCACTTGCTCTATCTATTATTGAGAAAGGGATGTTGAAATCTCTATTTTTGTGGATTTGTTCATTTCTCCTTGCAGTTTCATCATTCTTTTTCCATGTATTTTGAAACTCTTATTAGGTACATAAACATTTCGTATTGTTATGTCCTGTTTACGATTGAACATTTTATTGTTATGAAATTACCATCCTCATCCCCAGCCATACTCTTTGCTCTGAATCTACTCTGTTTAGCCTTATTATAAACTCTGGGTTTCTTTTGATTAGCATTAGTGTGATACATCTTTTTCCATCCTTTATCTTTTAATATAGCTGAGTATTTACGTTTAAAATGGGTTACTGGTAGGCAGCATATAGTCATGAAATTAAATATTGCTTTTTATCTCATTTGACAACCTCTGCTTTCTCGTTGGGGTGTTTAGACCACAGATTGGCAGACAACAGCGTGCCAGCCAAATCTGGCATGTAGCCTGTTTTTGAACCAAGAATAGTTTCTACATCTTTAAAGGGCTTATGTAAAAAGGATCAGAAAGAGTATATGATAGAAATCGTTTGTGGCCCAAAAAGCTTACCGTGTTTTCTATGTGGTCCTTGCAGAGAAAGTGTGCCAGCCCCCGGTGTAGACTGTATTGAATGTGATGATCGGTGTGGTTGTGTTTAAGTCAACCATGTTGTTATTTGTGTTATCTGTCTCACCTGTTCTTTTTCCACCTGTTTTCCTCATATCCTGCCTTCTTTTGGATTATTTCTGTTCCTTTTTTATCTCCTCAGCTAGTTAATTAGCTGTTACTCTTTGTTGTGTTACTTTAGTGGTCGCCTTAGGGTTTATAGTGTACACCTTTATCGAAGTCTGCCACTTCATACAGTAGAAGAACCCACAACTGTATACCTCCACTTCTCCCCGCTGCCCCCTGTGCTGTCACTGTCCTACAGTTCACTTATGCGTATGTTAACCCACCCAGTATATTGTCGTTGTTCTTGCTTTAAATCAGTTACCTTCTTACCTGTTTGCAGTTAAGCATGCAGGTGTTCGCATGGCCTCCATAGTTCTCATTTCTGGTGTTCATCGTTTCCTTGTGTAGGTCTAGGTTTCCGCCTGATATCATTGATCTTCTGCTTGAAGAGCTTCCTTTAGTGTATTTTATAGGGCAGGTCGGCTGTGATGATTTTTTTTCAGCTTTATTGAGGTATAAGTGAAAAATAAAAGTTATATATATTTAAGAGGTACAACTCAATGTTTTGGTATACACATGCATTGTAGAATGATCACCACAATCAAACTAACGAACATATTCATCCCCTCACACAGTTACCATTTTCTTTCTTTTTTGGCGGTGGTGTTGGTAGAATATTGAAGATCTACCCTCTTAGCAAATTTCAAGTATACAATATAATATTGTTAACTACAATCACCACATTGTACATTACATCTCTAGGTCTTATTCATCTTACATACCTGAAACTATATACCCTTTGGCCCACATCTCCCCATTCCCCCCTCCCTCCAGCCCCTGGCAGCCACCAGTCTACTCTTGGCTGCTTAGTTCGACTATTTTAGATTCCACATATAAGTGAGATCTCCCAGCATTTGCCTTTCTGTGTCTGGCTTATTTCTCTTAGCATAGTATCATCTAGGTCCATTCATGTTGTCATAAATGACAAGGTTTCCTTTTTTTTTTAAGGCTGGATAATATTCCAGTGTATATGTGTGTGCGCATCTTCTTGTGATGAATTCTTTCGGCTTATGTGTGTCTGAAAATGTCTTTATCTTTACTTTTGAAAGATATTTTTGCTTGGTATAAAATTTAGGTTGGCAGTGCGTCCCCCCACCACCACCACCACCACCACCTCCACCCCATGTCTTATAGCTTGCATTATTTCTGACATGAAATCTTCTTTAATCCTTTTTGTCTCTTTGTATAAAATATTTCGTTTTTCTCTCTCTGCTTTTAAGATTTTCTCTTTATCACTGGTTTTCAGGGATTCACTGGTGTAGTCTACTTCATGTTTCTTGTGCTTTGGATTCTTTGAGCCACTTGGATCTGTGGTTTATAGTTTCCATCAAATTTAGAAAAATTATGTTAGATCTTCAAATATTTTTTCTCCTCACCCCCTTCTTTCATTTGGGTAGTCTAATTGCATGGATATCAGCCCCTCTAAGTAGTCCCACATGTTACTGAGCTTCTCTATATGTTTTGCTCCTTAATATTTCATTTTGGATTACTTCTATTATATTTTCAAGTTCGCTAGTCTTGTTTTCTACAGTGTATAATCTGCTATTAATACTGTGCGGTGTATTTTTCATCTTGCATATTGCAGTTTTTATCTCTAGAAGTTTGATTTAGGTCTTTTCTAAAAATAGCTAGTGTCAGTATTGAGTTGAATCCTTGAGCACCCAGCGAGGGTGCAAGAATTGTTTGCTGGTTTTGGAACCACTCCCTCCGCACATTGGAATTGGGCTCAGGAACCCAAAACAGTGCTCAATACTTTTGTATCTTGACAAATATTCCTGAGATTTGTTCTTTTTTTAAATATATTTTTATTGATTTCAGAGAAGAAGGGAGAGGGAGAGAAAGATAGAAACATCAATGATGAGAGAGAATCATTGATCAGCTGCCTCCTGCAAGCCCCCCACTGGGGATTGAGCCCACAACTTCGGGCAAGTGCCCTTGACCAGAATCGAACCTGGGACCTTTCAGTTCGCAGGCCGATGCTCTATCCACTGAGCCAAAATGGTTAGGGCCTGAGATTTGTTCTTGATCGGTTAAGTTACTTAAAAAGAGTTGATCCTGTCGTGCCTTGCCTTTGAGCATCATGAGATGGGATGAGAGCAGTGTTTAATCTATGGTTAATTTTTCCTGTGACAGACAAAAGACTCTTCGTGCTCTCGGGGACACCCTGTGAGCTGGGTTTGTTCTTTCTCTTTCTCTCTGGGAAAGAGAGTGAACAGGAAACAGTTGGCAATAGGCACTATTCTCAGCCCTATGTGAGCCCCAAGCACTACTGCTTCCATTCCTCTCCAGTGGTTCTTGCACAGGATGTCACTCCTTTTTTTTGGTCAGCCCCCAGATGAAGGCTCCAGGGGGCCCCTGGGGAGTATGGAATTTCCTTCTGCACAGCTGCCCTCTGTCCTTGACTCTCCCTACAAACTCTGCCAGGTTCGTCCACCTGTCTCCCCAGCGCGGGGTGCTCTGCTGGCTTCTGCCCGTGTCTCTGTTCCCTGCGCCGCCACCCGGAAACGTTCCCGCGTCATCAGTACGCTGAACGACTGTCCTCGCTTCATCTGTTGCCCGCCTCTCAGGACTTACGGTCGCTCCTCACCCAACTTCCAAGATCTCCAGAATTTTCTTTCCATATACTTTGTCCAGTTTCTGAGTTATTTCAGGTGGGAGGGTACATCTGGTCCCTCCTACTCCGTTTTGTCTGGAAACAGAAGTGATTTCAGGTCATTTTAAGTTCTTTATGCCTCCCTGGATTAGGGTTTTTGCACTGAGTATGTTCCACCCTCATAATTGCATGTGTTAAAGCATCTCTATTTATAAAGCAAATACATGTTTTAAAAGACAGATGACCTGCGGTGAAAAGACATTTGCAACTGCCTCCCGGGTGAGAGCCTCGTCTAAGTGTCGGCCAGCAGAAGCCGCGGGATCGGTTTTAGCTGGCTTTCTCTTTGTTCGCCACTCGTCATGAATTCGATGGTGCACTCATTTACCACTCTCGATTCTGGGTGTTCTGTACACTGTACATGTAACATAGGACCAGCGTGGGGTGGAGAAGGAGCACCTGGGCCAGTCCGACCCAGGTGGTCATGGACTCCATGAAGAGTGTGGGTCAGGCTGGTGCAAGGACACTACCCATTGTAGAGGTTTTGTGGTTGTTGAATATACTCTTTTAAGTACTTTGTTCTTTAAGTATAGTTGACATACAATATTATATTAGCTTTAGGTGTACAACACAGTGATTTGACATCTACATACCTTAAAATACGATCAGCACATTAAGTCTAGCGATCCTGTCACTATGCAAACATCACAATATTCACTAACTATATCCCCCTTCACCTTTTCACCCATCCCTCTGCCCTCATCCCCTCTGGCAAGCACCATTTTGATCTCTGGTGTTTTTTTTTCAGTCTGTTTGGAGGCTTTTGGGTTTGGCTTGGTTTTTGTTTTGTTTCATTTTCTGGGTTTTTTTTAGATTCCACATGTAAGTGAAACCATACAGTATTTGTCTTTCTCTGTCTGACTGATGTCACTTAGCATAATACTCTTTGGGCCCACCCATGTTGTCATGAATGGCAAGATTATGTTTTTTCGTCTGTTTGTTTTTTATGGCTGAGTAATATTCCATTGTGCATATGTACCACGTCTTGGTCAATTCATTTGTGGACACCCAGGTGTCTTCCATGCCTTGGCTGTCATAAGGAATGCCGAATGAACACGGGTGCATATGTCTTCTCGCATTAGTGTTTTTCTTTTCTTTGGAGAGCTACTCAGAAGTGGGATTGCTGCGTCCTATGGTGCAGCCATTATGAAAAAACAGTGTAGAGATTCCTCTGGAAACTGAAAGTAAAGCTGTCACATTGTAGAATTAGGACCCTCCAGAGCGTGGGCCCAGGTGACTCCACCGGGGAGGTCCCCAGAATGCAGGCGGGTTCAGCTGAGCTTTTGGCTGTGGATACTGCTGCTCTCTTCCTTTCTCCCAACCAACCTACCCAGCTCGGCCTGCCAGGCACGGACCGATGCTCTCACCTGCCCTCCGGGGAGTGCCTGGTGCCTCCCTGTGTGCCCACATGAGCCTTGAAACACGCTGTCATTTCAGTCCCGAGGGATGGACCCGCCGAACTGCCACCGAGACTCCCCCAGGGCTCGCCCAGAGCCTGAGCCGTTGGACCTGGTGCCATGAGGCTGTGGCTTGATAAAGCGTGGGGGGGGTATCTCTTTTGTCGTGTGTTAGCTATGGACTGCTCATCTCATAGCTGTGCATTTCCCCCTTCTGTCTCCTCAGAAATTGCAGGTACCCCGGTGTCTGAAATTTCTGGGCCTTTCTCAACAGACGACATAGCCAGCAACTGTGTCCCCACCCTGCCTTTGAACGAGCCCATTTTGTGGATCGTCTCCTACACGCTCATGAGTGTGTGTGGAATCATCCTTCTTACCTTAATCATCCTGCTGCTCCTCCCGTACCGGTGTCGGCACGCGCCCCGGGACCCCGAGGCTGTCAACGATGAGTCCTCCCTGGTCCGGCATCGCTGGAAATGAAGAGCAAAGCCTGAACTCCAGCAGCCTTGAACGCAGCTACTAAGAGAATTAAGTCCCAGGTGCAGCAGGCAGGGGGCGCCAGGCCAGGGTGCTCCCCATGTCCATTCCTCTTAAATCTCTCTTCTGCTCCCAGATGCCTTCCAGATTCACTGTATTTTGATTCTTTTGATTTCTTCGCGTCCTTCTTCCGAGGAAAATGATAATAAAAAACCACCTCATTCTAAACCAAAACAGAGTGAACTGGGCTTCAGACTCTATGTGACTGGCATACCACACCGTCTTGATGTGCCTCGAAATAAAAGCAAGCCGTGGCTAGCGCGCCTCGCTCCGCTCCCATCTCTGCAGAAGGGAGTGCATATAGTCTCTCTCTTTCCTCAGCTCCCAGAAGCTTTTCATCCATTGCACTTAAGGGAGTTCTGCACCGGGCGTCCACCAGGGCCCGAGGGGTCCAAGAAGGCTCCCGATACGATGGCAGCCTGGGGCCTGATGATAGAACCGTCTGCCCTTCTGAGTCGGAGACAGCAGCAGTTTTCTGGGCCTTTCTGGGCCCTGAATGGAGATCGGCACCCAGGGGTCCTCACCACCCTCTCTGCAGATGGAAGGCCTTTGCCCATCGCGATGGAGTGAGGAGGAAGCCTGCTTTTTGTACTCAATGCCTCCATAGTATTGTTGGCGTGGAGGTAAAAGACAAACGCTACCTCCACCGTGACTCTGCCCGGGGTCCTAGCCCAGGTGGGGGTGCAGGAGGCTGGCTCCGAACCGCACACGCATCGGGAGCTCCCGCCACCACGCTGGGCTTTGTCTCCTATGCTCATCTTAAAGCCAGTAAGCGGCGTTTCAGTGACAGAAACAAAGTCTATGTCACTGGCTTAGTGGTTCCTTTTCCCAAATCTTCTACGAAGGTAGGTTGATGGTGACCCTTGAGAGAAGCAGGAAGCGGCTAAATGCCTGCACTTCTGACCGGCTCTCGGGGGAAGGAGGACGCAAGACATGCCAAGGACTTGGAGGGACCTTGTAGCTATTCCTGTGCTTTGAAACCACGCGTCTCCATGTGCAGAACCCCTTGGACTCAAGCACACCCGCCTGCATCCGCTTAAACCAACCGGTTGAGCGGGTGACCCACATGCCTCTTCCCTGGGGCGCGTTCCGTCTTTGGCGCCCCGTTGGGGTGCAGGGGTATCTTTATCTGGGGAAATCCCCTCTTGCTATCATTTGAGGCCTTTGCCAAAGAAAAGCAAAAACCTGTAACTCGATATAATCAGCCTTATATGATCTGATGTACCTGGGAGAAGGGCTCCAAGCCAGCGTCCCTTCTCCCTTGTCTGTGTGCCAAGTTCAATGTTCACTCTGCGTTGCCATTGCGGTGAGTTGGATGTGTAATAAAATCCCACTGGAAGGGCTAACGGTGGAGGACCTCCTCTGGCTGGAGTGTGGTTTGTGTCCCACGTAGGCTACCTGTGGGCTGTCGGCCACCTGCTCCGCTCACTGGGTCCCCAGGTCGCCTCCCTATTTAGAAATAAATGCCAGTGCCAAAGGGATGGGAGGCCGCGCACTACGTGTCCTGGTGACCTCACAGACCAGCTCTCGCAGGTGCTTGTGCAGAAAAACATGACCTTTCTGTGTTATTCTAGCTACAGTTCAAGCACGGCAGGATTGAGCCCTCTCGGGATGGGGTGGTGGGATGAAACTTATCAGATTCTCGCCATCACGTCTGGTCTCAGCTCGTTAGTATATGGAAGATCTATCTCAGAGTTAGAAATCTCCGGAGGCCTAATCCTCTCCTTCCCTTATTGGCCTTCTCACTGGCAGCTGTTTTGTAGGCCACTTTGCCTAGAAGGGAAGGCAGCACCCCTCGATGGCACCTCCCCCTTGCTTCGAAAAGCCTGACCCCCTGAAATAAGAGAGTTGCAGGTGTGACCTGGTTAGTTTTGCTTCCTACGTCTTCGGGGCAGGTGTCCTCCGTGCCATTTCCCTGGTCAGGTGTCTGAGCTCAGAATGTTTCTATTGCAGCCCATTAGCAGACACGTACATGATAAGAGCCAATTCGATTTCATGCTGGGGTGTTTGGAGGAAGTGTGCTATAATTCTCTGTATTTCGTCTCAAGTTTCTCTACCTTTTCATCTCCTGTGTCATTGGATGTGACATTTTAATGGGAATACTTAAATTACAAAAGCCTAATTTAGCACCAAGAATGAAACAGACCCATGGATGCGGGACATTTTCTTGGCATAGCTTGCTGCTGAAAATTGGACCCTGAGTCAAAACCCCGTTAGCGGCTCCCACCTCCTCCAGTTACGTAAATTGAGACTTGGCTCAGGAAACCTTCAAGGAGCTTGTTTTGAGCAGGAGAGGAAGTAGCAACCGTTTGAGGGTGTCATTCTGAGCCGGTGACACACCGTGAGAAGTGCTGGGAGGTGGTTCTTTCCTGAAAGCTGCAGCTTAGCATCAGGCTGTTGTCAAACCCTTGTCAGCTCTCTGATGGGCAATGGACGCTTCTACGGCAGGGGTTCTCAACCTTTCCAATGCCGCGACCCTTTAATACCGTTCCTCATGTTGTGGTGACCCCCAACCATAAAATTATTTTCGTTGCTACTTCATAACTGTAATTTTGCTACTGTTAATGAATCGTAATGTAAATATCTGTGTTTTCCGATGGTCTTAGGCTCTACAGCAGCAGTTCTCAACCTGTGGGTCGCTAGCAGGATCGCCTAAGACAGTGGTCGGCAAACTCATTAGTCAACAGAGCCAAATATAACAGTACAACGATTGAAATTTCTTTTGAGAGCCCAATTTTTTAAAAAACTTCTTCTAACGCCACTTCTTCAAAATAGACTCGCCCAGGCCTGTGGTATTTTGTGGAAGAGCCACACTCAAGGGGCCAAAGAGCCACATGTGGCTCGCGAGCCGCAGTTTGCCGACCACTGGCCTAAGACCATCGGAAAACACAGATATTTACATTACGATTCATAACCGTAGAAAAATTACAGTTATGAAGTAGCAAAGAAAATTATTTTATGGTTGGGGGTCACCACAACATGAGGAACTGCATTAAAGGGTCGCGGCATTAGAAAGATTGAGAACCACTGTTCTATGGGAACAATCCTTATAATCCTGATGAAGTATTTGGAAGCCTGAAATGAAATCCTGTCTTCAGCAACCAAAGCTGTTTAGGAAATGGAACAGGCCCCTTCTTTCCTGGGGAATTGGAAAGCACCCCAAGTGAGAGCTCGGGGTCACCCGGCATTTCTCATGCTGTTCTGTATTCCTTCTGAACCTGAAACACGTGCGCAGCGTGAAAGGCCCCTGTGTGTGACAGCACAGGCTTCCTGAACATAGTCCGCTCCCCAACATCAGGAAGGATTTTACCTGATTCACCGGGAAATGCAGAGGTTCCGGTTGGAGATCAGTGTGGGGTTAACTGTGGATCAAAATTATGAAAGGACCTCCCAGCGATGCATCCCTCACTGCGTGGAGCTTCGGGTCATAGATTTTGCAAAGCAGTTGTGATTACATGATCTCATTTAGGAGGTGAGGAGGGAGTGTTTCATTATTTAATAGGATCCCTGGGAGAATGAAAATGTGTTAATTTCCCCTGTCCGGGCCCCCACGTCGGGGAGCTGCCAAGCCTGGTTCTCTTCTCAGTTCTGGCCTGGTGCCACTTGATGTCACTGGGAATAAATCGCCGCCCCACAGCCGGCTTCATCAACAACAATAATCCAGTTTCATAGACTCATTAAGGGAAACCAGACCATCGCCTGGGATAGAAGTGTGTTTTCGCTTGCACAGACTTATCACAATTGATGACAGAATTGTTCAGAATGAAGACTTGCCAGGAAGAGAATCTTTATTGTTTTTTTAGGAAAAAAAAACACACTAAACACCATAAAATGTAAAATTACAGTTTTGCCAAGAAAGATACTAGAGGTTTAGTGCCAAGAGAACTGCACGCAACAGACCTTACTGTGCACGTTTCTGCTGGGTCGTGAGAATGTCACATTCAAACTCATGACTGTTTACCAATTAAACAGCAAAGGGGGAGAAGACATGCTGGGAGCGGGAAGGAAAATTTAAAAATAATCAGAAGCATGGAACAAAATAAGCGGAATTGGCTCTTTTAAAAAAGTAGCTTTAATTCCAGGAACCCACAGATGTCTCTTACCCTTAAAGTTGCTGAATCAATTGGAGATGCAAATTATTTTATACAGCCGCCAACCCCAAACATCAGGAATATTCCAGCTGGGGTCCCGTGCCCCGTGTCAGCCTGGGCAGTGAGAAAAGTGGGCTCTTGCCCTGTGCATGGCCCAGGTCAGGTGATGAGCATCCCCAGGTGACTCTGGTGAGCGCCGACATGCTTCTGGCCTTGGGCAGGTAGAGACAGCCTGCCATGGCCGTCAGCCACGTCCGTGGAGTGTGGAAGTGAGAGCAGAGCCAGGCCTGCTGGTGACATCAGAGTGTCTGCCAAACCTCTAGTTCCCTTAGCTACTGGAACTAAATACAGGGGGGGGGGGGGCAAAAGTAGGTTTACAGTTCATATGGAAAATAATACAACAATACTATATAATAAAAGGCTAATATGCAAATCAACCGAACAGTGGAATGACCGGTCGCTAGGACGCGCACTGACCACCAGGGGGGCAGACGCTCAACACCGGAGCTGCCCCTTGGTGGTCAGTGCACTCCCACAGGGGGAGTGCTGCTCAGCCAGAAGCCCTGAGCTGGGCTCACGGCTGGCGAGCGCAGCGGCGGTGGCGGGAGCCTCTCCCACGGCAGTGCTAAGAATGTCCGACTGACAGTGGGGAGCGGGCCTAAGCCATCAGTTGGACGTCCCCTGTGGGCTCCTGGACTGTGAGAGGGCACAGGCCAGGCTGAGGGACCTCCTTCCCCTCCCACCCCCCGAGTGCACGATTTTCATGCACCGGACCTCTAGTTAGTAAGTAATAATACAAGACTAAACTCTGTGCTTTGCAGACTCACCATTATAAACCTACTTTTGCCCAGCCCTGTATGGGTGAGGATACTGCTGCAACCAATCAATACAGTGTTTTCTCCCCTACCCCTGAACTTCCTCGGGGTTCCTTATAATCCGGTGTTAACATGCAGATGGCCAGTGTTTCTAAACGACGTCGTACTGTGTGATTTCACAGCAACGTTGCTCTTAATGAGTGCCGGTCAGCTCGGGCTGGGCCAAGAGGCACAGAAAGGTTCCTGATAAACTCAGACCCAGCCCAGGAGAGAGTGACTCTGGACACCTGGTCTCTTAAGGCCCCGGGGCGGCCTGGCCCCTCGATACCGGCTGGATGGAGTTTGCGGTGCCTACGAAGCAGTGATGACGTGTGGGCGTTTCTCTTTGCAGGTGGAAAATTATTTGTATAAGACCAACTGGGCGAAGGCTAAATTTGTAGGTTCCACCTGGGTACCCCACCCAGGTCAGTCCGAGGAGGGTATTTTGCCACTATGGTCGTGTGATTGTGTAGTTACAAATGACAGATCTGTGAAATAGATTCCGAGTCCGTTGAGCCCAGCTGTCATCTTCATGGTATCACGGAAGGGGGCCTTGAACCCTCCAGTACCTTGACACCTAGCCTCCTTACCATTCGTGTTTTCCCACAGACTGCTCTTCATTCCTATTGGAATGTTTCTATTTTGACTCGTGATGGAGGCACGGATGAGGGGGTCTGAGAAGGCAGGGGTCTCCCCAGGCACAGGCTGTGTTTCTCTGTGGCTGGATGTGCCCCCGGTGGCTGGGATCGCTAAGAGAACTAAGGTGTCAGCTCCCTTCGTCGTATCTGTCGGAGCGAAATTTCACAGGAGCCTGGCAGTTTTGAAGTGAGCGCCTCTGAGTGAAAGTTCAGAAAACATTCGATGTTTCTCTTTTTGAGATAAAGAAAAAGGGATCCAAGTCCATGAAGGGTCTCTATAATGAAAACCACCCGAAATAAACTCCCTCAACTCCAGTTTCTTATAGAATGTTGTGTTCTTTGTGGCTGGTGTTATCAGCTTGGCATTTTTCTCTCTTTCCTCATTGCAGGTGCAATGTTGTCATCAGTGGGGGTCGGACGCGCTCAGGGTAGCCGTTAGTACCTGTGAGGAGAGAGAGAAGAAATCAGATTTGTCATGTAATGAAAGCTGAATCCTTGTCATCTAAAATGGTGTCTGTCCTCCCATTTCTGTTACTTGCACAGTTAAATATGCTTAAAGTGTAAAATCCCTGTGCTCTGCCTCTCAAAGCAGACACGCATGTTTCCTTAGGAAGGCTGCAAACCTGTGCCCTGAAGCAGCCGCCAGGAATTGCGCTTTGCAAGCTGTAGTGTGTAGACCTCAGACTAACAGCCTTTCATACTCAATTCTTAAGTGTACCTTGTACTTTTTAAAATGCTTAAGAGTATTTTGTATCTCCCTTTTGGAATTTCCCTCCACTTCCAGTACACGGCGCTGAGTTAAAGTCGCAGAGGACCGAGAGCTGGGGTCAGGAGGTGTCCGCCCCGTCTCGGAGGATGCTCTGCAGACACTGTCCAAGTTGTGCGCTTCAAAGCGCGTTTTCTAAAATGGTCGTATTTTTTTGTACTTGTATGTTCCACCAACTTAAGGGTAAACCATTGAAAAGGAGATAGAAGACTCTGGTTTGTTTGAATAAATAATACTTCCAACACGATGGGCTTGGAATTTTTTTTCAATGCCCAGTTCAAGTCTTGGTTCTGAAGGGACAGTCGGTGATGCGTCATGGTCCCCGAACCTCCACGACTGGATGTAGGTTCCCAGAAAGGAGCGGAGATAAAACTGAATGGAGGGAGGGTCCAAGCTCGATCGTTAAGGTGGCAGGCGTCCTCAAACTACGGCCCGCGGGCCACATGCGGGTGTTTTTGCCGTTTTGTTTTTTTACTTCAAAATAAGATATGTGCAGTGTGCATAGGAATTTGTTCATAGTTTTTTTTTAAATTATAGTCCGGCCCTCCAACGGTCTGAGGGACAGTGAACTGGCCCCCTGTTTGAAAAGTTTGAGGATCCCTGGTAGAGTATTCTGAAAATGGGAGGAAAATAAAGTACGAAGGAGTGTGAGAACCATCCCGGGACTGGAGAGGAAGCACATTCAGTGTCCTAAGGATGGGACGGGGTCGTCAGCGCGATGCTGAGACTGAATGTGGCCGCACGGGGACACCTGTGCCCCCCTCCCACCACCCTCTGCAAGGACATGGTGTTCTCCAAATTCTAGACAAGAAACCCGCTCCCTCCCCCTCCAAAAGCACACCTCGGTCTGCACCCTCTCTCCCCCAGGTGCTGGCCCTCACCTGCCAGAGCGGAAGGATCCCTCTGAGTGGGTCACTCTGGAGGACTAGGCACAGAGTTGGGCGAGTGAGAAATAATTGATTAATGGAAATGGACACCGTCCATAAGCTGTGATCTAACCAATCCTTGAGAAATAGGTTTCTTTCAATGACTGGACACTTTGTTGGACGATACCCAGACAAGAAAAAAAAAAAAAAAAAGACATTTCAAACCATTAGGAGGTGAAGCAATAGTTACTGGAGAAACCGAATAGGAAATCTGCTTTCTAATAATGAAGGAGATGATTTGATGTGAGTTTTCGCCTTTTTTTTTTTTTTTTTTTTTTTTTTGGTGCCGGATTGTTATATTTTGCCATCCATTAAGTTGCGGGTGGCATTGCAGGTGTGATTTTGTGTGTTTACCACGAGGTGGTGCTGTTGTGAAACTTTGGCGGGAAGTTTGTGCTATTTCCTTTTCCCCCCCCATTCTGTGTGGCTTTTCAAGGCAGCTTTTACCAAGTGTGTGCATATCGTTAAACTCCATCCCAGCAGCTCGTGAAAGCTGTCCAGTCCTCCATCCTTTTAAATACAAATCTGCAAAACATGCTGGCTAGATGTCTAGTAAACCTTGGAGGTAATCCACAGCACACATTTCCAGCCCTGGCCTGTCTACCCGGCTGTCCCACAGGGAAGGAAACTGAGTCACAGAGGTGCCATGAAGTCTCCAGGCTCTCCCCGTGGGAGGCAAAGTCCAGGTTCATAAACCAGCTTGTCTGATCACCAGCTCCATGATCTCAACCGTTACGCTACTGTCTTTATAAGGGTTAACATTGGAAATTGAAAGGAAAATTACTTTTTAAAATTAAGAATGGTGTATGCTACAGTCAAAATGCTACAGGGGAAGATACTGGAGGAATTAGGTGTAACAAATGTATAAGGATGGAAGCTAACCATTTATTAAACAGCAAACTTTAGCTATGCATATTAGGTATACGATGACATTTCTCCTCGGAACAGCCCCATCAGGTATACATTGCTACTAAAACTATTTCTTTACTCCTCGGTGTTCAGCATTATATTTTTGCCAGTTTCCCCAGTTGCCTCTGGATTGGATAGAGTTTTCTTCTAGGAGTCTCCTCAAAAAGGACTTACGACAGTTTCTGAGTCCTTGTTTGTTAAAACAACCTGCAGCCACGCCCTAGCCAGTTCAGTTCAGTGGATAAAGTGTCCGTGACCTGCAGACCAAAGGGTCCCGGGTTCGATTCCAGTCGAGGGCACGCACCTTGGTTGCAGGTTCTTCCCTGGCCACGGCCCTGGTAGGGGTGCATGGAGGAGGGTTCTCTCACATCGATGTGTCTCTCTGTCTTTCTCTCTCTTTCCACTCTCTCTAAAAATCAATGGGAAAATATCCTTGAGTGAGGATTAACAAAAGGAAAAAAAACAAAACCAAAAAAAAAAACTACCTGCATCCTTTCTATAGAAGGAAAACTTTGGCTGGATAGAAAAGCCTTGTCTGGGTTTCCTTTCTTTAGCATCTTGTAGGTATGGCATCGCTACCTTCTGATTTAAACATGGCTTTGGGGAACACTGGGATCAGCTCTACGCTGCTCCTCTTATTTTAAGTGACTTGACTTTTTTTTTTTCTAGCTGCCCCAAAATATGCTTTTCTTATCTTTAAAGCCTAGGAGAGAGGGCTCATGCTAACCATTTGGGATCCAGTTTCCTGGCACAGGAAAGTTCAATATATCTTCTCATCTGTTGCTATAGCCCCTCCCTCTTTTTATGTGGACTTGAATTATACATATGTTAGACCTGCTTTGCTTGTCTCCTATGTCTATCATTTTATAGTATTTCAAGCACATTTCTTTATTTTCATACATTTTTTTCACTTGCCTCACTTCTGTCTACTGTATTCCTCACTATGTTTTCACAAGTATCTATGCTCTCTAGGGCTTCTCGTGACTTTGTCTTTTTTTTTTTTTTTTTTTTTTAATTCTGTCTTTCTGGAGTTTGGTCAGCTTGAATTTCATCTCCTGTTACTTTGCTATCTTCCCCCAATTTTTGTGTTTCTTCATTATGGGCCTCTGTTGAAAAATGGATCCAATATGTTTTGGGTTTTTTCTTTTTAATTTATCTTTATTGTTGAAAGTATGATAGATGTCCCCCTTGTTCCCCCATTGACGCCTCTCTCCATTCGCAGCCCCTCCCCAGGCCTTCACCCCACTGTTGTCTGTGTCCATGGGCTATGTATATATGCATGGAAGTTCTTTGGTTGATCTCGTCCCTCCCCCTCCCCCTTCCCTCTGTTCCATGCTTCAGTGTCTCTGGATCTGTTTTTGTCCATCAGTTTATTTTGTTCATTAGGTTCCACATATGAGTGAGATCATGTGGTACTTGTCTCTCTCTCTGACTGGCTTATTTCACTTAGCATAATGCTCTCCAGGTCCCTCCATGCTGCCTCAAAGGGTAAGAGATCCTTCTTTTTTACAGGTGCATAGTGTTCCACGGTGTAAATGTACCACAACTTCTTTATCCATTTTCTATTGATGGGCACTTGGGCCGTTTCAGATCTTGGCTATTCTAAGTTGCGCTGCTATGAACAAAGGGGCGCGTGTGTTCTTTCTGATCGGTGTTTCTGGCTTCTTGGGAAATATGCCTAGAAGTGGGATCCCTGGGTCAAAGGGCAGTTCCATTTGATGTGTGTGTTTTAAAGTTGTGATGAAATGCATGTTTTTCTTTTGCTCTCTGAGGACCTTTCTCCGATGCCTTCATTCAATGGTAAGTTTTGCTACTCTTTCCCGCATTTTTTAAAGAGCATTTACTCTGCAATCCTGCTTGAGATCCTTTTTCCAGTCCCTGTCTCCCTCCCTGTGGAATTGTGGGCCAGCTATTTGCAGGCAGTTTCCGATGGAGCAAGGAGTAGGCTCCACCCGACCTCCCAGGTTTCACAGTAATACTTCCTGTTCTCTGCTGCCGAGCGCGAGGACTGTGTTCTGGGAATTGGGAACATGTGTGTGCATCATTTCACAGCCCTCTCTCCGGGCCCTCTCACCCTCCTCCCCTCCCGCTTGCTGGGAGAGGGAGCCGGGCGGACTGCAGGAGGAGCCCCTGCTCAGGAAACAGTGTGTTCTGGTGCCTCCTGAGATGGGCGCCGGAGGCCCCTAGGCCCCTTGCTGGCCTTGGTCTCTGCCCTCCTCTCAGCCGCTGCTGGCAGTTTCTGCAGTCGGGCAGCCTACACCTTACCTCTCCCTCCTAGTTTCACTAAAAGTACAGGCTTCACGGCTTGAGATTCATTTGTTTTGTTTTGTTTTGTTTTCCTTGTTTCTCTTCTGTGATTTCCAAGAGAAGAAGGAGGAAGTTGCTGCGCTCCGTGTTCATACCGGAAGTTCGGCCTTTGATTTTTATCCCGTGTATTTCAACATCAGTTTAAGGGTTCATTGTTTGGGGGGTTTTTTACTACAGAAATGTCTCAGGTTATTTGAATATTTTAAAACCTTTTTATTGAAACATAAAGGGTTATTGAACATATTCATTGCCATGCTGTTCAAGGTGGGAAGAAAGGATCTAACTGTCCCACAGGAAGGAAGCAGAGTGATCATCATCCAGGCACCCACAGGGCAGAGTCCTCGACAGCCGTGTAAAATATGGTTTAATAATTGAAAGATCAGGGAATGATTATATTATATTATTTCAAGAGGAAAATTAACAAACTCTTTGCAGTGAGATCAACAATTTTAAATGCACACCCACATATACACACCTACACACATACACATACCCATACTCACATATACACATACACCTACCCACATGTACACATATCCACACACATGCCTACATACACACATGCCTCTATACACACACACACCTCTATACATAGATGCCCACACACATACACACGCCCACACACACATGCACTCTCACACACATACACATATACATGCCCACACACATACACAGGCCCACACATACATACATGCACACACACATGCACTCTCACACACATACACATATACATGCCCACACAAACATACACAGGCCCACACATACATACATGCACACACACACATGCACTCTCACACACATACACATATACATGCCCACACAAACATACACAGGCCCACACATACATACATCACACGCATACATACATGCACACACACACATGCACTCTCACACACATACACATATATATGCCCGCACAAACATACACAGGCCCACACGTACGGAAAGAGAGACTGAAGCCGGAGAGCAAAGCACCAAGAAGCCGAAGCCGCTCTCTCTAACAGAATTACAGGTGAGTTTAAATATTCCTTTAAAAGTTCTGTATTTCCTAAATACAGGGTCAGGCAAAAATAAGCTTACAGTTTTAAGTACACAAAACACAGGGTTTATTCTTGTATCATTATTTATTAAGTATTATTTTCCATACCAACTATAAGCCTACCTTTACCCCACCCGTCTATTATATTTTTATAACCAGGAAATCCTGTAAAAAGTGAATTTTAAAACGCTGCCCATTATTTTCTTTCTGTTCCTCAGCCCGCCTCCTGTTAGGTTCTCATTCTCTGTCACGATGGGTGGCACCCCACCCACCCACGGCCGGGCAGGAACCTGAGTCACCCTAACCCTCCCCTCCCCTCCCCACACTGACCTGCTCCTTAATCCTTTCGGTTCCACTTCCTGGAGGGCTCGGCTCCCCCCTCACCAGGGTAGCTCTACAGGTGCGCCTCCTGGACTCTCCGTTGGTTTTCTTGCCCTTTGCCTCTCCCACCTGGAACCCACCTTCTCTGGGAGCGGTGCCCCCCTCCCCGCAAGCTGCACCCTTCCATGGCTCCCTGCAGAGAGAAATCCCAATCCAGGCCCAGGGCCAGCCAGTGTGGCCCAAATCCACCTCTCCCGGGACACGCCTGCCTCTCAGTCTCAGGATCCTGCATTCCAGCCGTCCCTGGAGTCAGGACCCGCCGGCAAATCATGTACTAACTGGTGCACAACAATCTCCAATCTACCACACTCATGCCGGCGGTACCGGCTGCTCTGGGCTGGCTGGGTCTGCCCTGCTCCGTGGATGTGGCCTGAGTGTGTGAAGCGGGGAGGCAGCAGATTCCTCCAGCACCAGTTCCCACCAGCCAGTTCCAACCCCCAGCCAGTTCGGAGCGCTGCTGAAGGGCTGAAGGGAGGACAGCTTGTCCTAGCTCCTAGCTCCGAGGTGCCGGAGAGCCGAGCCCCATCCCCCGCAGCCATCCCAGCAGCCAGGTGGTGTTTGGATCCGTGGAATAGTGATAAGGTGAGGAAACACTCAGATGTTATCTCTGTACTTTCGCTTTTTCCTTGGACCTTCCTGGCAACTTCCTTAGATGGCTGGAGCAGAGAGCATCCCTGGGTCCTAGGGAACACAGGGTCTGCGAGCTCAGTGAGCTTGGATTCTTGTCCTGTGGTGATGTCCAAGTTCACACCCCGCACAGCAGGGGGCGAGACGGGTCACCTGGCCGATAGGAATGTGGTTTGTGAAGAGCTTGCTCGTTTCAGAGGCACCTGCTTGCTGGTGAGGTTTCCTTTTCCTATGCATCGTGTGTTGTATGGGCTGTGCTTCATTTCCTTTCGCCTTTTCACTTGGGGTTTCACGTTTGCTCTGCCTTAAGAGCATTAATGTTTGTTTTGTTTTAATATTTCTATTGATATTTTAGAGAGAGAAACATCGATGTGAGAGTGAAACATGCATCTGCTGCCTCCTGCACTCCCCCTACTGGGGATTGAGCCCGGAAACCCCATCATGCACCCTGACCCGGGATCTAACCAGCAACCTTTTGGTGCCTGGGGCTACACCCAACCAACGGAGCCACGCTGGCCAGGGCAAGAGCATTAGTGTTTTAATTGGGAGCTGAACTCTGCGTGTGTGAGCAGGAAACATTCAAGTACAAATCCCCAGCCACGACCCAGAAGCCAAACACTGAAAGGAGAGCCCTGTTCTCTGCTGAGAGTCTCTGAGTCAATATCCTGTTTATGGGTTGCATTTCAACCGCTTGAAACGTGGAGGTCTCTGCAGCAGAGGGAAAGAGATAAAACACTGACCCCGTGTCAGGAAACCTACATTCCAGCCTTGCTGACTTCACTCAGGAGAAAGGGGGATGGACCTAGAGCAATTGCAATGTCTCTCTCCCTCTCTCTCTCTCTCTCTCTCTCTCTCTCCCCTAGGTTGGGCTTCTTCTGCTTTAACACACAAATTAATCACCACAGGATGTGCATTCGGATTCTGTAGGTCTGGGGCAGGGCCTTTCTGACAAGCCCCCAGTGATGATGCTGGGCCATGGCCCCCCATTAAGTAACAAGGTCTAGGTTACACCCTCTCCCGCACCCCACCTTCAGTAAACGCCCTACCTGGTTACTGCCTCTCACCCTTCAGGCCCCAGCCCAGCCTCCCCTCCCCATGGCAACCCTCCAGGTCCTTCTGAGATGGATGAAAACTCAGCATCCCCCCTGATGATGTTGATTAGCTCAGCCTGAATCCCAGCCTGACGGTGTCACCAGCTAGGAAGCAGGCAGTAGGTGTGGTCCCCTCAGCTCCAGCAGAATCCCGCACTGTGTCTGGCTCGGGGAGAATGACACTGCAGTCATCCTCCGGCATCCACAGGGCCTTAGTCCCAGCATCTGCCTCAGATACCAAAGTCCAGGGACGTCCCTTATATAAAACTTGAGGCCTGGTACACGAAAGTTCATGCGCTCGGCTTGTGGCTGAGCGGAGCTCCCCCTGTGGGGGTGCACTGACCACCAGGGGGCAGCTCCTGTGTTGAGTGTCTGCCCCCTTTTGGTCAGTGCGTGTCATAGCGACCGGTCGTTCCGCCATTAGGGTCAATTTGCATATTACCCTGTTGTTATATAGGATTATACTTTGATTGGTTGAACGGACAACCGGACACTTAGCATATTAGGCTTTTATTATATAGGATGGACTAATACCCTCCCTATGCTGTAAATCTCCTCTAGGTTACTTACAAACCTAATGCAATGTGAATGTTACGTTAAAAGTTGGTCCACTGTATTGCTTAGCGATCAGCTTCCTGGAATGGTTTTGGGATTTTTTTATCGGCAGTTAGTTGAATTGGCAGATGTGGTGCCCCTGGATACAGACGGTGGACGGTAACTCTTTTCTGGATCAGAATGAATGGCTGCTTGTCTATATTTGTCTAAGCTTTTTACAGTCTCTTTAAAACATGTTCACACTCCGGACAGGAAAATGCTAGGGGTGTGTGTTGAGATCCGCTTCTGGGCCGTGCACTTGGCAAGCGCACGTTGGTTTCATTCGTGGAGAGCTGCTGTACCCTCCCCAGGGATCACCAGGCCTCCCTGCCCCTGCCAGGCTCCCCTCCCACCCACCGTCCATGTGCCTAGCATGACCAGCACCTTAAACTTACCTAACCCTCCAGGAGGAAGAAGACCGTGGGCCTGGGTTATACATAGCGTGGCCTGGTGGTTTCTTCATGGCTCCTGATGGTCAGCCTCGCTTCCTTGATCAATAAGGCCTTTGTTTCTCACGCCCTTTAAAACTAACTCAACGTGCGTAGCTCAGTGGTTGAGCCTTCACCTATGAACCAGGAGATCAGGGCACATGCCCGGGTTGCAGGCTCGATCCCCAGTGTGAGGCATGCAGGAGGCAGCCGATCAATGATTCTCATCATTGACGTTTCTCTCTCTCTCCCTCTCCCTTCCTCTCTGAAATCAGTAAAATAAAATATTTTAAAGGGACCTGGAGGGCTCTCCCTCTCAAGAGCACACCCTTCAAATAAAACACCCTGGAGCTTAGCTATTTGCTCATTCGTTTATCCAGGCATTGGACAAATATTTAGAGAGTGCTGGCCGTGAGCCAGGGCCTGCCGAGGCCCTGGGATCCCGCTGTGAACTAGTCAGAGACCCTGCCCTCATGGAACCTAGTCTATCAAGACAGGGCTACACTCCAGATAACAGTGAACAAGATGTCTAAATTAATGCCAGGCGCGGCTCGGTGCGAGGGAGGAGGGGCAACAGGCAGGGATACGGAGAGGATGATGGAGAGGGGGGTGCTAGTTTTGATAAATATCACAGGGCTCCCTCCCATCACCATGGCCCATTTCCATAATAGTCTCCCACCACATACACACACACACACACACAGACTGCCCTTCTGCGGCCTCCCCTCCCCTTTAGAGTTGACCTTGACATCTGGTCCAGCCAGCCCTCACCTGCACAGATGTCCCGACAAGGTCAGAGGCAACCCCAGACCTGGTTCTCCCAGGAGACAGAGTGGGATGCCAGATGGCAGGGCTGCTCTCCATTCCCTACCAACCCTGCAGAGGGTGTGCCCACATGCGCTGCCCTGGTGGCACGGCCAAGCCAGTTCCGTCCCGCCCAGGCTTCCTGCTCGCCTTTGCCCCATCGGGGGGCAGGCCCTTGCTCAGACACCAGGAAGCTCTGGCTCAGCAGGACTGTCATTTCAAGGTGTCCACGAGGGCAGGAGGAACAGCTTGTGCCTGTGATAGCAGCGACTCCCTCGCCCAGCTTCCTGGTTAGGACAGTCATTCAGGCCCCTCATTCGGGTGTCCCCACCCCAGGTACCTCTCACCTGCCCTCCCTGCCACCTGCCCTCATGAGCTCTCCTGCAAGGGACCAGACCGCCCCGGGGTCCAGGCCTGGGAGGCACAGTTGACTTCCAGGTGCCTCCCGCCTTGACACCTGGTGGCTCTGATCTCATACAGTCTTGGAGCAGATGGTAAAGGGCTATTTAATCACCTAACTCAGTTGGTAAGTGTTTCCAGGGAAAGCAAACACCGGCGGCTGGGCAGCGCTCTCCAGCGTGCCCGTGAATGACAGGCATCCTGTGAACACGAGCACCCACTTGGGGTGGGGAAGGGGGTGCGGGCCTGCAGTTCTAACAAGCCCCCAGGTGCTGCAGGTCCCGTGACTACCCATCAAATGTCATCATGGCCTCCCATCCTTTATGATCAGATCCAGTGGTTCTCAGCAGGGAGCAGCTGTGCCTCCCAGAGACACAGTTTTTGGTGTCACATTGTTGTTCGCTTTATAAAGGAACAAAATAAGCCAGGGGAGCTGTCGTTGGCCATGTAGGGGACAGAGAGCAGGAACAATGCTAAGCCTCCTACCATGTGCCCAGGTTGAAAACCCTACATCCTAACTCAGTAGCATCTAATTGTCTGTACATGAGAGTTACCTGGAGTTCTTCTTAAAAGAGGTCCCTCCTAAACCATGACATTGGCATCTTGGGGTGAGGCCTTGATTCTGTACTCTCCGACGCAAACTGGGATTCGAATGTGCCTCCAGCTGAGAGCCAGCGGCCGCCCCCAGCATCGTCTGAAAACGTGAAAACCACGGCCAGAGGAAGAGGCTTCGTATTGGGGGACCTGTTACGTTGCCTATAGTTGCACAGCACACATTTTTGCTCACACTGGCCGACGGGTGTGTGTGGAGTAGCCGGAAGAGACACCAGTTACCTTCTGTGGCTCTGCTCTGTCAGGACCTGGGCATCTGAGGGCCCTCTGTGTGTGTGGTGTTGTGTGTGTGTGTGGGGTGGGGGGGGGGGCGCGGGGTGCACGGGGTTCTGTCTCTGCCCTGATGCAAAGAATAGCTACCTGGGGTTCTCTCCTTCTCCCCTTCCAGGAGCCCCATTCCACATGACATAGGTCATTATTGGCTTCCAACACCTCAGCGACTGCAGGGGAGCTTTTATTGCATCTCTATGGGAACGGTGGAGGTTAATAACAACCATCGCCATCCTGTGATGTTACAGGTGAGAAAGCTAAGGGCCAGAAGAATTAGTGGACTAGCTAGGAAAATGGCACAGCTCGGATTAGAACCTAGAATTTGTAAATTCCAATCAAATGATGTCTTCCCTCTCTTCTGTTGCTTTCCATCGAGTTTGTTTCTTCGTTCATTCATTCAACACGCATTGACAATCTGCTATGGGCCCAGTATCATTTAGTTGCTGGATAGACAAGTCGTAGAGAGTTCTTGCTCACCAGTGACGCACAGGCTCGGGGGTGGGACAGAACGCGCCCAGGTCAGTATAAATAATACAGCGTTGCCAATGCCCCTAGAAGAGCACAAAGAAGAGGGCCCAGGTGCTGCCCTCATCCTGAGTCCTACCAGCTGTGGGACTCACCGCCCCCCTCAGATCCTCCGCTGCCTCATCTGTAAAATGGGTGTAAATTCCCTTCTCTCTCGACTGTGATTATACAGTGAAGCCATCGAAGTAACAGGTCCGAAGTAAATGTTTGTTCACTCATTCCCCTGCTTCGTTAAGATGCTGGATAAACAGACGAACCTGAGTCAGTGATAACTTCTTGTTTCTCTCTTTAGAAAGAAGGCAGACATTTTTATGAAGCAGGTGTTTCCATTTTTCTTGTCGTCTCTAAAAAGAGGTGTGTTTAACTATTTCCCACTCCACTTGGCACTGTTTCGCTTTATAAAGGAACACGATAAGCCAGGTTTGTTGGCATGAGTGTTATAAGGCAGTGTGACCGAGGGGTTTTGGTCTGCATTCCTCATCAGGTAGCCTGACTTCTGCTCTGCATGATGAGATCAAGAACAAGCTATGAAAATGCGTTTAGCGTTTTTAATTCTCTCAGGAAACCTCTTTTTCCAGCCGAAGCCTCTGCTGATCAAGCACACCTTAGCTGTCAGCCTTGATGGCCAGGATCAGTGGAGGTATGGCATTGTTGACCTAGAAAAATAGTTATTTTACCGGCAAAGAATTGCACTTCCGAATATTAGGTCTACTGGCAAAACCATAGGCAAGTCTGGAGAACAAAGAAGGGGATCATTCTTTTTAAAGAGGGAAGTGGGAGTTGGGAGGGCCTGTTACAAGCAGAGTCCATTGGAGGAAACTGGGAGTTCAGCTTTTCATTGGCTGAGTTGTGACAGTCTCTCATTGGCTGGGCTGTTGCCAGGCCAAGAGAAAATCTTCCTCCTGGTAGGGTAGTCAAATAGAAAACATCTTCCTATTGGAGAGGCAAGGTTTGTCTTTTCCTATTTGGGGTAATTGAGGATGAGTGGTAGAGCATGAGAGCTCCCCCTACAAGCGCTGCAATTCCAACTTTAATTGAGGTTTCCTTTATTAATTTTCAGAGCATCAACCCCCTTTTCCTGATCCTTGTTGCCTGAACTTGAATTACAATTACTGATAGGAGCCAAAAGCATTGTTTTATGTAGCAAGTGTTCCAAAAATACCAGTTTATCATTACTCTCAGTTGAAGACAGTTGGAGGCCTTTGAAGATCAGGCCTCCCAAGAGATAAGGTTTATACATAACCCGTGGGCATGGATACATCCCCACCGACAAGTCACTGAACCTGGGATTCTCAGCTTCCTCCTCTGCAGGTTAAGAGTGCGGAGAGCAGACTGCCCATAAGAAGCCTCCTTCTAACTCCCGGAAGGCAATGTGACCCTGGGTTTCGATGAGCACTGAATGCTTGTTGAGCGCCACACCCCAGAGTTATGTGTTGAAGCCCTACCCTCCACAGCCCCTGCCTCCCAGAAACCCACAGGCCAAGGTGCCACTGACATGCCAGGAAGTCATTAACCCCATTTATAACAAATACACCAAAATCCTGGGTGTGGGGGCATGGATCAGAAGTAACTGGGGAAGCGTTTTAATGTGGAAACTAACTCGAAGGCACTTGAACTGAGGCTCCTCAGGCTTTTTCTGTATTTGTTATTAATGAGGCATGTTTATGAAAGGCCTGAGGATGGCAGTGCGGGAGCTAAGCCCCGACTTGAAGGAAGTGGAAGCTGCTGGAGATGAGATTGGGGGGGGGGGGGGGGGCAGTGCACAGCCAGAGCACTCAATGGGGCCTCCTGCGGGACAGCTCACAGGTCAGCCCCAAAGCGGGCCTTTTCACTGCACTTCCCGGCCTCGGGAACTTCCTGGGGGGCTCTCATGGAGTGTCCTTGGGTTCTGCAGATTCAGCAGCCAGAACCCCAGGAAAGTGGCGAAAGGAGGGGTGGGGGGAGACAACGGGTGGGGGGGCAGTCTGAGGGCTCTGGGCAGGCGCCTTGGGAGGGTGCCTCCATGGGGTCTCCGCAGCAGGAAGGCGGCGATGCACCCCAAGGGACCTGCGGGGTGTGGGGAGTGACAGGAGGGTAGTGATAGACCCCACTGGACACATTGGGGGGCGGGGGGCGAACACCCCACCGCCACAGTGGGGTCTGCGATGAGGGAGAGGCCTGTAAGGCGGCGGCTCCACCCGGGTCCCCCAGGGGCAAAGGGCGCGCAGGTCCCACGCGCCGCCCCGGAACCGCAGGCGGAACCGCAGGCGGCGGTGCGGGGCCGGCCACGCGGGGCCTGGGCGGGATGGCGCGGGCGCGGAGGCTCCTGGCGCGCAGAGACCGCAGGCGGAGGCTGGGTGAGCCGCTGTGCGCGGGGCGGCGGTGGAGGTCTGGGTCGGGTGGGGTCAGGGTCAGGGTCAGGGTCAGAGCTGTATGTGGGGCCGGGCGGGGGCCGTGGGGACGCAGGGCCGCCCCGCAGGCGGAGACCCGGGGCTGGAAGGGCCTGGCCGGCTCCCTGAAGGGTCCCCGGGCTCCCAGGGCCCCCAGACCACACCGTGAGAACTGCCGGCTGTGGTCTAAATTGAATGGTCACCGAGTGCAAAGTCCTGGGCGAAGTTATGAAAGAAATAAAAAATTTAAGTCTGATAATCTTGACCTTTAAAATGAGAACGTAAGTATGTTCGGTTCAGGAGGTGAAACTAAGGAAAGAAATGGAGACGTGAGTGCACAGAAGCTACAAAACAGTAAAAAACAAACAAAAATCCCTCTAGGCCTCAGTGTGTGTGTGTGCGGGTTGACGGACCTACTCAGCTATGACCCGCATCGCCCCCTGCCAGGGCTCTGGAGCCCACCCTCCCGGGGCGGACAGGCTGCTGGAGAGTTTGGGATGACCAGAGGCCTGTGGGCCCAGGGGGAGAGGGTGGCAGAGAGGAGGGGAGGCTTGGGGGGGGGGGACCTTGAAGGAAGGGCAGGATAGAGCTATTGGGGCAGTCCCTCCATGTGAGATGGGACCACAGGTTGTTCCCTCCAATGCCGCTGAAGAATGCTGGGACAGCTGGTAGAATGCGCCGCCCTCAGAGCTCCCAGCCGCCCCCGGCCAGGAATGGCACCTGGCGGGCAGCTTTCCGGTGCCGCACCGGCCAGGCTGAGCTCTAAATGTGCTTCCAGGGCCCGAGGCTTCCGAAGCTCCACACACCTGTTCCGCTCTATCATTTCAATGGATTTATTGATTTCTCTCTCTTTTTTTTATAACATTCTTTAATGAAGTATAATTTATATGCAGCAAAGTGCACAGTTCCTAAATGAAGATTGCTCTGCACTGTTTTGCATAGGGTTCTTGTGTCCTCACTGCCCGGTAGAGACAGACACGGAACTTTTCATCTCACCAGGAAGTCTCCCTTCTCCTTCTCTGAAGAGCTCCCC
Organism: Eptesicus fuscus; assembly: GCF_027574615.1. Lineage (NCBI taxonomy): Eukaryota > Metazoa > Chordata > Mammalia > Chiroptera > Vespertilionidae > Eptesicus > Eptesicus fuscus. The sequence goes on from NC_072475.1 coordinate 6,393,347, forward strand.
ACCCCCACCCCCGTTCTATCCTCTGTTGCCATAGGTCACTTTTGTTGGTTCTTGAACTTCATCTACATGGACACTAAACATGCTACTAAACAATCCATGGGTCAAAGAAGAAATCAAACAAAAGATCAAAAGTCCCTTGAGACAAATGAAAATACAGCTTTCCAAAATGTATGGAATGCAGCAAAAGCAGTTCTAAGAGGGACGTTCATAGTTCTACATGCCTACCTTCAGAAACAAGAAAACTTCAAGTAAACTACCTAACTTGACACCTAAAGGAACTAGAAATAGAGCAAACCAAACCTAAAATAAGCAGAAGGAAAGAAATAACAAAGATCAGAGTGGAAATAAATGAAACAGAATTAAAAAGCAATAGAAAAGATCAATGAAACTAAGAGCTAGTTCTTTGAAAGAATAAATAAAATTGACAAATCTCTAGCCAGACTCATCACAATAAAAAGAGAGCACAAATAAATTAAATCAGAAAGAGGAAAGATTTCAACCAACAACACAGTAATACACATGATCATTGAAGAATACTATGGATGATTATATGCCAACAAATTGGACAACCTGGAAGAAGTGGATAAATCTCTAGAAACATACAACCTTCTGGGACTGAACCAGGAAGAAACAGAAAATCTGATCAGACTGATTACTAACAAATGAAATTAAGGCAGTAATAAAAAAAAATCTACCAACAGCCCTAGCTGGTTTGGCTCAGTGGACAGAGCATCGATCGGCCTTCAGACTGAAGGGTCCCAGTTTTGACTCCAGTCAAGGGCATGTACCTCAGTTACAAACTCAATCCCTGGCCCTGGTCAGGGCAACCAAATTAATGTGTGTCTCTCCCTCTCCCCATCTCCCCCTCCTCTCCCCCCCCTCTTCCCATCTCCCCCTCCTCTCCCCCCCCCCTCTTCCCCCCTCCCTCTCCCTCTCCCTCTCCCCCTCCTCTCCCCCCCCTCTTCCCCTCTCCCTCTCCCTCTCCTTCTCCCTCTCCCTCTCCCTCTCCCTCTCCCTCTCCCTCTCACTAAAAACCAATGGAGAAATATCCTTGGATGAGGAGTAACAACAACAAAATCTACCAACAAACAAAGCCCTGGACCAGATGGCTTCACAGGTGACTTTTACCAAAAAGTCAAAGCAGAATTAACACCCACCCTTCTCAAACTATGAAGAAAAGGAATGCTTTCTTCAAACACCTGCCTGCCCCCCTGTTCCCCCCCCCCCGGGCTCTGTATGAACAAGAGGACCTGCAGACCTGGCACTGACCGTGGGGCCTGGGGCATTGTCCTGGCCCCCTACTTTCTAATCACCCCCTCCTCACTCAGCCCCCCACCCGCTCCACATACTCATGGAGCTCCGTCTTGGGGTTTAAAAGGCTCACATGCTCACCTTTGCAGCCATTTCCCCCGTGAGACATTAAATCGGGGGCTGGATTAATTAGGGGAACAGAGTCCTCCCTCCAGAACAAACCTGCTCATTCCCTCCGGCCCCCAGGTGCTGGGCAGAGAGCAGGGTCCTCAGAGGCTGCTGGTTGGCTCTACCCAGCGCACCTGCCAGGCACCCGGCACTTCCCTGGTCCGCACCTGCCTGGCCCGGTGTCTGCTTTTGCCCGCCCTCCCCGCCACCTGTCCCAGGGCGTGCTGCCTGGTCCTCCGCCCTGGCCCTGGCCCTGGCGCTGGCTGGCGTGTGGCAAGTCCCCAGTCACCCGGCAGCCGCCTGAGGCCAGGAGGGTAGGAGCAGCACCTGGAAGATGAACCTGAAGGCTGCCGGTGAGTGCCATCCCGCCGCCAGAGGAGGAACGGGCCACTGGCGCGGGAAGAAGGGCCCCTCGCAGTCCCGGGGCCCGGCCCGCCCCGCGGAGCCAGAGGGTGGGGCCGTCCTTCCGCTCTCTGACCTGGGACCGGAATGCGGGAGTGAGTGCCCCAGAGGGAATAGGCTGGGGTTCGGAGCAGGCAGCCCTGAGGCTTTTCCTGGGCTCCCCCTGCCTGGCCCCACTGGCCCCACCGGGATTCCTGGCAGGGGGACCAGTGAGGGTGATGTTTGGGCTGGAAAGTAGGTTTGGGGGAGCGTGGGCAGAGCGGGACCCGAGGAGCTGGGGTGGGGGTCCTTCCGGGGGAGAGCAGGTGCCTGAGGGGTGCCCCCACCCCCGGGCCAGCAGGGGGCTGCCAGCTGGAGGTCAGAGGCACTCACCTTGGGCTCCTCCGCTGAGCCAGGAGTCTTCAGCCACGCGTCCGATGAGGGGACGGCGAGGTGGGTGAGAAGTGGGGTCCGGTGAGCAGGGAGCGCCCACTCTCCCTGGTTCTAACTGCCGGCAGCAGCTCTTTAGAGGCTGGTTTTATTTTTGCATTTATCCAGCTACCTGAGGCGGTGGGATGTTTGGGAAGAAGTAGGAAGAAGAAAGGAAAAAAGCAATTATTCCCGCGGTCATTTTCTCCCTGAAAGCCTGTCTTTCTGACGTGGCCTCTGCCCTCTGCCCGAGCCCGCCTGGGGGCGGTGGGAACCGCCCGCGGGGCCCCTCGCACACGGCCTGTACCTGCTTGTGCTGTTCTCTCTCTATTGCCAAGGAGTCCGGATTCTGCCTGAAGCAGGCAGCATATCTGTGCAGGAGTGGAAAGAATGGAAAGTTCCCTCGGCCTCTGTGAGGCACCCCCTTCCCCAGTCCTGTTTTCTACAAAGCCATGTATTTAAGAACGGTTGTAGGTTGTTGGGTTGTAGGATAAACAGGTGGAGATATGTATCTTTTGGGGGGAAGAAAACACCTCCCTCGGGGCGCTGAATTTCAGTAGTGCGATCTTGGAAGAATTTTTCATTCTCTCTCTGTCACATACTTAGAACATGGTTTTGCTGCTTAGTTAGGGGGAAATGCTGAATATGGTCCATGGCCTTTCCCACCCACAACTTTTTTGCCCCCACCCCACCCCCCCACCCCGCCGCCTCCTGATTCACTCTGAGCTGTGAGGTCCTTGCACAGCAAGCTTTGCTGCAACTCCCGGTGTCGGTGTGTTTGTCTGGGGTGGGGGCGGGGCGGGGGGAGTCACCTGCAGAAACTCAGAGCCCTGTCGCCGCTGAGTTCGTGAGCGAACTTTTGGCAAAGTTCCTGGGAGCAGCGTTTCGGTGGATCCAGTCCAGCGCCAGGTCTGGCCTGGGACACAGCTCACGGGCGGGACCGGCAGGGTCAATGGATGGAGTCCACGCCAGCGCCCTTCACCTGGGACTCACACCCTCCCAGCTCCTCGGGATTAGGGCCAGCGTGTGTGCCTTTGCAGGCGGTGGCCTTGCGCATCTGCGGTTGTTCCCGTGCGGCGTTCCTCAGCCCTTAGGACAGCGGCGACAGCAGAGCCCGGAGCCACAAAGCAGCCGAGTCCCAAGCACGGTCCATCCGCCCCTCAGCCCTCCCGGCCCCTCAAGGACAAGAGGTGTAGGTGGGGCCACCTCCAGGGTGAGGGCATGTGGCTTGTGCTGGCCGCACTGCGGGTGACAGCTTCCTGGCCCCACGTGTGTGCTCGGTTGAAGGAATCCCAGGGGCGGTGGTTTCAGAGGGGCTCTCATCGGGCCCTGGGACTGGAGGGGTGCGGCGGCCTGAGGTCCCCCCACCTGGAGTCGGTTTGAGGATTGCTTTCTTCCCCAGCCTAGTGTCCAGGGCCAGCCTGAGACCCCTGGGAACCTGCAGGTGGATGAGGGTGGGACGCGCACACAGGCATATGCGCACACACGTATGCACACGCAGGCATGCACACAGGCGCACATACTAATCGAGGGTCTCAAGGAGGAAGTTCCCCGACTTCCTGCCTGCGCTCAGGACTGGCCTTTGCTCTGAGGTGGAAGCACGTGGGAGGACACGTCTGATAGCCGGTGATGACTTTATTACCTACGGCAAAGGCTGGATCCTAGTCACGGAATCACCGAAGGTTCCTGGACTTTGTCTACTTCCTCCCCCTGCCCTGTCTCTGCAGCGGCTGGACCACTCCCACCAGGGCAGGCCCACTGGGACCAGAACCCCCCTTCGCCGACTCCCTGGGCTTCCACCTTTCCCAAGACCAAGCCTTACCTGAGCCGGCCCAGGGGCTACTGCTGACCAGTGTCCCGCCTGCTCTGCGATCACCTGCAGGGACTGAGCTCCTGGTGCAACTGTCCGGCCCATGGACAGGCTGGGCCCGGGCAGGCTGGGCCCCGGGCAGGCTGGGCCCCGGGCAGGCTGGGCCCCGGGCAGGCTGGGCCCCGGGCTGGCTGGGCCCCGGGCAGGCTGGGCCCCGGGCAGGCTGGGCCCCGGGCAGGCTGGGCCCCGGGCAGGCTGGGCCACAGGCAGCCTGGTCCATGGCTCTCCAGGTGCCTCTTGTCCTCACCTCCTGGCTCCTACGCCTGCCTCCATTTGGCGTCCTGGGTGCTCCCGTGACTGTGTTAGACTCGTGCCAGGGTTACAGACGGCTCACCACCAGCCAGTGCCCCATCCTCACTGCGGGACCTGCCCTCCCACATGGGGTGGCTCTGGCTCTAGGTCTTGGCTTCCCCCAGCCACCACAGGAAACCAGGCTGTCCCAGCCCTGAGGTCATCCTGGCACCCCTCCCCCAGCCCACAGACACCCACAGCCTTCCTAGGAGCCCCGGGAAGTGTGCAGGGAGGGGAGCTCACCACCTTGCAGGCGGCCAGCCCTGCTTTTAAGTTCCTCTGGTGAGGCCTGCGGGCTTTTTCTTCATTCTTCCTTTGCTCCCTGTCACTTGCATCTACTGTCCTTGTTCAGCCGGTGACAGAGCTGTGTCTTCCTTCCGTGCGGCTGTTCTTTGCACATCCGAGAGGTGGCATCAAGTTCCCTTTCAGCCTCTCCAAGCCAAACAGCAGCTCTTTGCTCGAAGACCTCGTGCGACCTCTGACTGGCCTGTGGCTGGCCAATCGCCTTCTTCAGATATGACACCTGGACGAAGTGGTCCAGCCGTGACTTCCTCAGCGGCTGTTTCCGCTGAACCTAACCGTTGAGGCTGACTCCGGGACTCCAGCAGTCACGTGTGGGCACAGTCCTGGAGGGAAGGGGCCCTTGGAGTGCCACAGCCACAAGGTGCGCGAGTGGCTGCCATGAGGGTGCCCGGGCAGGCCACAGGGCTGCCCCAGAGTGGGGGCTCATGGCAGGTTGGGAGAGCCTGGAAGAGGAGGAGCGGGAGGCGGGTCGATGGGTTGGGATCTGAGCGGAAGAGCGTCCTGAAGCAGAGGACAGAGGCCGACAAAGCTGTGCAGCAGGAGAGGGCCACACACGGCCGCAGCAGGCCGCCGCGCCTGCCACCGAGCCCACAGGATTCCAGGAAGGGACCGCCATCCCCAGGGCTCTCCTGTGCTCTCTGTGGCTGCTTTTTCCAGCGGCGAGATGCCCCGAAGCCCTAGAAACGGCAGTGGCCACACGGTCCAGGGAGTTCGCAGCAGGAGACCCTCCCTGCATAACGTTCTCACAATCTTGGGGGCTGCGTGGTTTGGAAAAGAGAGAAAAGTATTGATGCTGAAATGTGCACTTGGAAAAAGACCGAATCGTCGAGGGGAAGGAGAAGCGTCCAGTTCCACGAGCTTCGCTGCCTGAGCTAGTGAGCCCACGAGCGCCTACAGACTCAATCAAACGCAGCAGCGGGGGACCACCGCCGCGCTCACAGGAAGGGGAGACCCGCAGGCGCAGGAAACGGTGGAGCTGAGGTCCAGGGGCTGAGCTCGGGCAGAGTGACAGACGCAGGTTTGCGTGTCATCGCCGCCTGGAGAGGAGGGAGCCTGGGGTGATGTGCTGGCGGGTTGGAGGCCTGCTTCTGTCAATGGCTGTGAACTTGGAAAAGGGGGGCTGGGACAACTGCTCAGGGTGCTGGGTGGGGAGACACCAGCCCCCTAACAGCAACCGGGTGTCCCACAATTCAGTGCAGCTCTGACACTGACCACCAGCAGTTAGCGCAGCCCCTACCAGCCACCCTCTCTTCAGCCGCCAGCCACGAGCCTGGGGGCCGCCCGCACCTGTGACCTGGGGAGTTCCCACAACTCATCTAGGCTCCGTCATTCGCCGGAACGACTGGCAGAGCTGGCCGGTGGAATGCAGGCGGGACAGTACATGTGGAATGGAGGGCCAGCCCCTGAGAGCTGACGCCTGCCCCGATCCGTCCACTGAGCCGGGCAAGACGGGGCCCACGTCAGGCGGGATGGCTCCCCAGGCCACTTGAGAAATCGATGACGTTAGCCTTTGGGGAAGTTCTTAGACCCAAACCAGCAGTGAACGTAAAAGCATGGCCTTGAGCCAAAACCGGTTTGGCTCAGTGGATAGAGAGTCGGCCTTCGGACTGAAGGGTCCCAGGTTCGATTCCGGTCAAGGGCATGTACCTTGGATGCGGGCACATCCCCAGTGGGGGTGGGGGGGTGCAGGAGGCAGCTGATCGATGTTTCTCTCTCATTGATGTTTCTAGCTCTCTATCCCTCTCCCTTCCTCTCTGTAAAAAATCAATAAAATATGTTTTTTAAAAAATGCATGGCCTTGAAAGCATTCATATCTTGTCCGTGTTGTCTGTTTCTGTCTACCTCAAATGCCTGCCCCCACAAAGCCTACTAAGTCATCACGGCGTGTTGGCTCGTTAAAGCAGCCCTGGGCCCTCGTCTGCCCCCACCTCCCAGGAGCACCCTGCTGACACTCGTGGGGGGCTAGGAGAACGGGGGGCTGGGAGAACGGGGGTCTAGGAGAACGGGGGGCTAGGAGAACGGGCGGCCGCTGTCCTGAGCACCCACACCCTGCATGTCTGTCCGCAGGCACCCTGAGAGCCGTGCTCTTCATCTTCGCCTCCGTGTGCGCCTGGTACTCCGGGTACCTGCTGGCAGAGCTCATCCCAGACGCGCCCCTGTCCAGTGCCATCTACAGCATCCGGAGCATCGGGGAGAGGCCCATCCTCAAAGGTCAGTGCCTGGGTCACAGCCCACTAGTAGCTGCGGCCCGGCTCAGGGGTGCCCGTGGGTTCGGGCCATTGTACGTTGGTGACGATGACGAGGGGGAGGAGGTAACATCTCCTTCCGTTTCTGCTCTTTTCCAACCCCCCGTGAGAGGCTCCAAGGCCACTCACGCTGTGAGGGAGACAAACAGGAAAACTTGACGTGCAGCTGCGTTAAGTGAAAATGTGTTTGGAATACAACTCAAATCGGGAATGAGGTGAAATGACCAAACAGCCATTAGAAATGACATTTGGTGATGGGTGGACACGACTAAGTAATAACCTGTCCTCCTTCTCAAGATTTGTGAATAGATATGCTGGTATACTTTCAACACCCGAGCACATTATTCAGAATCAATTTGCACAAATATAGAGCACTGAGTAATGATAAACTATTTTTATAAAAGCCATTCCTTCTCAGATTGAATTACCTTTTATGGCTAAAAAAACAAAAACACTTTCTAGGACTCGACTGTGACAGGGTTATTTGTATTTGATAAGGTTTTCACAGTGAACTTGACCGGAATCAGTAGGCTGACTGCGTACAGCCTGGGGTGGGGCCCAGCTCCACGAAATTCATGGATTGAACAGAGCACGGGAGACGCCCTCAGAGGGCTCGCTCTCTCGTTTTCCCTATTTCCCCACAAAATCAGAAGTCTGTCCTGGACACAGCTTCCCCCTAGGAGCTGCCTCGGATGCCAGGCGTTTCAGGGGCTCGTTGCCATGGTTTCTATCTCCCTCCATCCCATGCCAAGGATGTCAGCTGGATGGCCAGCCATGGGCTGTGATTCCCAACTCTGAAACTTGTGACGCCTGCAAAAATCCCCTCCCTTTTGTATATTTGTGATTTTAAGACAAAAGCAAATTAAATTGACGTCGTGTGCTTCAGGGAATCTCTGAAGCTCCTATTGGTGGCCACCATTCCTATTGGTGACCCTTCCCCACTCCTGTTTCTGCCCACGACCTTGGCCATGGAGGTGTGATGTCCTGGCGCAGAGCAGCTGTGTTCATGGCCACGCGGTGGGCTCCTCCGGTAAATCCTCGCGCGACCTGTTATGTTCTTGTTCATTACAGCCCCAGCCCCCAAGAGGCAAAAATGCGACCTCAGGGCCCCCTGCCCCCCGAACACCTACGCTTACCGGTTGCTCAGCGGCAGGGGCACGGACAGCTACGCCAAAATCTGCTTTGAGGACGAGCTGTAAGTAGCAGCGTGAGGAAGGACAACATAGCCACCTGGTCCCTTCCCTTCTCTGAGGCTGACCAGGCAGCCGGTCTGCCCCCAGCAGGGAAGGGCACGTCCTTGACCCTGGGCAAAGGCGGGGAGCACCGGGGGAGCTGAGAATGCCAGCTGTGCTCCCCGGGAGGATGTGGATTGAGGCTGTGTCCCCGTGTTGAACTCTCATTTGGCAGCAGGTCAAACAAGCCTTCGTTCATACTCCGTAGCCTTCTTTGAATACGTGTCACGGCCCTTCAAAGTCATGGGAACGGAACGCAGGTTTTCTTCCATTTGGTTATATGATCCTCACAGATTAAAGCAGGTGTGGCCTCCCTTTCCAGCCCACACCTCCCCGTTGCAGGTCTGTGTGACCGCCTTGCCCGCAGAGAGCCTAAGGAAACGCTGGGCTTGGAGCCGTCCTAGCCCCGTGCACTCGCCCCTGGGGCGGGGCGGCCGCCACAAAGAGCACAGGCCAGGCCCAAACTACAGGAATGTGTTCTCTCCTGGTCTGCAGGCTGGAGTCCAAGATGGAGGAGTGGGCAGGGCTGGCTCCTTGTGAGGCCCAGGGCGCCCCTGCTCCAGGCCCCTGCCCTGGGCTGTACGTGGTGGTCTTTTCCCGTGTCTGCATCGTCTCCCTCTGTGTGTGTATCTGGGTCCAAATTCCCCCTTTTGAAAAGGACTCTGTTCGTACTGGTGCACTGATATGGGGCGATCTCTCTTACCCTGCAGGAGGCCAGGCTGCTCTCGAGGCTGGCGCCGCTGGCACCTGGCACCAGGCATCCCTCTCTACCATCATCCTGGGGTGCTCTTTGCCTCCCTCTCTGGAGTTGCAGCCCCTATTTCCAGGATGCAAACCTCACTTTCTCAGTTTCCTCCCTTGTTTTGCTGGAGCACATCCTCTATTAGCATCCTGAGAAAAGGGTAGAAGGAGAGGTAAAATTCTTAAAGATTCTTCGTGTTTAAAATATAGTCATTCCCCCGCACAAGGAAGTGATAGTTTGGCTGAGTATACATTTCTAAATTAGAAATGATCTCTACTTTGAATTTTGAGGTCATTGCCTGGAGCCATAGTTACCCTCCCACCAGCAACCGTGGGAATGCACTTCTCAGGTCTCCAGTGGCAGGGGGTTCATTGACCCACAGGCTGCATTCTGAAATTTATAGTATGTTTGCTTGAGGCCATGCTTTCATGGGCTGCTCTGGTGATTAAGCATTGCAGTTCATTGCCCAGTCAGGGCACATGCCCAGGTTGACGGCTCGGTCCCCAGTGGGTGGTGTGCAGGAGGCAGGCAATCGATGATTCTCTCTCATCATTGTTGTTTCTCTCTCTCTCTCCTCTCCCTTCCTCTCTCTGAAATTAATAAAAACATCCTATATAATAAAAGCCCAGCGACCCAATGGCAAAACGACCAGAACGACCGGTCGACCAGTTGCTATGACGCGGACTGACCACCAGGGGGCAGACGCTCAACGCAGGAGCTGCCCCCTTGTGGTCAGTGCGCTCCCACAGTGGGAATGCCGCTCGGTTGACCAGCATGAGCAGCGCCCACAGCAGCCGATCCTCGCAGGCCACACCCCCCACCAGTGCATGAATCCCGTGCACCAATCCTCTAGTATTTAAATAAAATATAATGTAAAAAGTATTCATGACACTTATTGATGATGCTAGGGCAGACTTTATTCAAGGTGGGCCAACTTTATTCAAGGTGGGCCATGGCACCCACTATAGGGACCTCTGCAGCGGGGTCTTGCAGTGGGAGAGAGAGATTGAACATAGTAAGTGGGAATCATTGCCAAGGAGCAGGGTGAGGTCAGTGGATAGGAATCACTAAGAGGAAAGAAGAATCTGGGATCAAGGGGATTGTGGCTAAACTAATCTAACAGGTTCCTTGCTGAAGGTGGGCTGGGGAGATCAGAAACCAGGGGAGGTGGGGAGTGGAGGATGAGGAACCCAATCAATAGGGAAGATGATCAGAAATCAAAGGCAGGGGGGTTCTAGTTAACCTGACTTAGCAGAATTCTTGCTAAAGCTGGACAATGCAGAGATAAATGCGATAGTCCGAAAGTTAGGCCTCGTTGAAAAAGAGCTCTGGGGAGCCTGGGTAGGGTTTGATGAAGGAGGGAGTCTGCCGGCACTGGGGGTCCCAGGTGGGCCCATTCCTGGGAGACAGGCTCCAGAGGGCCCTGGCTTTGCTGAGCCCTCGGAAGACTGCAGGGCAGCCTGGTCCACCCAAGCTGCTTCCCTCTTTCCTTCACTTCGGGTCGGACTTGCAATGTGGTCTGACCAGCTCTCCCCAGTTCCCTGGCCCCTCCCCATCTCCCCTCAGAGGCCTTTCCCCTAAGGAAGGCTCTTGTGCATTTAGTCCTGTTCTGCTCTCTGCTTCTCAGAGGACTCAGATCAGCCATGACGAGCGTGACTGTTTGCCTGCCGTCTGTCCAAACACAACATGTGGGCAAATACTTTGACGGTTGCCATTGTGTAAGACGTAACTCGGGTTTTGGGTCAGATTTTTACTTTGTTATTGCTCTTTCCATGAGTGAATTGAGGATCTCTTGATGCTACGTCTTTATATTTATTTTTTTATGAACTATCTTTTCATATCTCTTACCCATTTTTATTTCTGCCATTGGCCATTTTTATCCTATTTAATAAAAGAGTAATATGCAAATTAACCATCACTCTGCGACAAAATGGCGGCACCCAGTCCTCTTAGCCCTGAGCCCCCTAGCCGTGTGATCAGAGGCAAAGCGGAGGCGGCTTGGGGCCGGAGTCTCCGGCCGGCAGCGCCCCACCCCCATCTCAGGCCGGCAGGGCAGTGCACCCCCAATGCACGATTTTCAGGCCAGCGAAGGCAGCCTGGGCTGGAGCCACGCACCCCCACCAGGCTATCCCCAGCCAGGCTGAGGTGGCAGCCTGGTCTGGGGTCTCAGCCTGGCCAGGGCCCGAACCCCTTCCAGAGGTGGCAGCCTGGGGTCTCAACCATTGAGTCACACCAGCCAGGCAGATATGGAGGAATCTTAAATGTTTCTTTTTTTATAATATATATTTTATTGATTTTTTACAGAGAGGAAGGGAGAGGGATAGAGATTTAGAAACACCAATGAGAGAGAAACATCGATCAGCTGCCTCCTGCACACTCCCCACTGGATATGTGCTCCCAACCAAGGTACATGCCCTTGATCAGAATTGAATCTCGGACCCTTGATTCTGCAGGCCAATGCTTCATCCACTGAGCCAAACCAGTTAGGACTGTCCAATATGCTAAAGAAAAAACCCTATCTAATAAAGAGGGAATATGCAAGGGAGGACATTTGGGGGTGACCAGGGTGTCAGGGGAGGGCAGTTAGGCATCTATCAGGCTGGCAGGGGAGTGGTTAGGGGGTGATCAGGCTGGCAGGCAGAGTGGTTAGGGCAGTGATGGGCTCGGTGTGTCAAACTTCGCCAAAAACTGAGCATAACTCGGGTAGTGTGTCACTTTGAGGAAAAAACATTATTTCACAAATGTTTCATCCTCAGGAGCAGCAAATGTTTCATCCTTGGCATGCGGCCGCCTCAGCGGCCACGTGTCATCAAAAATGGCTACACGTGTCAGTGCTGACATGCGTGTCATAGGTTCACCATCACTGGGTTAGGGGCAATCAGGAAGGCAGGCAGGCGAGTAATTGGGAACCAGCAGTCCTAGATTGTGAAAGGGATGTCTGACTGCCTGTTTAGGCCCGATCGCATGGATTGAGCCTAACCAGGCAGTTGGACATCCCCCAAGGGGTCCCAGATTGGAGAGGGTGCAGGTTGGGCTGAGAGACACCCCTCCCCCCCATGCACGAATTTCATGCACCGGACCTCTAGTTGATTTATAAGATCCTTTATATATTTAGGTAGCTAGCCCTTTGGTGTTGTAAAAATTTTCTTTAGGTTTTGTCTTTTCATTTATTAAAAGGGCATTTTTAAACATGCCTATACCTTAGTTAATGTATGACCTTTAACAAGACAAAGAAACTGTAGCCATATAGTGAAAGAACAATTTTATTTTATTTTTTAAAATATATTTTATTGATTTTTTACAGAGAGCAAGGGAGAGGGAGAGAGAGTTAGAAACATCAATGAGAGAGAAATATCGATCAGCTGCCTCCTGCACACTCCCCACTGGGGATGTGCCTGCAACCAAGGTACATGCCCTTGACTGGAATCGAACCTGGGACACTTGAGTCCGCAGGCCGACCCTCTATCCACTGAGCCAAACTGGTTAGGGTGAAAGCACAATTTTAAAAAGCAACAAAAACAACAACCCAAGTTCTGCTATCGGTAAGGATTCATACATACAAGAGACTTGTGGTCACTGGGCAAACCTCCGCCCTGAAAACTAGAGAGACAGGCAGATTCATAAGTCACAGCTCACCTGAAGCAGAAACCACAGCTGGAGCCACCAGAGGGTAGAAAAATTATACTCCAAGCATCTTTCCTGTACCCTCCACTTGGTTCTCATTACCCACTGCTCCCATCCCCATTACTTTGCAATTTTTTAAAAATATTTTTTTATTGATTTCAGAGAGGAAGGGAGAGGGAAAGAGAGATAGAAACACCAATGATGAGAGAGGATCATTGATTGGCTGCTTCCTGCACGCCCCACACTGGGGATCAAGCCAGAAACCCAGGCATGTGCCCTGACCTCCAGGTTCATAGGTTGATGCTCAACCACAATGGCCAGGCTACTTTTTTTAGATTTTGATTTATCTTTCTAGTGTTTGATTTTATGTGAAAAATAAACAAACTGTATCTGTATAATTAGTATATCCCCATGTTTGTGTCTTAAATTTGTATATGTATGTGTATATATGTATACATATATACTCATGTGAATTTGTGTGTGTGTGTGTGTGTGTGTGTGTATGTAAAAGGTAGCAAAATCTATACACAGTTTTGCACTTTTTCACTTAACCGTGTAATAGAGATCACCCCATATCAGCCCACAGAGATCATCCTTATTCCTTTTCATGGGCACATAATATCCTACACATGGATGTATCCTAGCTCATTCAATCAGTTCTGCACTGATAGATGCTTTTAGTATTTGAAATCTTTTGGTATCCTGCCTAATAATAGACAAATATGCAAATTGACTGTACCTTCGCTATGCCCACGATTGGCCAGGAGGCGCGGGGGGGTGGGACTCGGGGTGGCTGGGGTGGCTGATTGGGCCGGCGGGACACTGAGCTCGCATCGCTAGCGGCAGCTCGAGCTCAGCGTCTGTGCCATGGCTGTGCTGCGGCACAGAAGGGGCATCTGGGGCAGCGAGCTCACGTCCCACCGCGGACCATCAAAAGCGTGGGAGCTGGGTGCCTGTCCGCTCAGGCACCAGGCCTTTCAGAAGCCTTCGCCGCGCCGGAGGCTTCGGAAAGGCCTGGTGCACCAGCGGACAGGCACCCAGCTCCCCCGTGATCGAAAGCGAAAGCGTGTAGGGGACCCTACACGTGCATGATTCAATCATGCACTGGGCCTCTAGTCTATATAATAAAAGCCTAAGCGACCATTTTGGTGGAACAACCAGAACGACCAGTCACGATGATGCGCACTGACCACCAGGGGGCAGACGCTCAATGTAGGAGCTGCCCCCTGCTGGTCAGTGCACTCCTACAGAGGGAGCGCCGCTCAGCCAGAAGCCGGACTCATGGCTGGTGAGCACAGTGGTGGTGACGGGAGCCTCTCCCGCCTCCACGGCAGTGCTAAGGAGCAGCACGCAGGTGGGCAGTAAGGAGCAACGAAAGGGCATAGGCCTGGCTGCGGGACCCCACCCCCTCCAGTGCACGAATTTCATGCACCAGGCCTCTAATTATAAATAATACTGCAATTAATTACTTTGTGAACATGTTGTTGTGTAACAAATTACGATAAAGTGAATACTTGTGTGATCACCATCCAGGCTAAGAAATGGACTATCACCAGCATACCATGAGCCCTCTGTACCCCTTCCCAAGTGCAGCCCCCTTTTACTTACTGCTCATGGTAACCTCTACTCTGTCTTTTATGGTGACCATTTCCTTGCTTTTCTTTCTTTTTTTTTTTTCCTTGCTTTTCTTGATAGTTTTATAGCCTAAGCATACACTGTAAAATATTATTGTTTCATTTTTAGCTATTTTGAACTTTATATAAATGTAACCATAAACCACAGACTTTTATGTCTTACTTCTTTGCTCAAAATTATATTTGTGAGAATTATCCTTGATGTTGGGTAAAGCTATTATTCATTGATTGGCATTACTGTGTAATATTGCATTGTATGAATATACTACAGTTCATTTATCCATTCTGTTGAATGGCATTTGGGTCATTTCTGGTTTGGAGCTGTTATAAGTAATGGTGCTATGAATAGCCCTGTTCGTGTCTCTTGGTGCACACGTGCATGTATTTTGGTTGGGAATTGGTGGGGGTTTTTTGGGGGGCACAGGGTCCCACAACCACCCTTAGTTTCAGCGATACTCCAGAAGTACTCGTAAGACTCAAGGACAGCTAATATTTATGGATAAGGTTTATTACAGCAGAAGATGCAGAACCAAAGCTGTGTATGGTCTTCTGGTGGTGAATTATCTCAGTTTATGTTCCTCTGAAATATCTTTATTTCATCTTTATTGGTGGTAGATGTTTGCTTATTATTTCCTTACAACCCATTCCAGAAATAATTCCTGGTGTCCTGGCTTCCATTGCTTTTCTTAGTAAGTCAGCTGACAGTTTAATTGTTGATATTGTGAAAGTAACTGCCTTTTCTCCCTCTCTGATTGCCCCTGAGAATTTTTGCTTATCTTTGGTCTTCACCACGTGTACCCTGCTGTGTCTATTGTTGTTGCTTCATCTTACTTGGGTTTATTGAGCTTCTTTAAAACAAAAACCTCTTAGTATTTTTTTAATTGATTTTTAGAGAGAGAGGAAGGGGAGAGGAAAGTAGAGAGAGAAATATCGATGTGAGAGAGAAACGTCTATTGGTTGCCTCTCCTACTTACTCTGACCTGGGATTGAACTTGAAACCTGGGCACATGCTCTGACCAGGAGGTGAACTGGTAAACTTTTGGTGCACAAGATGATGCTCCAACCAACTGAGCCACACTGGCCAGGGCTGAGCTTCTTAAATATATATGTACTAGTAGCCCATTTGCAGGAAGAATCCTACAAGTGGCCGCTGCGGCCTCGTGCGCTGCCGCTGCTGCCGCCATTACGGCCGCCGCGCCTGCACCTGCACACCGCTGCCACCGGCCTGGCTCCGCCCCGCTCTGCTCCGCCCTGCCCTTCCCTCTGGCAGCCACCTTGCTTTCCACTTTTCCTCCCTCTTCCTTCTAAGTTGTCTTCAGTCTTCACTCCTCCCTCCCTCAGCGTATGCAAATTAACCGCCATCTTTGTTGGGTAATTTGCATACTCGCCCTGATTGGCTGGTGGGTGTGGCTTGGGCTGGTGGGCGTGGCTTGGGCATAGCGAAGGTGCGGTCAATTTGCATATTCCTATTTTATTAGGTGGGATTAGTCTTTCATCACATTTAACAAATTCTCTGTCACTGCATTTTCTGCCCCATTTATTCTTTCCTCTCCTAAGACACTTGGTGAAACATTAGACTTTATTATTATAATGAGGAACCCAGTTCCCCGGCCCCTCCCCATGGTATTTTGTATTTTCCATTTTGTATCTCTTTCTGTCATTCATGTGAACAGAGCTGGTTTCCTCTGAACGGCTTTCCGGTTTACTAATTCTTTCTGCTGTTAAGCCCTTCCATTAGCTACTGATTTTAGTTATTATGTTATTTTCGTTTTAAAGCCTCATTTGGGTTCTTTTCATAATCTTCACATCACTTTTTGTAGTTTCCAGTTCTGAAATTTTCAGCTTTATTAATCATCGTCTTGGCCATATTAAGTTTAGTTACTTGAAAGTCTGTTGGATAATCCTGGCATTTGGAGCCCTGTGAGTCTGTCTCTATTATCTACTAGAGGCCCAGTGCACGAAATTCGTGCACGGAGGGGGGTTCAACCTCAGCCCAGCCTGTACCCTCTCCAATATGAGACCCCTTGAGGGATGTCCGACTGCCCGTTTAGGCCCGATCCCAGTGGGATCGGGCCTAAACGGGCAGTCGGACATCCCTCTCACAATCCAGGACTGCTGGCTCCCAACTGCTTGCCTGCCTGCCTTCCTGATTGGCCCTAACCGCTTCTGCCTGCCAGCCTGATCACCCCCTAACCACTCCGCTGCCAGCCTGATTGATGCCTAACAGCTCCCCTGCCAGCCTGTTTGCCCCCAACTTCACTCCTCTGCCGGCCTGGTCACTCCTAACTGCCCTCTCCTGGAGGGTTGATCACCTCCAACTGCCCTTTCTTGCAGGCCTGGTCCCTCTCAACTGCCCTCCCTTGCAGGGCTGATCCCTCACAACTGCCCTCCCTTGCAGGTCGGGTGCCTCCCAACTGCCCTCTCCTGCTGGCCATCTTGTGGTGGCCATCTTGTGTCCACATGGGGGCAGGATCTTTGACCACATGGGGGCAGCTATATTGTGTGTTGCAGTGATGATCAATCTGCATAGTACTCTTTTATTAGATAGGATAGAGGCCTGGTACAGGGGTGGGGGCCAGCTGGTTTGCCCTGAAGGGTGTCCCGGATCAGGTGGGGTTTCCCTTGGGCCATGGGGTGGCCTGATCGAGGGGCCTGTGGTGGTTTGCAGGCGGGCCACGCCCCCTGGTAACCCAAGCGGAGCCCCTGGTATCTGGAATTTATTTTCCTTCTACAATTGAAACTTTGTAGCCTGGAGCGGAGCCAAGCCAAGCCTGGGGCTCCCTCCGAGGCTGCAGCCATTGTGTTGGGGTTATAATTGAAACTTTGTTGCCTTAAGCAGGTGAGCCCGGCCAGGGTGTGTGGAAAGCTTTGCTTCCCCTGTTGCCGGCGGCAACCCTGGCCTGCTCTCTCAAGCTCCATTCTGCCGCCATTTGTTTGAATTTGTTTACCTTCTATAATTGAAACTTTGTAGCTTGAGTGGAGGCTTAGGCCTGGAAATGGCAGGCGGAAAGCTTGGCCTCCTCTGTTACCTAGGAAACCTTGCTCTCTGTGGCTGTAGCCATCTTGGTTTGGGTTAATTTGCATACTCGCTCTGATTGGATGGTGGGCGTGGCTTGTGGGCGTGGCTTGTGGGTGTGTCGGAGGTATGGTCAATTTGCATATTTGTCTATTATTAGATTAGATTGTGTTCTGCTGGTTCCACCGGCTCTTGTTTCTGACGGCCGCCCTCCTCCTGTGCCAGGTCCTATTTGAGAGTGTGCCAGGCAGAGCGTTGGAGGGTGCTTTTTAACTGAGGCAGCAGATGATGATATCTTCTTCTAAGAATTTTTGTTTACTTCTGTCCGGGACTGGAAGCATTAGCGGAATAGAATAACGTGAATAAGTGTTAAGGATTGAGATGTTTTGGGCCACCTAGTGGTCTGCAGTTATACACGTTCTGATTTATTCCTGGTTCACGCTCACTGTCAGGACTGAACCCTTTTTCACTCCAACCCAAATAAGAAAGGCGGGGGGGGTGGTTAATATGGCCTTTCCTTTGATGGGCCCTGGTTCCCAGCCTTTGTCCCCAAGCTTCACGTGGTTATCACAAGTGCTCCTCGCCTACTTAGGCACTTTTTCCGGAATCGGCAAATGCTCCTGGGGTGTAAGTAGCTTTACAGGCCGGGCTCGGCACCTTGGAATTCAGTCTCCCAAATCTTGGCCAGAGAAATTTTTATTATATAATATATTCAAGCAGGTCTTTTTTTAAGCCCCCCCCCCCCATTTTTTTGTTTTGTTTTGTTTTGTTTTTCTTAATGGGAGAGTAGTTCAGATGTCCTAACTTTCTATTATCATAAATGGAAGTTTCTTTTTGAGTCTTTTCCAATTCTTACAGAATATTCTCTGAAACTGTCTAAGAGCTACTCCTCCCAAAAGGACTTAGCCTAGAAGGCTTCCGCGGGAGTTTAGCTAAACACGTCAAAGGCAGAATCTTCCAAACATGGAAAAGGATGGCAGCTTCCACATTGCTGTAGGAAACGAATATACCATTTATTCTAAAACTTGACAGAGGATGTGCGCATACCTGCATGAAATCCCAAAGATCTACCATCTCCAGGAAAGCAGAGATTCCCAGCCAGCCTGGCTCAGTGGTTGAGTGTCACCCTATGAACCAGGAAGTCACGGTTCCATTCCTGGTCAGGGCACATGCCCATGTTGCGGGCACGATCCCCAGTGTGGGGTGTGCAGGAGACAGCCGATCCATGATTCTCTCTCATCACTGATGTTCCTATCTCTCTTTCCTTCTCCCTTCCTCTCTGAAATCAATACAAATATATTTTTTAAATAAATAGGTAAAAGCAAACGTTAAGTGAAGCAATATAGGGGCTTATTGAAGGAGGTTACTGGGGGTCAGATACAAGGACCACAAGAGTCGAGGAGACTCTCCGTCATCACACTAAGGGGGGAGGATATGTATAAATTGATACCAGACTTGGGTTAGAGCCATCTCTTATGGCCCACCCCTTCTACTTCATGTGGATAAAGCAGAACAATGACTGCTCATGAGGTGGTTGAGGACTCAGTGGGGGAGGGGGGGGAGAATTTGTAAAGAGCCTGTGCTAAACAAATCTGAAATTGTCCTCTCCTTGGCCATTTGTCTAAATTATAAGATTCCGTGCAGCTCCCAGGCTCCCTGAGGGACTGAGCCTATAGGAACTTGGGGAGTGTGGAGGAGGGTGGGGGTGACTGTCAGTGCATGTCAGCGAGGAGGGAGCGGTAGGTGACAATGGGAGTGGCAGCGCCTGCCAGGAGAAGACCTTGCAGAGGATGGGGTTGGGGAAGTGGGGGGAGGGGGGGCTCCCCTGGCTTGGTAAGAAAGGAGTCCTTTGACTAATGTTTATTTACATTTCAGGCTCATAGGAAAAAAGATTGGAAATGTTGGGAGAGGAATCAATATTGCCATTGTCGATTGTAAGTTGTTAAATATTTTCTTTGAAACTTTTCTAAAGGCTCTGTGATGGGATTTTTCCCCCAGATACCTTGGGTTCTCGATGGTTTCTGCACTCAGTCTAGTCTAGGTTAACATTTGAATGCATTTTTAAAGTTACGTATTTAACTATTTTTACAACGCCTCACTTTCCAGATTATTTGTAGTTCCAAAGAAAACACAATGAAACCAAATACAGATTTTTCAAACAAAACGAGGAGGACTGGCAGAGGCGGGGTGAGGCCCGAGGAGCAGACCTGGGCCTCCCTTTTGCTCTCAGATTCCCGGTGGCCCAGCAGAAGGTGACACAGCCGCCGGTTCCTGAGGGACAAGGGCCTCAGGGAAGCCAATCCTGGCCTCCCCTAGGGCCTGGGAAAGACAGTCGCCACTGGGGACCCCGACGATAGCAGGTGTGGGGTGTCCCTGGAAGCCAGCTGAGCACATGGCCCAGTGACAGTGGGGCTGCAGGAACCCAAGACAGAACGTGCCCAGCGTGATGGTGGGAGGGGAGCCTGCAGCTCGCAGCGGAAAGCCCTGAGGCGGCAACGCTGGGGTCTCTGTGGGAAGAGGAAGGTGCGACAGGAGAGTGTAGGATGGAATCTCCTGGGAACCAGCCTGGAAGGAAGCCCCAGGGCAGCGGAGGAGCCCCGTCTCTGACCCAGGCCAGGCAGCAGCCGCTCTTTGGGCTCCAGGAAAGAGATGGGGAAGGAACAGGCCACGCCGAGAACCCTGGTGCCCCGGATGCACCCTGAGTCCCCACGAGCTTCCTGTGAAAAGCTGTTCCTTTTCTCTTCAGATGTGACCGGGAAAGCGATAGCAGCGCGGTATTTTGATATGTACGAAGGAGGTAAGAAAACTCTTTTCCTGTTCAAATTTAAACGAGTTCTAAACATAAATCAAGATTTTACCAGTAAGAAACACAAGCAAAATGCCCAACATTCTTAGTTGTCTCCGAAGAAAACTGCCAGACCTTCATGCTGAGGATTCTAGAACAGTCGTCCCTCCATAAGTGCTCTTACTTAGTCTCTGGGTTCATATAATTCAGTGTGAAGGCATTCTCTAGAAAATTCCTTTCCTCTGGTCACACTTGTCCTGAATCTTCTCCCTCCCTTCCCTCATTGGATAACGGGAAAAGACATTTTCAAACCAAATCCATGTAAAGGAACGCAATCAGCATCCAGCCTGAATATCATCAGGATTTCTGTCCTGGGCCTGGTGCCCACTGGGCCTGCCATGCTCCTTCCCCGGGCCCGCGACCCCCACCTCCTTCAGCGTCTCTCCACCTGGGCACTGGGTCCTGGACATGGTGCCTGTCAGCATATGCCAGCCCTGAGGGCTGTGAACAGGTCTCTGTCAGATGACGGAGAGTCATGAGACATGCCGGTGCCTCTCGTGGGAGTTGTGCATGTTTACTCGGCAGCTAACTTACGCACAACCACCAGCACCGAGCCCCGGGGGTCAAGAGTAGGGTCAGAGGTCCGCCTTCCTTTTATCCTGAAAGACGCAGGCAGCCCCCTTAGCAAAGACTTCCCCAGGCAAGGCCAGGCCTGCATCCCTGTCTCTGTCCTGCCATCCCGCCTGAGCCGCTCCGATCTGGGATGCTCACGCACGGTCCAGAGAGGAGCTCCAGGAACCAGGATGCGCAGTGGCTACGGACGCCGAGGGCAGGGAGGGGCAGCACGTAGGGCAAGAGCCTCAGCTAACGGCGCTCCTAAAACTGGTTTGCGTTGACCCGACAGATAACTCCGGACCCATGACCCAGTTCATTCAGGGCGCACCTGCGAAGTCCCTGCTCTTCATGGTGACCCACGATGACGGCAGCACCCAGTGAGCACGCGTGGCATTGCCCAGCCGTGACTAGAAACCTGACACACGCAGCCAGCACGAGTGCCCTGTCCTCCTGCTTACCCGCCTCCCCGCCCCAATCCCCCGCCCCGGCCCAGGAGATGAGTGGCTTTGGAGACCTCTGTGCTGGGACAAACACAGTGGGACACACAGGAGTCCCCACGGGAGACATTCAGTCGCTCTCCTCTGTCCCCTAGGCTGCAGGAGGACGCCAAGGAGACCATAGAAGCTCTTGGAAGCAAAGAAATCAGGAACATGCGGTTCAGGTCCACCTGGGTCTTTCTTACAGCGAAGGGCTTTGAACTTCCTGCAGGACTTCAGAGAGAGAAGGTGAGTGTCTGTCATTGTTTTTTTAAAGTACAGTTAGTTATATACGATATTACATTAGTTTCAGGTGTATAATACAGGGATGTAGCATTTATACACCGAACAGTGTGCTCACCACACCAAGTCTAGTGGCCATCTGTCACCATGCCAACGTACCACAGGGTGAGTGGTTTTGACATGTCCCTTCCCACGGGGGGTCAGGATAGCAGGATCTGTGATTTGAAAGGTTGCCAGTCGGTTACAACTCCCGGTCTCTAACTACATCCCTGCGTAGAGTGCGTGGGCCAGGGCCATGCGGGGGTGGGCACCTGGGCTGAGCGCTCGTCTCCCCGCTCCGGGTTCCTCGTTCCTCCATCTGGGAAAATCCCACCTTCCGCTCAGTAGGTGCTGGGTGTGTCATGGGTGAAACCGTCCATGCTGAGAACGGAACCCTTTCCCCTTAGATCAGCATTAGATCGGCATTGAAGTTTCAATTCTTAAAGCTCTTTAAAAGTAGGAAATTCTCACGCTAGCCAGTTTGGCTCAGTGGACAGAACGTTGGCCTGCAGACCAAAGAGTCTCGGGTTCAATACCAGTCAAGGGCACGGACCTTGGTTGCAGGCTCCTCCCCTGGTCAGGGCAGGTGCAGGAGACAACCAATGGATGTGTTTCTCTCACATCGATGTTTCGCTCTGTCTTTCCCTCTCTCCCACTCTCCCTAAAAACCAATGGAAAAATATCCTCCAGTGCGGATTAACAGAACAAAAAAGTAGGAAATTCCCAGTGGGCTGTTGAGACTGATTTTGCATCATGCTGGGGCCAACACAGGCCTCTCTCTGCTTTGCCGCCGTGTGGGGAAAGGGACAGTGCTTACTGCTAATGGGGCTCAGAGACCACCGCGCATGTGCGCCGAAGCATTTAAAGCAGTTGGGCACCAGCTCTAGCTGGTTTGGCTCACTGGATAGAGTGTCTGCCCTTGGACTGAATGGTCCTGGGTTCGATTCGAGTACCTCGGTTTCAGGCTCGATCCCCAGCCTGGTTGGGGCTTATGCTGGAGGCAACCAATTGATGTGTCTCTGTCACATCATTGTTTCTCTCTCTCTCCCGCTCCTTTTCACTTTCTAAAAATCAATGGATTAACAAAATAAAATAAATAAAATAAAATAAAATAAAATAAAATAAAATAAAATAAGGGCAGGCACCAAACACTGGATAAATGTAGCTTTCGTTGTAACTTGTTCATGATTGACTTGAAGTCCTGTTATTTATCGAAGAAAAGTAAACAGCAAACGGATGGCATTCTCATGCATGAACTCCACGGCCTGTGAAAATCGCAGCTGAGGCCTGGGGACATGTCATGGGATTTATGAGCTGACGCCTCTGGGGACGATGGCACAGCCTCTTTCAGACGGTGCTGCTCTCCGGAACCGGGGCCAAGACACCGGGGCTTCAGAAACGGGGAGCTGGCTGCCTGCCAAGGGGGGAGACCTCCGAGAGAGGCAGAGATTTGCGTGTCCACAGGTTGCTTCTGACATCAGGCAAGGACACCTGGCCCCAGGCCCCTGCTTGCTCTGTCTGCATGGTGACGGGTCTGGGAAGGAAGACAGAAGCAGGTGGACCCAGCTGGCGTGGCTCCGTGGTTGAGCATTGACCTATGAACCAGGAGGTCAGGGTTCAATTCCAGGTCAGAGCACATGCCCGGGTTGCGGGCTCCATCCCCAATAGGGGGCGTGCAGGAGGCAGCCGATTAATGATGCTTCTCTCCGTCTCTTCCTCTCCCTCTTCCTTCCTCTCTGAAATCAATGAAAATATTTTTAGAAAAAACAGAAGCAGATGGGCCGCGGGGCCCCTCCGCTACTGGCAGGACCGCCGAGGTGGGGGAGAAGGGGGTTGGATGGGTGTGACCTCAGGGCAGCCACACAAACAGGTGACTCGTGACAGACGCCCAGGAGGAGCCCTAGAGCCCCCCTGACGCCCTGCAGTCGCCCTCCGAAGCTCAGAATCCCTGGGGATTTTAGCAGGCACCTAAAGGGCATGTTTTCTCCTGTAACTCCCTGTCCCTCCTCACCCGGGCAGCCAGTCCTCCAGAACACGTCAGGAGCGTCTACCCGGGGCCCCTGCCCAGACCACGCATTGCTAGTGATCGGGTCCCGACACCCAGTGTGCTTGAGGCTCACCGGCTTGTCCTAACGAGTGAGCATTGCCTGGGCTCTGTGTGGTGGCTCTCCCCGGGCCCCACTGCCTGGACCTGCAGCGGGTGAGGGGAGCCAGGTGCGGCTGGGGGAGGGGCTTGGTGTCCAGGTTTGGGGTCAGGTTTGCGGGGGGCCACAGGTGATGCCGAACAAGCTGCTTCGCCTCTCTGGGCTTGCGTTTTCTGATCTGTGTAACGAAATGAAAGCTGGGAGATCCCTCAGCTGTGATGTGGGCATGGGCTCCACTTGCCCTTGGCCTTCCTCAGGCTGCCTCTGTGGAGCGATACAGGGCCACCTTCTCCTCCACCCCTGGCGTGATCAGTACCGACCTGGCATCTTACGGACCTCCAGGCTTTATCTACCAGCTGTGTGGTCTTAGGCAAGTTACTTAACCTCTCTGTGCCTCAGGACCATTCCCTGTGGGGAAGGGGTAAGGACAGCCCCTATCATATGAGAGTCAATGAGGATGAAGTGAGAGCAACATGTGGGGCTCAGCAAGGAACTGAACAGAGGGCCCAGTACCTCAGAGCAATCGGGCCTTTCCAAGTTTCCCGGCACCTTCCAACTGGCCCGCCCCACCTGCCCTTCCCCACCTAAGCCTCCTTACACAACACCGGTGCCCAGGCCTCCTGAACTGGAACCCCAGAGGTGGGGCCTGGCAGGGGGATTCTGATGTACAAGGAGGGTGGACCCATTGCACTGATTTTCCTGAGAAAATGGAGGCCCTGTTTCCTGGACACATTCACATTCCCCCTTCAGAGCCCAGCCGACTTAGAAGTTGACAAGTGGATCCTGAAATTCACATGGAAATTCAGGAGATCCAGATAGCCAGAACAATCCTGAGAAAGAAGAACTACGCTGAGGACTCACACTGCCCAATGTCAGAACTCACTACAAAGCCGCAGGAATCAAGGCGGCATGGTGCTGGCACACAGCACACAGACGGACCCAGGGAATAGAACCCGGCGTCCGGAAATGAAACCTCACTGTTTTGGTCAATGATTTTCGACAAGGGTGCCGACACCACTGCACGGGGAATGATGATGAGACAACTGGACACTCCCATGCAAAAAAAAAAAAATGAATCTGGAGTCCTACCTCACACCATATGTGGAAATTAGGTCAAAATGGGTCAAATGACTAAATGTAGGAACTAGAGCCATTAAACTTGTAGAAGAAAACGTAGCCATAAATCTTTATGACCTTGAATTAGGCAATAGTTTCTTAGCTACAACACCAAAAGCATGAATAACAACAACAACAAAATAAATTGCATTTCATTAAAACTTTGGTGCATCAACAGACACCACACACACACACAAAAAGTGAAAAGGACGAAAAAAATTGCAAATAAAGGACCTATACCCACAATGTAAAAAGAACTCTTATGGCTCAATAATAAAAAGACAAATAACCCAATTTTAAAGTGGGCAGAGATCTGAATGAACTTATCTTCATGGGCCAATAAACACACAAGAAGATGCTTGCATTCGGCCACCAGGAAAATGCAAACGAAAGCCTCAATGAGATACCACCTCACCCTCACTAAGAGGGCTGCGTTTTTTTAAAACAAAATCATAAAAAGTGTTAACAAGGATGTGGAGAATTTAGAACCTTCAGACACTCTAGAAAAGAAACCTAATAATACGGCTGCTTTGGGAAATATTCTGGCTGTTCCTCAGAAAATTAAGCATATAGTTACCATGTGACCTAACAATCCCACTCCTAGATATACTGTATACCCAAGAGGGTGAAAACATGTTCACACAAAAGCTTGTACATGAATGTGCATAGCAGCCTTATTCGTAAAAAACAAAAAAGTAGAAACAACCCACGTGTCTTATTAATATATAAAAATACATTTTTTTAAATGGGGTATAGCCATACCTGGAATATTATTCAGCCGTGTAAAGAAATGAAGTACTGATGCATGCTACAACATGGATGGATCTTGAAAACATGCTAAGCAAAGAAAACCAAACACAAAAGACCACATCCTGCTCATTTCATTAATATGAAATTTCTGGAATACACAAAACCCATAGAGACAGAAAGTAGACTAGTGAGCGCCTAGGGCTGTGGGGGACGGGAAATGACTGCATATGGGTCCTTTTTCAAATGAGGAAAATACTCCAAAATTGCCTACAATGGTTGCATATCTGTGAATATACTAAAAACCATTCATGCGAACACTTGGGGTGTATTTTATAGTATGTAAATTATATGTCAAAGATGTTAAGTAAAAAAAAAGATAGATAATTAGAATTCCAACATTTAGAATACATATTCTTCCTTTTAAGCATTAAGTTAAGGCACTCCATTATCTGCGGAAGAATCCTATATAATAAAAGCATAGTATGCAAATTGTCTCCTTGACCAGGAGTTGTCCTGGAGTTAGACCAGGGGGCAAGGCCAGCAGGGGGAAGGGAGGGAGGCCCCAGCTGGCAGCCGGCAGCCAGCAGCCTCTAGGGACCTACCAATGCATGAATTCTGTGCACTAGGCCTCGAGGAGAAGACATAAAGGACTAACACCGCATCAACAGGAACACACATGTGCTGAGCTAGGAATTCTGTAGTAACATATAGTCCTATCCCCCCAAAATGAAAACTAAATGTTAGAGCTATGCTGTTCAATACAGCAGCTGCGAACCAAATTTGCATTTCACTTATTACATTTATTACATTTATTAAATTTGCATCACATTTATTAAAATTAAATAGAACTTAAAATTCGGTTCCTCACTCACCCTGGGCACATATCAAGTACTTGATAGCCAAGCATGGCTAGTGGAGACTCTATTGGACAGTGTTGATCACAGAACATTTACATCACTGCAGAAAGTTCTGGAGCTTCATTAACACCTGGGTCACATTGTATTGGGAAGCACGTTGAGAGAAAAATCAAGTACCCAGATGTTATAGTAATAGTGATAAGAATAACACCAGAGTGGGTTGGGGCAAAATCCACTCTAGGAAGTGACTAATCCTAGAATGGACTTTTTCAGTTATAGGACTTTGCTCATAGAGGACACATTAAATACTTGTGGATTAGCAACTAAACACAATTCTTTTCTTTCGTCTGCACAGATCAACCACTCTGATGATGCAAAGGACAGTGGCTCGGGCTGGCCTGCAGAAGTACAGATAGAAGGCTGTGTACCGAAGGAGTCAAGCTAACCTTGTGCAGACTTAATAAATGTGTGTGTGTTTTTTATAGACAAATGAATCAGGGAATGGCCCATGAATCTTATCCAACAGTCAATATTTGATTTTATGGGTTTTGTTGTCAACCAACCAATATTTGCTAGTTGCATGAAATCTTGGCACACAGTATTTTCATGCCAATATTTATACAGTGCAAATATTAATGAGCAGGAAGACTGAGATGAATGGAAGTTGTTTAATGAAGGGGTTTAACGTGGAACGGACAGCGCTGGGGGAAGTGACCCCTGCTTGTGAGTGTGTGGAGTTATTTTATGCTCAGATCTAAGCTTGACCCTGTAGTCAGCTCTGCAGAGAGAAGGCCTTGGTCCCATGACCATCGAGCACACCCTCTTATGGGACAGTCATCTCTTCGGGGAAGGAGCGATGGTCCGAGGGCCTGGCAAAGCTGCCCTGGTCAGCGCGGGTTGAGCCCTTGAACTCTTCCTGTGGGTCCATGAGCTTACCATTTCATTATTAAACCTGGGCGCCTCCTACCTTCGGCCACTGGGGGTGCAGGGACACAGCCTTGGCCCTCCTGCGGGGGTGTCACTGCCAGAGCTGCGAGGGCATGGAGGGTCTGGTCTCAGGAGGACAACTGTCCACGCTGGGCCTTCCAGAAGGCGCATCGAGAGCCACATATCCGAGATACGCACGCTCTGAGAAGCGAGTCCGATGACGCATCTGATTTGGGATTCAGACAATCGGGTCATGGCCAAGCGCCCATTCTAACCGTCTTTCCAAGCCTGGCTGCCCGCAAAGCGAGGGGACTTGGGTGCCAGGCTAATGTCGCTTCTCTGAGCCTCTAGTTTCTCATGTGTAAGATGGAAGAATTAGGGTAGAAGAATGAGTCCAAGCATTTTTATCAGCAGAAATCCTTTTAAAAACATGGCAGCACATGGCACCCTGGATTTCAGCATCCTGGCCATATCAAACCACCCCATCTCAATGGCTTACAACGGCACTGATTTCCCCCTCGAGTAGCTACACCTGGGTCACGGGGCAGCTGCGGCTGGGCCCTGAGCACTCCGCCAGGCCAGAGGCGGGTCCTGTCGGGCACAGAAGCCAGAGTGCAGAACGCACATGCCCAGAGCTCTTGCCAGGGCTCCGTGCGAGCCCCACCTCCTCACACCTGGTGCCCAGGCCCAGCCCAGGGCGTGCCCACAGTGTGGCAGTGGGTGCGGTAAATATCTGATGCAGGAATACAATGACTGTGGGGCGTTTTACTTTCCTTAGCATTCATTGGATGCTGAATTTACTCCCAGGTCATAATTTTTGTTTCTTCGACTTCTCCTGGGGCATCTTTTTCTGCTCTGCAACCTCCTCTGCTAGACCAGGAACCACCTGCTCTTTCTCAGTGGGATCCTCTCGGGGGGGCAGGGAGAGCTCGTGTGGGTTCATCCGCCCATGAGCTCTGGAAGGTGGGAGCTTTGTTCACCTGGATGTGCTCAATGACATCTAAACCCGCAGGTCCAGCATTGCTCTCCGCATTGTTAAGCTCGTGCAGCAAACTTTCAGCTCCCTTTCTGCGCCACCGACACTGTCCCGCCCCCCTGTTTGGCCTGGGCACACCCACCAGCTCCTCCATTGTCACGACAGAATGGCACCCATTGCTTCTGAAAAGTGACATCCTTCAGAGACTTGGTGGCTCGGATATGCATACCCTGATGGCCTGGCCAGCTTCACCGGGGTTCTCACAATGAACGTGAAGATTTGAACCTCTGGATCTGCAGGGGTTTGTGGGGTTTTCTGGGTCAAGCGAAGAGTGAACCATTTGTAGAGGTCTCCTCTGGCCATTCGGGAAGAGCAGGAATACAAGGCCGAGGAAGAGGCTGCTGGCTGCCTGGCCTGGGCAGTGGGCCCTCAGGAGCTGGGGCCCCTCCCCGCAGAGCAGTCTGCAGACCAACACCTGAGACCTTGGCTCAGGCTCCAGGTGAATTACATTTTGTCGCCCCAAAATTCTAACCCCCAGCACCTCCAAATGTGACCTTATTCAGAAATAAGGTCATTGCATTGGAAAGAGTGAGAGTAGGGTGGCCCCTGGGCCAATATAATTAGTGTCCTCCTTGTTAAAGGGGAAATTCGGACACACATACAGGGACAAGGCCACGTGAAGATGAAGGCAGAGATGGGGTGATGCTTCGACAGCCAGGGAACCCAAAGATGGCCAGCAGCCAGCAGGCGCTGGGGGAGGGTGGACCGGAGTCTCCCTGGAGCCTTCAGAGGGAGCTCGGCCCTGCGCACGCCTGCGTCTTAGACCTCCGGCCTTAAAAAGCGAGAGGATAAATGTCCACTGGCTGTCTCCGCCGCTCAGCTTCTGGGGCTTTTACAGCAGCCAGGACACTAGATCGTTTTCTTTATGTTGTAATCTCTTAAGTGCACAAAGGATTCCTGTATTTAAAATAAAAAAGGGGGGGGGGTTGGGGGTGGGTGCGGCTGGATCTTTTTATTTTCTCCGGCTGAAATGACCACACTTTCACGGCAGTGTTGTCTTCATTCAGTGGTCGGCAAACTCATCAGTCCACAGAGCCAAATATCAACAGTACAACGATTGAAATTTCTTTTGAGAGCCCAATGTTTTAAACCTAAACTTCTTCTAATGCCACTTCTTCAAAATAGACTCGCCCAGGCCGTGGTATTTTGTGGAAGAGCCACACTCAAGGGGCCAAAGAGCTGCATGTGGCTCTCGAGCCGCAGTTTGCCGACTTAATTCACTGTGAAGCTGCCGTGGGAAGAATTAGGGTAGAAGAAAGGGTGCTGAATGTTTGCGGCACTCCCAGCCAGATTCCTGCCTGGGCTGGGCCCTCCTGTGACACCCGGCCCCATCCTGCGACTCCGCCTCCACTGCCACTGCCCCTCTCCCTGGTGCGACCCCTAGAACCTTGGCCCCTATGTGGGCACGGGACTCAGTTGCCCTGCCCTGTTTCCCACCTACCTGGGCGCTGGACGCTGAGACTGTCATTCCTGGGCCCGGCACTGGGGGGAGCTCTGCATGAGGCCACCTGCTGCTCAGGGGAAGCCTGGAACACAGCCTTCTTTTCCAGGTTTGCGCCTTCTACCTAAATGTTCCTTGTATCCCGTTAAACACACGTGATCAGGAGGATGGCCTCCACAACATGACGGGGTTTGAGAGTTCTCGGCTGCGTTGCTGGCGTGTGGTTCAGACGCTGTTCCCGCTACTTCTTATATTCTTTTTTTTTAAATATATTATATTGATTTTTCACAGAGAGGAAGGGAAAGGGATCGAGAGTTAGAAACATCGATGAGAGAGAAACATCGATCAGCTGCCTCCTGCACACCTCCCACTGGGGATGTGCCCGCAGCCAAGGCACGTGCCCTTGACCAGAATCGAACCCGGGACCCTTCAGTCCACAGACAGACGCTCTATCCACTGAACCAAACCGGTTTCGGCTCCCGCTACTTCATTCAGCAGGTGGCCTCTGACATTCCTGAACACTGCCATGTGACATCTGCATCACCCCTGCTGGGGCCTCTGCCTTCAGAGCCTGGGGATCACTGATGGGGTGAGGGTGTTCCCCCAGCTCCGCTCTGGGCCTGCCCCTTACTGGCAAGCCCTTTGGGCAGGAGTCAGGGTGGGAAGCAATCTCCTTTCTGGGCTCCCGGACCCCTGAGCGACCCACTGGATGGACAGCCTGAAGCCCTGGGAGGCTGGAGCTGCACAGAGCAGGAGTGGGGGCTGGGCGGAGGGGACAGGAAGCAACAGCGACCTTCAGGGCAGTGAAACTACTCCAGATGATGCTGTGACGGTAGCCACATGTTTTTACTTTTAAAAAAAATAGATGTTGACTAATTTTTAGAGAGAGAGAAAGGGGGAGGGATAGAGAGATAGAGCAATGATGAGAAACACCGATCGGCTGCCTCCCGCACGCCCCGTCCTGGGAATTGAGCCTGCCACCCCGGCATGTGCCCTGACGGGGAATCGAACCGGTGATGTCTTGCCACATGGGTCGACACTCAACCACTGAGTCACACCAGCCAGGCAGTGGCCACATGTTTTTGCAAACTGGGGGGACTCTGGGCAATGGTGATGAGTCACTGAGGGCCGTGGAATGTGGCAAGCGCCCTGCCCCGGGGCTGCTGACAGGGAGGCTGTGGTGTGGGAGGGCAGGGGCTGTGCAGGGAAATCTCAGTGCCTTCTGCTCAGTTTTGCAGTGAACCGAAACTGAGCTGAAAAATAAAGTCTGTTATCAGAGGAAACGTGCTGCCAGGAGAACGAGACTTAGATGGGCGGCAAGCCCAGAGTCCCCCACCCCAGGGCAGGCAGAGCTGGTGAGGTCCTCCCTCTCCCCCCCCCCCCCCCCCCCAGAGGGCTGCAGACCCCCTCCCCGTGCGGGTTCGAGGGAGAGCACGGGGCGGGGCTGGGAGCACCTGCCTCCACAGAGGGAGGGGCCAGGGCCTGGGAAGACAGTCATCTCCCGACCCCTCTCCGTGCTTTTGTCACCAAGATTCCTGGACGTTGGACACCACAACATTGACAGCAGAGCTTGTTCTTGACCGAGGAAAGGGTGCCACCAGCTGAGACACCCCCACCCCTGAGTGGGCCCTTGTCTCACTGCAGCCAAAGGCATGGGCACTGCCAGCCCCAAGCCAGTCTCCGGGGGGCACCATTCAGGAGGGCCGACAAGACCTTGCCAGCCTGTGATGGCCACGGTGACCCCCAGTGGAGCAGGTGGGCACAGAGGGCGAGGGGTCAGTGAGCGTGGACCCCGACGTGCCCTCTCTGCTACTGAGCCCCTCTCTGCCACTGAGCCCGGCTGGAGCAAACACCCACCGCTGAGATCTCTCGCCCGCCCACAGGACTCGGGGTCCCCTCCGCCTCGTTCATCGTTTGCCGGGTCGCCTTGGTGCGCTGAGAGCGCAGACTGGGAAGGAGGGGCCCTTTGAGGGGCTGCGCTGTGGCTCAGGTGGCCGGGGCTTGTGACCACATGGGGCAGACCGCCCTGCACGCCGATGCTGCGTGTGGTGTGGTGTTCCTTCCCGGGCTTGTCACCCGCATCAGCAAGGCCCCCGCGTGCCGTGTGAGTGTGCAGGGACTTGTCCCTCCTGCAGAGGCCGCCGGGCGAGGGAAGTGCCTGGGGGGGACGACTGTTTGGGGGGGCAGGGAGGGTCCCCAGGTGTGCTTGTGAAGCTGGCATCACTCTGTCCAGCTTCCCAGGCGCCCTCTGTTAGAAAAAGAAACAACAGGCCCCAGGGGGTCACTAGCGCTCAGCCCACGGCACCAAACGGAGCCTTCGCACCCAATCTGACCGCAGTTCTGGGGTGTCCTGGGCAGCAGTGAGGGCATCTGCCTGAGACCCCTGCAGCCCCCCAAAGACAGACGCGGCGATCCCCACGCCCTTCTCCCTCCCCTTCTGTCTGCAGAGCCGTCCATCCTGTGCAGCCGCCGGGAGCTCCTTTCTGCCCGCGAGGTGGCTGCCGCCCATGCACGAACCCTTAGGTGAAGCCCACTTGACGTTCCCGTTCCCTCAGTTGGGTTTGGGGTTTGGACACTGTCTTTCCTGGAGCCGTCCTGTCTGCCCCTGGACTCTGGTCCCTCCCGGGGAGGCCAGGACAGCACTGGATCCTGCAGGCCAGACCGCGACGACTCCCCGTGGCTCCTGAGCCAGGGCTTTGGCCGTTTGTAAGCCCCTGAGTGCCTTCTCTCAAGAAGTAAGTGCGTGAGCAAAGAGGTGCTGGATATGACCTTTTCTTAATTCACAAAGTTTCCGAAAGAATGATGGGAGTGGACACGGACGGAGGCGCCTGCTTCCTCCCGCCTGCGCCAAGGGCTCTAGTGGGGGGGAGCCCGGGTCTCCCCACGCCCCGCACTCCCCCACCCCCCACAGAAGGGAGAGCCCAGGTCTCCCCACCCCCCGCACCCCCCACTCCCCACAGAGGGGACAGCCCGGGTCTCCCCACTCCCCGCACCCCCCCACCCCCCACAGAAGGGAGAGCCCAGGTCTCCCCACCCCCCACAGAGGGGAGAGCCCAGGTCTCCCCACCCCCCGCACTCCCCACCCCCACAGAGGGGAGAGCCCGGGTCTCCCCACCCCCCGCACCCCCCACTCCCCACAGAGGGGACAGCCCGGGTCTCCCCACTCCCCGCACCCCCCCACTCCCCACAGAAGGGAGAGCCCAGGTCTCCCCACCCCCCACAGAGGGGAGAGCCCGGGTCTCCCCACTCCCCGTACCCCCACCCCCCACAGAAGGGAGAGCCCAGGTCTCCCCACCCCCCGCACTCCCCACCCCCCACAGAGGGGAGAGCCCGGGTCTCCCCACTCCCCGTACAGAGGGGACAGCCCGGGTCTCCCCACTCCCCTCACCCCCCCCCCCCCCACAGAGGGGAGAGTCCAGGTCTCCCCACTCCCTGCACAGAGGGAAGCGTTTGGGACGAGGGGGCGGGACCCCCTGACTTTTGGCCGATGAAGTAACTGGAGACGAGCCGGCTGGCAGGCTCCGGGCAGATTTAGGGTTAGGGTTGGGGTTGGAGTTCCTGGCCTGGAGCCCGGGTCAGGCCTGGGCCCCGCCCTTTCCCGGTCCAACCGCAGGAGCCCGAACTCTCGAACTCTCTCGGGAACCGTCCCTAAAGGGGAAGCCAGCGAGGCGCGCGGGGCTGTGCTGCCGATCTGCGCACTTCCCTGTGAGGGTTCGGAGCCCTTACCCCCACCACCCGGAGAAGGTGGCCGAGGGGGGCCTCTGTCTGGTGGGCTCAGGCATGACGCCAGCAGGACGGCTCAGAGCTGTCAGAGCATATACTTGAGTGAACGTCCCGTCCCGCGAGGTCCCGAATGGAGCCCACATCCAGGGGCTTTTAAATTCACTAGAAGAAACCAGTCAAACGCAGTTCCTCGGCGGCCTGGCCGCAAGCAGGTGCTCCGTGACCTCCGAACAGGGGATTTCCACCTTCGCGGAAAGTGTCTTGGACGTCCCAGCTCTAGGTCCCGGGGGCAGCCTCCTCCGAAAACTTGTTAGCAATGCAGATGATGGACCCTGCCCTGGAGCCCAGCATCCGGCTGGTGGGGGGCAGGGGGGCGGGGGGCTGGGACCGGGCCCTCTCAGTTCACCGGCTCCCCGCTTCCGGGGGGATTCATCAGAGGCCCCCCCCACCCCTCCCGGAACCCATCCACTCTTCAGTTTCGTTTCTGTGGCCGTCAGCGTCATTTCTGAGGTTTCGTTTCTCTGGCTGTTGTGAAGGAAAAGCTCGGGGGAGGAGTGGCTCACCCACCAAATAAAAGGAAGCGTTGGAAGAGAGAGGGCTGATCTGAGGAGTCTCCGTCCTGCCGTCGTGAAGGCTCACAGGTGAGGGCCGCCGCGGGAGGGCTGCCTTAGCTTGTGGAAGGATTTCCTGGAAACCGGGCTGGTGCCCCAGGCAGGAGGCAAACAGATAAGCTTCTGAGGCTGCCCTGTGTCGCTCACTGAGACCCGTGTTGACATGTTGACGCTGGGAAGGAGTGGCTGCTGGGGGAGCCCCTGGGGGCCGCCCTTCCAGAATCTGGCTCAAGGCGCTGTGGCCAGGAAGGGGTGGCTTTGGGGTGGGGCTTTGTGCAGTTGTGCGGGCGATCCTGTGATTTATGATAAGAAAGAATCACCAGGCTGCCCGCTTCATCCCCACAGTTAAGGATCCCGGACTGAGGACTTGAACGTTGCTAAGAGAAGATCTTACAAGTCCTCTTTTTTCACAAGAAAAAAGCAGAGGTTGTGACCGTGTATGGGATGGAGGTTAGCTGGACTTACTGGTACTGTGGTCACCTGTCGGAAGCCGCCCTTGTCTTCACTAGCAGAGAGGTGTGGACGAGGGACCCGGAAGGCTGGGGACCTTGAGCTCGGACAGGTCAGAGCTCTGCCCCCACTGTCTAGTCGAGACAATGGGAGCTGAAGCAACTTCCACCTTTTAGTCTTACGTAAATCCTTGCCGATGGGCTATCTTCGAGCTGTTACTGGAAATTGCCTGCCAAAGGGCTATAGGTGGATCCCAAACCTGAATAAAAGGGTCCGCAAGGCCAGAGCAAAGCAGAGTCCTTCCTCTTGAGCTGCCCTCCGGCCTGGCCCCCAAGATTCCCAAATTAATATTTTCTAGTCTCTTTCATTTGCCTGCGGCCTCCTCCAGAACCCGAACCCTGAACCACGCGGGACGTGGGGGGGATCACATTCACAACTGGCAGCCCAGCGTGGGGGGGGGGGGGCACACTACAGTGACCATTTCACAATAGATACAAATATTGGGGGGGTAGGGGGGGAAGAAATACAGTCTATGTTTTGGTCTTTGTTTCTGTTCCTGATGAGGTTCTGTCTGGGCTGCACCGGGCTGGTCGCCTGGGAACAAGCCCTGTGACTGGGCAGTTGGAACTTTTAGCTCCACCCCCAACCTCCAGGCCAGGGAGCTCATTCACCGATGGTGGATGGTCGATGATTGCACCAATCGCGCCTCTGCGTCGAAGCCTCCGTAAAACCCCCAAAGGACAGGGTTCGGGGTTCGGAGAGCTCCCTGGTTGGTGAACTTGTGGAAGTCTGGGGAGGGCAGCGAATCTGGAGAGGACGTGGCAGGCCGGTGCCTCCCCCACGCCGGGCCCGGTGTGGCTTTCCGTGCGCTGTTCCTGAGTTACATCCTTCTATGATAAGCCAGTGATCTGTAAGTACCGTGTTTCTCTGGGTTCTGTGAGCCCCTGTAGCAAGTTGTTCAGAACCAAGGATGGGGTCCTCGGACCTCTGATCCAGAGCCAGTTGGTCAGAAACACTGGTGACAACCTGGCCCTGCCCTTGGCGTCAGAAGTGGATTGGGGGGAGGGAGGGATGGGCAGGAACAGTCTCGTGGGATCCAGTGCTGTCTCCAGGCAGAGAGCATTAATGCCATGGGGGGGTAGGGTGCAAGGAGGGGGGACACACGTGGGTGTTGGTGTCAGATCGGAGCCCCGTGGCCTGGTCTCCGGGTTCAGGCGCTCTCCGCTGTGGTAGCTGGAGGCACAGCCACCTCAGAGATGGGCTGGAAAACTCGCTGTCCTGAGGAACGAGGCACTGATTTCTGTGTCCAATGATTACGCCTTCGGGTTTTTACTTAGAGACACTGATGCCAGGTCTCCCCAGCAAACAGTGGCATTTGCGGGGAGCAGGTTAGGTCTAAACCCTGGAAGGTTAGTGTCCTGGGACTCCTGTGCCATGGCTCAGCGGCTTACACAATGGAAACCTGCTGTCTGTCTCCCAGCTCTGCAGGCTGGACGTGGGAGACCGAGGTGCGGGTGGGCTGCCTCCTGCGACGCCCTAGAGTCCTCCCTGTCTCTTCCAGCGGCCGGCCTTTGCCAAGTCCTGGGCGCTATTTAGGGAACTTTCTCCAGGTGCGGGCCACTCGGTCACCCATGACACCCGATTTGGGCAGATCTTATGGGAGCATGGCCGTTAGCTGCTCCCTGCCCTTCCCAGAGGAGCACGGGTCAGGCCAGTGGTCGGCAAACTCCTTAGTCAGCAGAGCCAAATACCAACAGTACAACGATGGAAATTTCTTTGGAGAGCCAAATTCTTTAAACTTAAACTTCTTCTAACGCCACTTCTTCAAAATAGACTCGCCCAGGCCGTGGTATTTTGAGGAAGAGCCACACTCAAGGGGCCAAAGAGCCGCATGTGGCTCGAGAGCCGCAGTTTGCCGACCACGGAGTTAGGCAGTCACATCTTCCTTCCTCTCCCTGGAAACGAGGATGACAACTCAGCAGCCGGGTTTTGTTGTTATTCTGCCGGGAGGGGAAACGAATCCCTATTGGTAGGAAAGGAGACACACTGTTCCCACAGGCCTGCCCGAGAGGTCGAGGTCGAGGTCGAGGTCGTACAGCTTCCACAGGGACGCCCCGCCCCGTCAGGGGAGGGAATGTTGTTAATTCAGGGCAGTTCTCTCTGCTTAGCAGCGAACTGGGTGGGGGCCCTCAGCCGACCTGGGCCGGGCATGTCTGGAGGCCAGACAGGCCTGGGAGTGCATGCGGGGTGCCGGGATTCAGGCCTCTCAGACCCACCAAGACTCCTCAGGGACCAGTGAGGCCTGTGGGAAGCTCAAAACACAAAATAGTAAAAAAAAAATAAAAATAATAAATAAATAAAAAATCCAAAGGCAGAGGCCCGGGAGGAGGGCGGTGTTCCAGACGGCATTTCTGACCGCATCCCAGTAGCCTGACTTGTCTGACCTCCCTGCGCATCTCATATGAAACCCGGGCCGGTGTGACTGAGGGAGCGGAGCGAGCACCTGTCTGGGCCCTCGAGGAGCATAAGGAGCGCTAAGCATGCCCGGCTGCTGGGACTCCGCCTGACCCCTCCTGGAGGCAGTACACAGGCCCCCCGCCTGCAGCCCAGGGCAGCGGCCTGAGCAGGGGCACCCTCGGCCTCACAGGGAGCCAGCCCTGCCACACCTCCATCTTGGTCTCCAGCCTCCAGACCGGGTGGGAACACACCCTGTTGTTGGGCCCGGTCTGTGCTCTTTGTGGCGGCGGCCCCGACGGACGGTGCGCGAGGCTGGGGCAGCACCAAGTGCAGGACACTCAGGCTCTCTCTCGTGGGCTGGGGGAAGGGCTCTTGTCGAGAGTGGGCGGGGGTCTGAGTCCTGACATAACCAGTTCAGGCCCTTCCTGCCTTCCGTTTCTTGACGTGGGACATGCAGAAAAGCAGCCACCACAAGGAGTGTCTTGTCTCGGAGCGGCCCTCCGGCACCAGCTGTTCTGGCAGGGCTGCCTGGACCTGACCGCAGGCCGCAGCACCCCTCCCGGCTCCCCTGGGTCTGACCGGGCCTGGGTGACCATCAGTGGCGGGAGGGCAGGTGCTGGCTCCCAGGGGCCTGGGGGATGCTGCCTCCCATCTCCCCACACCTAACGGTCCCCTGTTTGCTCCTGAGCCACAGGTGTCTCCACGTGGCAGGGGACATTCACTCTTCCAGGATAACGTGGAGCCCCCTGCCTCTCATCCCCAAGCCCTGGGGGCCCATGGAAACCCCACTCTCTATGTGGGGATCCTGGTCTCCCCGAGTCTGTGTGTAGAGGGAAGCGGGGGGGCTGTGCTGGGGCTGGCGAGGTGCAGCCTGGGCAACTTGGGGCCACCCTGTCTGTGTCTCTGCAGAGCTCGCCAAGAAGCACCTGCCGGCTCCTCTGGCCATCAGCTGATGCCGAAAAGCCACAAGTCTGGGCAGCAGCCGAGGCACAACCTGCCCCCCTCCCCGCCCTCTCCAAAGGCAGAAATGAGTTTCTTCCCACAGCAGCCATCGCCATTCGGCGCCCCAGCGGGACAAATGAGGTTTCCCCCCAACTTTATGGGTTCTCCCCAACTGGGAGAGAAGAACCCAGCCTTCCTCACCAAGAACTTCAACTTGATGACATTGAACCCTCAGGTGCCGGGAGAAACCAGGGGCCCTCAGACGACAAAGGTGAGTGGGAGGGAGAACGTTCTGGAAGGGCGCGTTCTAGCCACTAGCGGAGGAAGGACGGGGCTGTAGGGGAGACCTCCACCACCACGTCACAGCTGTGTCCCCAGCTCTGCAGACACAGCCCGCGAACACTAGGGACGTTCCAGTCTCTGGGGCCGCGGGGACCTTCCTCGGCGTGCATCGGGGCTTCTGTTCCATGCTGTTCCATGTCTTGGGATCCCCTTCCGGGAGCTTTTCCTCCCGCTCCTCCTGCTACCGTCACGATTGCGGACCCTCCCCCAGGGCCCAGGGCCCAGGGCCCAGCTCCCCTCCTGCCCTGCCTGGGCACCTTCTCTCTGCTCCGTCAGGCCCCTCCAGCCTCAGCTAAATACCCCCGCTTCTGCAGAAGCAAAGCCTCCGTAGGAACAGAACCCAGGGGCCTCCTGATGGCCAAATTCGAGGCCAGGGGTGTGAACTCTGCTCTGCCCCTCCCAGGGGCTGGAGAACAACCTGTACAGCCAGTACGAGGAGAAGGTGCGCCCCTGCATCGACCTCATCGACTCCCTGCGGGCCCTGGGCGTGGAGCAGGACCTGGCCCTGCCCGCCATCGCCGTCATCGGGGACCAGAGCTCGGGCAAGAGCTCCGTGCTGGAGGCGCTGTCGGGCGTCGCCCTTCCCAGAGGCAGCGGTAAGCGCAGAGGGGCCACAAAGCATCTCTGGGTACCAGTGGTGTCAGGCCACTGGGAGGGCAGCGCCTGCAGGCCCTGGATGGCTTAGGTCTGGAGTGCACAGCCTGGGCGGGGGAGGGGGGGCGGACAGGGACCACACCAGCTGCCCCTAGGTCTCCAAGTCCACGGTCACGTGGCGATGGCTGTCGCTGGCCCTGTCAGTCCAGGTCCCGGGCCCTGCTGTTTCTCCCTTGCGGTCCAGGGAATGTAGAGCATTTCTTCTTAGATCAGGTTGAATTTGTACGTTTCGGGCGACATGCGAAGTCCTTTTGAGGAATTTACTCAATGTTTGCAGAAGCGATTAGCCAGGATCATGTGTGTTCCTTGAAAAAACATAAAAAGAAGCTGTTGTACAATTTAGTAAAATAATTGCAAATGGGGAAAGCAGGAGAGACAGTATCCTCAAAGTGGGTAGATGGAGGCCCCTCCTGGCCTCTCCCTGGCTCCTGGCTCCCACCAGCACTGCCATCGCCAGACCCCAGCAGACCCAGGGGCTAGGAGGCACCAATGTCACCCCACTGGGGCTGCCCGCCCCCCACCCCCGGCACAGCCCCCAATAGTAGTCTGCACGCCAGGCGCCTGGGGGTCAGGGGGTCCTCTGAGGTCCCCATTAGCCAGCACCTGATGCCTGAGAGTAAGAGTCTGGGACACACGCCGCTGCCCTGGGCTCAGCGTTCTGGGGAGAGGGGTGCCAGTGTGGGAGCCTGCATGCCAGTGGCAGGCATGTGGCCCAGGGCAACCCCAGGCGGGTGAGGAGATGGCCCTCCCTCAGGAGACAGGCTCACTCACCACCTGCAGACACTCTGGCCTCAGCCCGCAGGTTCAGGGCAGTCCAGCCTTTGGCTCCAGCTGCGTCGGGGGGTCCGCCCTCGCCACCAGGGACCTCGAAAACCAGCCCTGGATGCCCCTTGGACCCTCCTTCGGGGTGTCCAGCTCCCCCCAGGCTCTCGCTGCCTTCTCCCGCATCCCGGGAGGATTGGGTGCCCCTCTCGGGTGGATCGCTGCTTCCATCTCTCCCTGCCCTGAGCTGCCACCTGGACGCACGCGGTCCAGAGGCCAGTGCCAGGGTCCGAGGTGATTTTAGGGCCGGGTGGTGAGTGGGGGCCTGGATCGGGCCCTACACAGGGACAGACACTTCAGGCGAGGCCTCTGGGGACACGGGCAGCTCCTGAGCGGTGAGAGGGAAGGGCGCCTGGGACACAGCTTCTAAAGGAAACCGGGGTGTTGGGAACCTCTCTCTCAGGAATCGTAACCAGATGTCCGCTGGTGCTAAAGCTGAAGAAGCAGCTGGCAGGAGACGCCCAGTGGACGGGGAAGATCAGCTACCGGAGCACCGAGCTCCAGCTGCAGGACCCCTCCCAGGTGGAGAGGGAAATACATAAAGGTGAGGCGGTGGGGAGGGGGTGGGGGTGGGGGCTATGGTTGCTGCTGGGGCTGCTCCCCTCACTGTCCCGCCTCCTCCAGCTCCTCCTGGGCCTTAGGGCTTCTTAAGCTCCTCAAGGCAGCGCCCTCCCCTCCTCCCAGGGAGCACCCTCTCCTCCTCCCAGGGAACGCCCTCTCCTCCTCCCAGGGAGCGCCCTCTCCTCCTCCCAGGGAACGCCCTCTCCTCCTCCCTGGGAACGCCCTCTCCTCCTCCCAGGGAGCACCCTCTCCTCCTCCCAGGGAGCACCCTCTCCTCCTCCCAGGGAGCACCCTCTCCTCCTCCCAGGGAGCATTCTCTCCTCCATCCAGGGAACGCCCTCTCCTCCTTTCAGGTAGCACCCTCTCCTTCTCCATCCAGGGAGCACCCTCTCCTCCTCCCAGGGAGCACCCTCTCCTTCTCCATCCAGGGAGCACCCTCCCCTCCTCCCAGGGAGCACCCTCTCCTCCTCCCAGGGAGCATTCTCTCCTCCATCCAGGGAGCGCCCTCTCCTCCATCCAGGGAGCGCCCTCTCCTCCTCCCAGGGAGCACCCTCTCCTCCTCCCAGGGAGCGCCCTCTCCTCCTCCCAGGGGACGCCCTCTCCTCCTCCCAGGGGACGCCCTCTCCTCCTCCCAGGGAGCGCCCTCTCCTCCTCCCAGGGAGCGCCCTCTCCTCCTCCCAGGGAGCACCCTCCCCTCCTCCCAGGCAGCACCCTCTCCTCCTCCCAGGGAGCGCCCTCTCCTCCTCCCAGGGAGCGCCCTCTCCTCCTCCCAGGGAGCGCCCTCTCCTCCTCCCAGGGAGCATCCTCTCCTCCCAGGGAGCGCCCTCTCCTCCTCCCAGGGAGCGCCCTCTCCTCCTCCCAGGGAGCGCCCTCCCCTCCTCCCAGGGAGCACCCTCTCCTCCTCCCAGGGAGCGCCCTCTCCTCCTCCCAGGGAGCATCCTCTCCTCCCAGGGAGCACCCTCTCCTCCTCCCAGGCAGCACCCTCTCCTCCTCCCAGGGAGCGCCCTCTCCTCCTCCCAGGGGACGCCCTCTCCTCCTCCCAGGGAGCACCCTCTCCTCCTCCCAGGGAGCGCCCTCTCCTCCTCTCAGGCAGCACCCTCTCCTCCTCCCAGGGAGCACCCTCCCCTCCTCCCAGGGAGCGCCCTCCCCTTCTCCCAGGGAGCACCCTCCCCTCCTCCCAGGGAGCACCCTCTCTTCTTCCCATGCACTTCCTCCTATTGGTGCCCCTGCCTCTCATACTGTCCCTTCCACCTACTTCCTATTCTTTCTTTGCTTCTCAGTTAACTCCCCCACCCTGGAAAGTGTCCCCACAGGACCCCACCCTACCCCCCAGCTGTCCTGGTCACCCGTGTCTTAGGTCGCTGCTCTAAACTAACCCCAGCAGCCACTTGGTGGCCACGTCTCCATGCAGCTTCCCCAACACAGATCCCAGCCACCCGTCATTTCTGGAGGCACAGCCATCACCGGGCCTTTGAACACAGTTTACCAAAGCCCGCGATTGCTGTTAGGTAACGACGGAGCGATAAAAAGGCTCCTGAGCCCACTCCACACCCTGAGAGGGCCCCTGGCAGTCACTGCCGCCCACGACACCAGCCCTGCCGTCCCCCCGGTGGCTTCTCCCCTGCCTGCTCTCACTCCAGTGTCAGCCGGGCAGAAACAGGGACCTGATGGTAATAAGAATCTCTGCAGGGACCACCTCAGTCCCAGGAGGACAGGCTCTGTGTATTAGCAAACGAAGAACTCGGCATTCCAGGGGGAGGCCCTCACAGGACATTCTGGGCTCACCTCCCGAGAACCCCGCACCTGAGGTTCACCGGAGGCATCCTTTCCACATGGAGAGGTCCGGGCCCCAATTCTGGTGCTCGCCCCCAATACAGAAGCTGCTCGAGACCCTCCATTGGCAGGTTTCCTAGCTTGAAATTACACCAGCTCTGGACTGCCTGGTGCCCTCGCGTCCCGCAGTGCTCGCTGACACTGTCCTGAGCTCCGTGGGTGCGCACACACACAGAGAGGTGCTTGGTGCACGCTGGGGAACGGTGCTGGGTGAGGGCGTGTGAGAAGCAAGCTCTCGAGGCCGAGGCATCTGCAGAAGAGCCTCTGGACCGCCGTCTGCTGCTGGTGGGATGTAAGTTGGTGCGGCCACTGTGAAGACTGGCAATATCTGCCCAGGCTGGAGGCGTGCACCCTGGACTCTCGCCCCGGGCACCCCCCAGCCAGACGGGCCCCGAGCGCCAGGTTCTAGGATGTCCGTGGCAGCTCACTGGGGACGCCCAGATCCCTCAGCAGTGGGCCTGACCCAAGCGCGGGGTCCCTCAGCTACAGGCACCGATATGGGTGACTCTCACCAACGTAATGTTGAGTGAAAGCAGCTGGACGTGAGGGAGCACTTA
The DNA here is from genome assembly GCF_027574615.1 of Eptesicus fuscus. NCBI lineage: Eukaryota > Metazoa > Chordata > Mammalia > Chiroptera > Vespertilionidae > Eptesicus > Eptesicus fuscus. The sequence continues at coordinate 6,435,915 of NC_072475.1, forward strand.
GGATTCCATTTACGGGGCCACGTGAAACTCTTGTTCTTGTATCGAAAATGCCGTATTATCAGCAAATCCAGTTGCTCAACCACATATGAAGTTCGAACGTGGGCAAAAGGAGGGAATGCAGGTTGTGGCCAGGAGAGTGGTCACTCTTGGTGGGGGCTAAGGACTGGCCGGAGCAGGAGGGCCTTCGGAGGGCTGCCAGGTTCTGTCCTCCACCCGGGTGTTGGTTACGCCTGTGTGTTCTCCGGGTGTTGGTCACGCCTGTGTGTTCTCCGGGTGTTGGTCACGCCTGTTCAGCCGGGATACCCATCAAGCCGCACACTTAGATAAGGAGTGATTTTCTGTACAGATGTTACACTGGATTACATCCTCCATGAAAGGATGACTAAAGCAGGAAGTGTTTCCGAAGGCGTAGCCCTGGTTTTTCACACGCTCCTGGTTCTATCCCTAAGCCTTAGGGCCAAAGGGATCAGGCAATTAACTGGAGCTGTGGCTTCCCTGCTTCCCTGTTGCTCAGATCAGGGCCGTCCCCGATGCAGGTGAAATGTGTGATTGCCCACAGATTTCATTGCCGAGCTGCCCCAGAAAGGGGCCGGCGTTTCTCTCCTCATCTCCACCCCTGGAGAACCCCCTCAGTGCCCCTGGGGCGGCACTGTCCTAGCCCCTTGGCGGTCACAACCGCCCAGCCTTCCCAGGGGGCCTTTACCTAAAACTTTGGAGTCCATCCAAAATGGACCTTCTCCCCGGGCCCAAGGCTGTTGCCAGGCAGAATGGGTCACATAAGAATCGCCTGGTCCGGTGAGTTTCCTGTTGCCAGTGTGGACGCAGTGACCGCCAGGCGAGGCTGCTGGAGGGAGAAGGGTCTCCCAGGACTCACTCTCTGTCCCAGGGGGGATGCAAAGGCACATTCTGAGGGGGGAAGGAAGGTGGAGGGTGGAGGACACAGGTACCCTCCAGGAGAAGGTGAGGGACTGTAGCATCCCCTTAGGCCTTCATGCTTCCCCTGAGCTGGTGACCAATGACCTCTGTGTCCTTGGCACAGGAATTCTACGTGCCTGCCCCTCACCTAGACCACCCTGGCTTTGACTCATTTCAAGAAGCTTACAGGTCTGCTAATATCCTGGCTTCTCAGCGTGGTTCCTGGTCTGCAGCAGCGCCGCCACCTGGGGCTATTGGGAACTGCAGAATCTCAGGCCACAGCCCAGACCTGCTGAGTCAGAATCTGGGTGCTAACCGGACCCCTGACGGGTCACGTGCACTTACATTTTGAGAAACCCTGAGCAGAGCAGGACCAGCTACGTGTTTAAAGGGATCAGTGTAAAATAATCATAAATTACTGTGTATTATGCATGCATAGTTTGGGGTATATGTTAAGTATATAATAAGTTGTATATAGTTCTCAAAAAGAGATCTTTTAAGTGTTCTATAGAGATTATATAGGAAATAATCCATTTTCAGATAGGATATAAGAAATTATTTTTTCTCCCTTCTACTTCCCAGGAATAGTTCCTTCTTTTCCTCATCCCTTACCACAACACCTCTTACCCCCAAGGGCCAGCACCATAGGGTAGCTGCGAAGTAGTCTATGACCAAAGATAAACAACACGTACGTTATTGATGTGCCGCATTTGCTCACATGATCTTGTTTAGCCAGGGGCCCTGCCCCCGGGGGCTTCTCTGCGGTCCCTGCAGTGGAGCCTGGGTGGCTAGCAGTTGAGGATCCCCCTTCTCGGGGGTCTGCTTAGCTCCAGACTGACCACAGGCCTTCAGGTTAGCCCTGGTTTCCAACGGACAGAAGGAGGCAGAGGGGCTTTGTGTTAGGTGTCCTGGATTGGCATGTGTCAACCCTGCCATGAACACACCTAGCAGTGGAATTTCATTGTGGTATTTTGTCACATGTTTATGTGTTAGTGTGTATGTGTTAGTGTGTGCATTTACACGTGTTAGTGTATGTTTGTGTATATGTATGTGTGTGTTAAAGAGTCAGATAGATATAAAGAGACAGAAGACACTGTAATATTGCCCTGGAACACACACACTTATATTTGTATTAGAGGCCTGGTGCACAAAAATCGTGCGGGGGGGAGGGGCCTCAGCCCAGCCTGCATCCTCTCCAATTCAGGATCCCTCTCACAATCCGGGACCACTGGCTCCTAACCACTCACCTGCCTGATTGCCTGATCACCCCTAACTGCTCTCCCCTGCTGGCCTGATCACTCCTAACCACCTCTGCCTCGGCCCCCGCCACCGTGGCTTTGTCCGGAAGGACGTCTGGAAGGATGTCCGGAAGACATCTGGTCTAATTAGCATATTACCCTTTTATTAGTATAGATTTGTGTGTGTGTGTGTATATATATGTATTTTCTGGTTATGGAAGTAATACATACCTCTAATTAATTCTCTATTACCACATAACAAATTACTCCAAAATTTAGCAGATTAAAACACAAACAGATATTCTCTCACACAGTGTGTGAGGGTCAGGAATTGGACACATCAATGGGTAGTTCTGACTCAGGGTTTTCAGTGAGGCTGAAGCCAGATGTTGGCTAGGGCTGAATTATATCTGAAGACTCGACTGGGGTTGGTGAACTCTCCCTCACATGGCCATTAACAGGAGGCCACACTTTCTTGCTGGCTGCTGGCAAAGGTGCCAGGTCCCACCCTGTTGTGGACCCCTCCATTGCTGCTCTCCATGGTGGCCTTATGATGGGGCCGCTAGCCTTCCCCAGAGTGAACCATCCAAGAGAAAGTAGGAGCAAATCATGATGCCTTTAATGACCTCGTCGCACTGTCGCTTCGACCTTATCTATTCTCAAGATATAAGTCCCTCTGTGTGCCCCACTCAAGGCTCCATCTTTCGGTGAGAGGGATGTTGAAGGATTTGTGGATATAACCATCACCACACCCAGTGAATACCCAATGAAAAATATTTAAAAACATAAAGAGAACAGAACCCATCCACAATTCCAATGGGAATAAATCGGATGTTTTCCTCTAGGATTTCTGGGAGTGTATGTACATGCTACCCCTGAATACTGGTACACGGACGGCCACCTCCTTGGCCTCAGATCACTGCAGGATTCTGTGACTCTCTGAAGCTCCTATACTCTGAATACCAACCGTCGCCTTCAAGAACAACTGCTTTCCCTCAGGTGGGTCGTTAATTTGAACTCTGGGTTTCTCTTTTCTTGATCTCCATAGCCCAGAACATCATCGCCGGGAATGGAGTTGGCATCAGCCACGAGCTCATCAGTCTGGAGATCACCTCCCCGGAGGTTCCGGATCTGACCCTCATTGATCTTCCCGGCATCGCCAGGGTGGCCGTGGGAAATCAGCCCCAGGACATCGGACTACAGGTGAGCCTTTCTGGAACTTGGGAATGGGCCAAGCTGAAGTTGGGGAGACTTTGAGGCCTCTGCCGGTCACCCCAAGGGCTGTGGTGTGCCTCCCCAGCCCTCACTCTGAGTGACTGGGGAGGAGACTGAAATAAGACCTCCTGGGCATGGGGCTTACACTGAGGATCTGACTAGAGCCTGGCAGGTCATAGAAACAAGAGAAATTGAATTGGTGGGACTGGGGGTGCATGGGACAGCTCCCATCCTGCCTAAAATAAAGAATGTGGGCCCAGTGTTACCAGCTGTCTTGAGATAGTCAACAAAAGCCAGAAATTTGGATTTTCACATGAAATCTGCCAATTTTAGCAACAATTAAAAAGAATAACTCTATGTAAACTAATCAGAATATGGTCTGTGATCTCTGGTCAGGAACTAGAAGGCAGTGCAATGGGAGGGATGACAGCCAAGGACATCAATGACCAGTACAAACCAAGAGCCGCTGAGCCTGTTGCTTCTTTCCCAAAGACCATCCCACTTAAGGCTGCCTGAGCACACAGTCTTACTGGGATGCTTGAGGCACGCTTGATCTTTGGGCAAGGCCTGTACCCAAGCCAGCTCTGTCAAGCTTTGCTAACCCAGCTCACATGGAACCCGAGGAGATAGGATGGTCTCAGGTGCAAGGGTAGGGTTCAGGGTATGGGGGGATAGAGTTTGTGAGGGGGAGAAGATGAGACCTTTCTATCCTAGGAACTAGGGTCACTTGCCTGCCCTTTTCCCCTTTTATGGGGGATACTGCCAGTGTGGGGAACCCAACCATAGCCAAACTCGGGGTGTGGCAGGCATCTCCTAAGGGGGGTCTCTGCTAGCTCTGCTGCTCTGGAAAAAATCTTGGGGAGTGAAATGTTGGTTTCTTCCTCAACATCCAAATCACCGTGCTCTGTCTCCAGGAGCAGTGTAATTTGCTCATTTTCCTTACTGAGTTAGTGACTAATTCCACACTTCTCACCCGCCAGGAGGGTGCTGGTTCATCCATCCAATGGGTGGACTTTCCTAGTACCTCTGAGCTTCTGGGGAAGGTACAACACATAAAAAATCATGCTGATCTATATATATAAAAGCCAAGTGACCAGAATGACGGAACAACCAGAACGACCTGTCACTATGATGTGCACTGCGGTGGCCAACTGGCCCGATTGCCTCCCCCCCAAACCCTATCCAGGGTGGGGCCAGCCAGACAACTGCCTGTGTCCCCCTCCCCATTGCTGGCCCGGCCCTGATTGGCCCCCTTTGGGATGAGCTGGCCAGACCCCACCCGTGCACGAATTCGTACACCAGGCCTCTGGTTGAGTGATGATAATCTCAGAAGGCTTCCAGGAGAGATCTGGAGAGGAAGGAGAGGTTTCCTCCGGCCATAAGAATTGAGTCTTCAGGAGAGAAGCTACACCAGTGATGGGCTCTGAGAAATAAGTAGAACATCAACAGAAACTCTGTAAGGGCCGGTGGGGTGGGCATTCCAAAGGAAGGGGACAGGGCAAGCGAGGGCTCGGAAGTGTGAAAACTGGGTCACACGCTGGGACGACTGGTTTTTACAATGATGGGGGAGTCTCACTGTGCTGCTGAGTCATCAGAGACCTGCTCTTCCTTTGTGTGATCCTGTGGCATCAGATCAAGGCCCTCATCAAGAAGTACATTCAGAGGCAGCAGACCATCAACTTGGTGGTGGTCCCCTGTAACGTGGACATCGCCACCACAGAGGCGCTGAGCATGGCTCACGAGGTGGACCCCGAAGGAGACAGGACCATAGGTAAGAAGGGACAATCAGGCTTCCAGGAGATGGGAAGGGAGGGGAGAACCTCACACACGTGGAAGGCCCTGGAGTTAGGTCCACTGTGAGAGACGCCCACATCCTGCGCTAGATCCAAGCGCTGCTCCAGCCCAAGCTCCATGGGCTCAGGGTCCATCCCTGCTGGTCATCTTACTCACAGTCAGGGTTAGATGAGCCGCCAGGATGCGCTTCTTCTCCCTCCTCATCGCTCCATTGCCTTCAGGAGCCATTCGGGATGGGGACAAGACCTGCTTTATCCGCTCTCCCCACGGTGGCCCAGAAAGGAGAAAGTGACCGGCCCATCAGTTCTGCCATAACACAGGGAAGGTCTGGGACCCCTGGGTACAGGGAAGAGACCGTCACAGACCCCAGCGAACACACTTCCAGGCTCATGTTGGAGCGTAAGCATCTGCAGGATTTCAATTCAAGCAGAACGCTTTGTGGGAAACTGTGTTACCTTCAATGTCCTTTTCAAAATGTGACCCTCCGCGGCATAGAGGGACTTGGTTTAGGAGCACGACTGCATGGTTTGGGTGCTCATTTCCTGGCTCCATACCCTTGGGCAGTGCATTTAACCGCTCCTCGCCTCACTTCCTCCTCTGTACATGGTGCTAACGGTCACAACCTCCTGCGAGGACTGTTGGGGGGGTTACATGAAGAGTTACTGGGTGCCCAGTTTCTCCCTGGGTTCCCCGCTCCTTCACTGGCCAGCTGCAGGTCACATTCCTAGTCACCGTGGCTGGTTGCCTCTTCAGCTCTCTGACCTCTAAACATGGGAAACCAGAACTTGGTTCTGAGCTCTCCCTCTATCAGCACACTCTCTTGACGTGACCTTATCTGTCCGTGTTTTTGAATTCGTTCTACATGCCAATGACTCCCAAATCTATATCTGTAACGTTTACCTTCCCCTAGACTTGATGTCTCCACTTGGATGTCCATTAAATTGTCTCCGAGGTACTGTGGCCAAAGCACTAATCTTGATACTATTCTCCCACACCGCAATTCTCCTCCTCCCCAAGGCTTCCCCACCTCTTCACGGCCCCACATCCACCTGCCCAGGTCTAAAGCCACATCGAAGAGTCACTCTTGATTCCTCCTCCTCCTTGCTTCTGTGTCTAATTCATCTGAAGTCCCGGCAACCCTGCTTCCAGAACTAGTACCAAGTCTGTCTGCCCCTCTCCATCCCCACAGTCACTACCTAGACCCAGCCTCCATCGTCGCCGGCCTGGGCTACGCAGACATGCTCTGGTCTCCTGGCATTCATCTTGCCCACAACAATCCACCCTCCCCTGGCCTTAGACCTGCAAATCAGGCCATGCCCCTCCTCTGCTTTTACTCTCCAATGCTTCGGTCTCACATGTTCAAACCCAGACCACTTTGCCGGGACCACAATGCCATCTGGGACCTGGCTTCTGCATGCCTCTGGGACCACGGCTCCCATCACTCCCCACCTTGTCCGCTACTGTCCAGTGCAGCTCAGCCATCCAGCTCCCTCTCCACCCACAGGGCTGGCTCCTTCCTCTCATTCCGGCCACAGCCCAAACGTTGCCTGCTCTGAGGCCCTCGTTGTCCAGCCAGCCTAAACGTGTACAGCCACCCAGCCTGTAGTCATTTCTTTGCCTTTCTTTTCATTCCCGGCATGGCATCTATCAATATTAGATTTTTTTGTTTATTTCTTATATATTGCTAGGATCGTTTGTCTGGATTTTCCCCACTAGAAGGTGGAGGGATAGTCGTGAAATCAGGAACTAGGCAGTCTTACTCATTCCTCAATACCTGCAGCAGTGTGCTTAATAAGCATTTGTTAATTTAACGTGTATGTGGAATGCATTCAGGAATAAACACACTTCAAAAGAGAAAAAAAAAAATGAAAGCATCTAAAAATTGCTGAGAGTGCCCTTCTCTGTGGCCCGACAGTTGGGTCATTAAATGATGCTTCTGAGCTGATTCTGCGGCTGGAGGCATGTGTTTCAAACTGAGGCGCCGTAGAAGGCCCTGTCTCCCCTGCCGGGGGGCATTCTAATGGCAAGCTTCCGTTTTCATGATCTTACTCCCTTTTCTCAGAATAGAGGACAGTGACCCAGGCTTCCCTGAAGGAGTGCTGGTTCCGGGAAAGGGCATTCCCGGCTGCTATCTCCCCTCCCTAGGGGAGGCCCTCTCCCTCACCCATGGAAGGTGCAGACGCAGATTCAGACATGCCTTGGCTGTTAGTCCCCCGAAGGTCTGCTCACACAAACCTTGTAGTGAGTCTAAGGATGCGCTCTGAAAGAACACCTTCTGGTAATGGAACAGACAGAGAAATGAAGCTGCTTAAGCGCCAGGGAAGCTTCTTAGGAACGTGGTGATGGAGCCGCTCACCGGTGACAGCGCTGCGGCCCAGTGCTGGCAACAGCAGGCACCCAGCGAACATGTGTTAAGCCAATGGCGCAAGGCAGTTGGTGAACTGAGGGAGTGGGGGGAGCAAATCTGAGGGGGAACGCTGAAATGAAGGAATGACTGGCAGGCATTGGGCAAGCAAGGCTGCAGAAGGCTCTGTTGGTCCTGGCCAAGAAAGGATCCCATAGCCCCGCAGGGGTCAAGTGTATTTGAGAAGAAAACGGACTTCCATGCCCTTCTTTATCATCTTGCAGGGATCCTGACCAAACCGGACCTGGTGGACAAGGGCGCCGAGAAAAATGTGGTGAGCGTGGCGCAGAACCTCACGTACCACCTCAAGAAGGGCTACATGATAGTCAAGTGCCGGGGCCAGCAGGAGATCACCAACAAGCTGAGCCTGGCGGAGGCCACCAAGAAAGAAATGATGTTCTTCCAGACGCATCCGTATTTCAGGTGAGTGCCTGCAGGACCCTGGAGCTGGACTCCGTGGGAGCCGCTCCCGCCCTCGCCCCCACCAGGACGGGCCAGCATGATAACCAAATTGCATGTAAAATTATACAGTGTAGCGGAACCTAAACTTGACTTTATTTTCAGTGTTAAATTCGTTGGCTTATTGAGACAAATCATTTTGTCGCGGGCTCTGATGATGGTGCTGATTAAAGATTGTAATTCGGTGTTCCACGGGGCATAGGGCGCTTGGGTTTTCCAAAGCTTGGCCTTCTTATGTGCATCCCATCAAATCTTAGGAGGTGCACATCGCAAGTGAGGGTCTTCCCACTTCTACAGACAAGGATGATGAGGTCAAAGCAATAGTGAAGGAAACAGGACCGGAAACAGATCTCCGAGCCTCCAGAAACCCATGCTGACCATCGTAAATGCTGCACCTTAAAACTTGCTTTGGGGCTCCCTCCGCTGTGTTAGAGCCTGCAAAGGAGTTGGGTTTTGTGAGGTCTGATCACATAATTGAATGGACACCCCCTCCCCTGGGAATGGACCTTTAGGCCACTGCACAATGGACATTCTCTTTCGCTTTAAGACCACATCCCACGTGCTAAGACCACATCCCACGTGCTAAGACCACATCCCACGTGCTAAGACCACATCCACATGCTAAGACCACATTCCACGTGCTAAGACCATTATCTCTCCCCTCCGGACCTTCCCAGGATGCAGACCGCTCAGAGACTTCTCGGCCCAGAAAAAGCCTGCCACAGTCCTTTAAACCTCTGACTCCCCATCCCCGGGGGCTGGCGCCATTTTGGGGCTCAGCCCACCTGGTTTTCCAGGTGACCTAATGAATTCATAATTCTGCACCTCTTTTGGCCTCGTGCCTTCCTCCTGCGGCGACCCTAACAGTTTTATTAAATATACATGACCCCGCAGGACGCTGGGGCTTCTCCCGCTGGACTGGGCCCTTAGCCCTCCCATGCTGTGCAGGATCTTGATGGTCCCGAGCAGGTGGGAGCCACACAGCGAGCCCCAGCGCCACGCCTGCTCCAAGGAGAGATGGGGGCGCAGACCAGGTTGCTACTCGCCACGTGCCCTTGGGCAGCGGCTCCGCCTTTCTCCGCAGCTCAGGGAGCGCCACACAACTGCCCCACAGGAGTGTGTTCCGGGTAAATGATAGGACCCACGTCAAAGTCCCGGTTCCTTCTTTCTTCCCCTCTGCGCCACCTTGGAGGGGAGAAACAGACCGTTTTTGTTGTTGCTGTTGTTTGTTTTTTTTTTGTTGTTGTTTTTAAATAGATTTTTATTGATTTCAGGGAGTAAGGGAGAGAGAGAGAGAAAAATATCAGTGATGAGAGAGAATCATTGATCAGCTGCCTCCTGCACACCCCACCTTGGGGATTGAACCCCCAACCCAGGCATGTGCCCTGACTGGGAATCGAACCTTAAACTCCCGGTTTATAGGCTGAGGCTCAACCACTGAGCCACGCCAGAAACAGACCGTTTTCAATAGCGTTGGGGGCCTGCAAGGCGAGGGAACTGCTCTCTGGGTGGGGAGAAGATTCTGTGATGATCCCGCGCCCGGTTCTCAGTCCTGAGCAGCAAAGCCTCCTGGTTGTGTCCTGCTCCAAGGTTTCTGAGTCTGGGGTGGCGCAAGTTTCCAGTTGAGGCTGATAGTGCTGGGCCAGGGGCCACACTTGGCAAACCACTGCTCACGGGTTTGGGGAACAAACTGCGGGCCCCAGGTTGTTCTACGGTCTCTGGAACTCACTCACCTGCATCCCAGAAATTGGATGTCCATTATCAGCTCCCCAGTTCCCCATCCCCTAACCCTGGCGCCCACCATCCCACTCTCGGGTGGTGTGAGTTTTGGCTGTTTTTGATTTCTTACGTAGGTGGAATCAGGCAGTGTGTGTCCTTCTGTGACTGGCTTCTGTCATCTTAGCATTATGTCCTCGAGGTTCATTCTTGTGGTCACATGTGACAGAATATCCTCCTTTTTAAAGGCTGGCTCAGATCCCATCGCATTGTTAAAGCAAACACGAACGGGGGCCAGACTTGGAAGTCCCCTGAGCAGACATCAGCAGATCAGTCACCCAGGCAATGCCTAACTCCGCTCATTTCACAAGACAAGCCGGTGCCCACACGCGTGCTCTTCTTGCTTCTGAAAATCATAAACGAAACTTAAGCTGTTCCCCCAACTTGACACGAGGCAACCTCTAACCAATTTCCTTAGCTTTAGGGAAACTCTAGTCTGAGAGCCGATCACCACGCGGAACGAGCTGCCCCTGCTTCCCCACTCCGCGCTGCTTTGAGACGCGTCCCTGAGCCTCACTCCGTGTCTGGGTCTGAGCGCTCCTGGGTGGCAAGCTGCCTCTTTGCTGTGTGCACTGTACGCTTTCACCGGTTACTGCTCGGCGAGCCGCCGGTTGTGCTTCTGTTTTCTTTCTGAACGTCTGGCAGCATGTACATAGCGCATTTTCTTCACCCACTCGTCTGCCATGGACGTATCGGTTATTCCCACATCCTGGCTATTGTGACTGGTGCTGCTGTGAACAGAGAAAGGCTACCATCCCTTTGAGATGTTGATTTTAATGCTTTTGGATAAATGTGTATAAGTGGGAGTGCTGGATCATATGGTGGTTCTATTTTTAATTTATTTTTAAAAAATATATATTTTATTGACTTTTACAGAGAGGAAGGGAGAGGGATAGAGAGTTAGAAACACCAATGAGAGAGAAACATCCATCAGCTGCCTCCTGCACACCCCCTATTGGGGATGTGCCCGCAACCAAGGTACATGCCCTTGACCGGAATCGAACCTGGGACTCTTCAGTCCGCAGGCCGACGCTCTATCCACTGAGCCAAACCGGTTAGGTCTATTTTTAATTTCTTGAGAAGCTTCTATACTGCTTTTCCTAGTGGCTGCACCATTTTGCATTCACACCAACATTGTACAAGGCTTTCAGTTGCTCCACATCCTGGCCATCACCTGCCTTGGTTTTTTTTATTGATATATATATATATAATGCATCCTAACAGATTGAGGTCCCATTGTGGTTTTGACTTGCATTTTCCTGATGATTAGTGATGTTGAGCATCTTTTCCATATACCTGTTGACCATTTACGTGTCTTCTTGGAAGAAATCGCTATCCAACTCTAGCCCATTTTTCACTTGGATTACTAGGTTTGTGTGTGTGTGGGGGGGTGCTATTGATTATAGGAGTTACTTACATTTTTTAAAAATTAACCCCTTATCAGATATATTGTTTGCAAAGATTTTCTCCCATTTTGTAGGTTCTCTGTTGATTGTTTCTTTGCTCTGTGGAAGGTTTTCAGTTTGATGTAGTCCCACTTTTAGTCTATTTTTGCTTTTCTTCTCAGTGCTTTTGGTGAAATCATTTTCCCCTATGGTTTGTTTTTTTTTTTTCTTTTTTTAAAATTATTTTTATTGATTTCAGAGAAGAAGAGAGAGGAAGAGAGAGAGATAGAAACATCAATAATGAGAGAGACTCATAGATCAGCTGCCTCCTGCATGCCACCCACTGGGGAATCAAGCCCACAACCCAGGCATGTGCCCTGACCGGGAATCGAACTGTGACCTCCTGGTTCATAGATGGATGCTTAACCACTGAGCCACACCGGCTGGGCTCCCCTGTGTTTTTTGTGGGGTTTTGTTCTAGGAGCTTTACATTTCATGTTTTATGTTTAAGCCTTCAGTACATTTTCAGTTGACTTTTGTGTACGGTATGAGATAAGGATCCAATTTCATTTTTCTGCATGCAGACATATAGATTTCCCGATATCCTCTGTTGAAGGGATTATCCTTTCTACATTGTGCATCTTGGCACCGTTATTAAAACTGAGTTGACCGTATATGCACGGATTTGTTTCTGGGTGCTCTATTCCGTACATGTCTGTCTTTGTGCTAGCACTTTTAATAACAAACTGTAGCTTTGTAATATGTTTTGAAATCAGGAAATGTGGTGCCTCCCACTTTTTATTTTTAATATATTTGTATTGATTTCAGAGAAGAAGGGGGCGGGCAAGAGAGATAGAAACATCAATGATGAGAGGAAATCATTGATCGACTGCCTCCTGCACGCCCCCTATTGGAGATCGAGCTTACAACCCGGGCATGTGCCCTTGACCAGAACGGAACCTGGGACCCTTCATTCCGCAGGCCAGCTAGGGCTGGTCCCTCCCACTTTATTCTTAGTCCTCAAGATTGATTTGGCTACTCAGGGATGAATATTTGTTACCAAAAATAAAGTACGAGTTTGGACAAGTCACTACACTGCTACGAAGTTAGGTTGTTTTTGTTTTCCTGTGGACAAAAAGATCCCTTACTTCAGTGGTCGGCAAACTGCGGCTCGCGAGCCACATGCGGCTCTTTGGCCCCTTGAGTTGTTAGCAAAGGCCGGCTTAGGAGTACCCTAATTAAGTTAATAACACTGTACCTACCTATATAGTTTAAGTTTAAAAAATGTGGCTCGCCAAAGAAATTCCAGTCGTTGTACTGCTGATACTTGGCTCTGTTGACTAATTAGTTTGCCGACCACTGCCTTACTTCATCCGTTTGTTGGGATGATAAAAAGAGAAGGCAAGCCAAAACCGGTTTGGCTCAGTGGATAGAGCGTCGGTCTGCGGAGTGGAAGGTCCCAGGTTCGATTCCGGTCAAGGGCATGTACATTGGTTGCGGGCACATCTCCTGGTGGGGGATGTGCAGGAGGCAGCTGGTCGATGTCTCTCTCTCATTGATGTTTCTGGCTCTCTATCCCTCTCCCTTCCTCTCTGTGAAAAATCAGTAAAATATATTTAAAAAAAAAAAGAGAGAGAGAAGGCAAATGTCACCTTCCTAGCACCGTGCTTGCCTCGGTTAGGCTCGTCCCGTAATTAGCAATTGTCTTTCCCTCTTGCTCCCAGGCTTCTCTGACACCATGCGGCCCCCCGGGGGCTGAGTGCGCTCACTCACCCACTGCCAAAGCCCAGGACTGGGCAAAGGACCGCCCGGGTCCTTCCCGAACTCACATGCACCGTCTTGTTTCAGAGTCCTCCTGGAGGAAGGCAAGGCCACGGTGCCCCGTCTGGCAGAGAGACTCACCACCGAGCTCATCTGGCACATCAACGTGAGTCATGGGTTGGCTGCAAGTTATAAAAACTGCAGCCTGCGTAAATCACTCTCTGTCACGCAAGGGCTCAAACACTGCATTGAACTCTCCAAATACGCAAACAAGCCCATTCTGAAAACCAAATAAACCAAATGGCCCCTGGCCAGAGGCTCCCAGGCGAGCAACTGAAACAGGGGAGGAGCAGGGCATGATCTGGAGACAAAAAGGGGAACCGGTCAGCGTGGGGGAAGCAGAAAGGACCCGCGGTACCAGCTCAGCGTGGTAAAAAGCAATGAACGCCAAGGTAGCAGATTTCTCTCTTTTCAGTGGTCCCTAACACTTCACAGGACATAAAACATTGTCCCAGCCTCACACTTGTAAGGAATACGTGTTTGGTTTCCATGGATTCTCAAAAATGGGCAACTGCAGACAAACTTCATGATGTTGTTTAAAGATGGTACAAGCGTGGCTTAGTGCTTCTTGAGACCTAGTAATGGAGCTTGCCTGAACCTTTGTACATGAGGCTGGACCACAGGGCAGGACTGAAGGTTAACCTCAGAGCAGAGATAACCCCCGGGCCTGGGTTTCGTCCATGCTAAACTGCTCAACCGTGAGTCAGACCAAGACAAGGAATGCTTTTGAGCCAGAAAACACACACTCAAAACATATTTGGTGGGCCCTGGCTGGGTGGCTCAGTTTGTTTGGCGAGTCATCCCATACACCAAAAGGTTTCGGGTTCGATCCCCGATCAGAGCGTGTACGGGAAGCAACCGATCAATGTTTCTCACATCAGTGTTTCTTTCTCTCTCTCTTCCCCTTTCCCCTCTCTAAAAAATCAACTAAGAAAAAAAAGACATATTTGGTGAGAAGGAGGCAGTGGGCCTGAAATGGTAGTGCACACAAGAATCCCCTTGAAATTTGGTTAAAGCTCACATCCCTGGGCCCCAGACCCAGAGTTTCTGAGTTAGCAGGTCTAGGTTGGGGCCCCGAATTTGCACTTGTAAGTCCCCAGGTGATCTAGGGAACGCACTTTGAGAAAGACTGATTCTGATGGAATCCCCTCAGTTTGCAGAAGGAGGCACCAAAGATCTAACCCTGTCTAATTGACAAAACAAACAGATGTTTCTGCAAAGAGATGTTGCATTTTGATAACATTTTTGATAACACATCTCTCAACATTTAAATTTTTACGTTAAAACTTAAATTTGTAGTACTTTAAATTAATTTTTAATGTATATCAAGATTCAATTATGGTAATTATAACTTGAAATATACATATATATGTTTTGTTTTAAAGAGCCCACGAGACCTTATTAACTTCTTGGTGTCCCCCACCTTTATCGCCATTTTGTGTAGCCTTGACAAGCTGCCTCTAAGTCCCAATGAACGCCTCCTGCCGGGCTGGCTGCAGCGACCTCTGGCACCGAAGCAGGACTGGGAGCGCTGCTCGCTCAGGTGTCTTTACCTGCAGGGTCCACCTGCGTGCGCTTTGGAGGTGGTGAGCAGGGTGCAAACTGGAACTCTGCCACTTACTAGCTCAGCAATGACGTCCAGCTGTTGGCCTCTCTGAGCCTCAGGCTCCTGTCTTGGAAAAAGGCAATGAAGCCGGTGCTTTCCTGCACCGAGAGGCGTCACTGAGACACAGTGCGTGGGCCAAAGGCAGCCCTCCGGGTGCGCCCTAGGGCCTCTGTTCTCCTCACCTGCATCGTGATTGGTTAGGACTGTACCCAGCCTGACGCCAACCCCCACGACATAGCTTCTACCAAAGTGCCCCTTCGCAGTCTATGACCTTCAGATGCTCACCAAGGCGAAAGCTGACACTGTGTTCAGGTGTCATTGATCTGGAGATACAAGACTCTTACCTAAACCAAACAAAACCAAAACCGGTCCCTCCCCGTGTTCCTCGCTGTAGAACAGAACCACGGATTCTGCAGGCCTTGGGCTGCGCCCTGGCTGCCTGCAGAGCCTCCTCGGGCTCCTCCATGGGCCTTCACCTCAACGCCTCACACAGCGACAGAAACCTCCCCGCCCTTGACTTCCCAGCGGGATTCTGCCCCTGTGCCCAAGAGACGTGTCAGCTCGCTTCAAACTGTGGCGTTTCACTGTTTGCTATTATTTTGTTCAGAAATCACTCCCGCTGTTAGAAAATCAGATCCGGGAGAGCCACCTGAGCGCCACGGAGGAGCTGCGCCAGTGCGGGGAGCACATCCCCAACACCGACGCCGACAAAATGTTCTTTCTGGTCGAGGTGAGGACTCGTGGGGCTCCACGTGACACTCGGGCACAGAATCTGGCCTCTCCCTGCGGCGGCCACACCCTCCCAGGTGGCCCAGCGCATCTCCGGGGGCCTCTGTGCTTCCCTGCCTGGGTCCTGCGGGTCCCTGTCCTCCCTCCAGTGTCACCTGGGAGAGGAGGGGTGGGTGGGTGATGTACTGCCAGCCCCCACGCCACCCTGTGCCCCGGCCCGGCTCCTCAACCACAGCACAGTTGAATGACGTTACTTCTTTTTCAGAAAATTAAAGTGTTTAATCGGAACATTGAAAGGTTAGTAGATGGAGAAGAAGTCGTGAAGGAAAAAGAGACCCGCCTATACAACAAACTCAGGGAGGAGTTTAAACAATGGGTCCTCGTACTTGCAGCCAATTCCCAAAAGGGTAAGTCTTGGGACAGGGCTGCCCCAACAGCAGTGTCTTAGTTACCAAGGCCAGGCTACTCCCAGCACAGAAAGTGTGGGGAGCTGACTGCCCACCCCAGAGACCCTGGCCTGCGGCATGCAGGCCTGCATGACTGAGCGGGAGCCTGCCCTCACCCACTCTGCAGAAAGCAGCTCTGCATCCCGGACTTTCTTCTCTCTCGCATCTTTGTTGTGAGGCTAGACAATCCCACTTCCCCCATTTCTCCCTTCCAGTAACCCCTCAGCCAAAACCAGAGGTGAAGGCTTTGATAAGAGTCTCCTGGATCTGTCTGGCATGCTTCCAACTTCCATTCTGCTCCAGCCAGGATGGAAGTAGGCTGTATGCGTGTGTGTGTGTGTGTGTGTGTGTGTGTGTGTGTGTGTGTGTGTGTGTATTGCATCTTTGTCCATTTTGGCACTTGATAAAAACAGCACTGTTGCCTAGCCGGCGTGACTCAGTGGTTGAGTGTTGACCTATGAACCAGGAGGTCATGGTTCAATTCCTGGTCAAGGCACATGCCTGGGTTTCGGGCTCAATCTCCAGTGGGTGGCATGCAAGAGGCAGCCATCAATGATTCTCTCTCATCATTGATGTTACTATCTCCCTCTCCCTTCTTCTCTGAAAGCAATAAAAACATATTTTTTTAAATGTCTGCCTCTTTAAAAACAGAACAAAACAAAACAAAACAAAACAGCAGTAACAAAAAACAGCACTACTCATTTCCACGGTAGAATTCCTCCAACCCTAGTTTAGCTGAATTTTTGAGAGACTTGTAAGTGAAACAACATGTAACTTTTTATTTTCATTGAACTCATCCTCATCCTTTCTATCAACTATACACACTCAACTTCTCTCTCGGGGTGATGACTCTCAGTTGAAATACATTTTTTTAGAGTCAGATTTTGTTCCTGAAGAGTCACTGTCAGACCTTGTATTTTTTTCACTATGAAAAGGACTCCATTTATGCCGGGGTTCTTTTTCCAGCATTACGAAGGGTTCAGCTATGTGGAGAAAGGAGCTGCACATCGATTCAAGAAGAAGTCCAAGGACGAAAGATAATTTTGAAAGGCACTGGGGGGTCAGAGGAGCTTCAGCTAAAGAAGCTAAAGACTCTCTCCTTGTCTAGGACCCTTGTTTTTTATTAACACAATTTGTTCTAAGGCAAGGTGGAGATAATACACTTCAAAGGGTAGGATTTACAGAAGCATTGTCAGGTTGGGGAATAGCCTACAGCTGTTCAGGTGTTTGGCCAACAGGAGGCAATAACATGCAGATTAAGATGCCCTGAGCTGCCTGGCAGCAAACAATCCTATTGGGGGAGATGCTTTTTAGCCGTTCCCACAGGTAATGTGGCTCAGCCGTTGTTGAGCCCCCCAAGCTTCATCAACCTTTTGATGAAACTCTTGTAATTATGACATGCTGGAATTGGTTCCTGGCACATTTAGAAGCATTGCCTTAGGGTACATCCAGTTGGTGAGCAAGACTTTTAAAATGCCTTTATCTTTAAAATGTCTGTGGTTTGCTGAGACCGGTTTGGCTCAGTGGATAGAGCGTCGGCCTGCGGACTGAAGGGTCCCAGGTTCGATTCCGGTCAAGGGCATGTACCTTGGTTGCGGGCACATCCCCAGTTGGGGTTGTGCAGGAGGCAGCTGATCGATGTTTCTCTGTCATCGATGTTTCTGACTCTCTCTCTCTCTCTCTTCCTCTCTGTAAAAAGTCAATAAAATATATTTAAAAAAAAATAAAATAAAATAAAATGTCTGTGGTTTGTTTTACATTGCAGTTAAAAATATTATTCATGAAGAAGTCTCAAAATATGAAAACCAGTATCGGGGCAAAGAACTTCTTGGGTTTGTCAACTACAAGACGTTCGAGACCATCGTGCAGCAGTACATCCAGCAGCTGGTGGGGCCCGCCCTGAGCATGCTCCAGAAGGCCGTGGGTGAGGAGCTCTCCCAGTACCGCCCAGGGTCTCCATGCCTTGAGGGAGAGACTGGGATGGAATGACCAACCACAGCCTTCAGATCTCCTTTGCCCATTTGGGGGAGAAGGGCGCCAGTGCATGTGGCTTCACCTAGTCAGACCTACCCTCCACGCAGCTGTGTGAGGAAGAGCCGGATGCTCACCCGGGGAGGATCACACACGCCAGGAAGGACAGGAAATTGAGGGCACCTGCTCAGGGTGGGTGGTGACCATGGATCTTGTGTCTCCCCAGGAGTGTGTAGCATCCCTTCCTTCTCTCACGGTCTGTAGATCTGGATAGGGGCCCCTGCCATGATTTCTCCGCCCTGTGCCATTAAGCCATTTGATTCCTGCTTGCATTTCACTGATGTTTGGTTTTTCCTTTGGTCAGAAACCGTCCGGCAAACGTTCATTGACGCAGCCAAAATACATTTTGGCGAATTTTCCAACCTTAATCAAACAGCCCGGGTAAGTACCCCCAGTTTGCCTGCTGGGCACCTGTGCACATTTATTAGGGTCTAGCCTTCGAAAGAAGGCGCATGTGTACTGCCATTTAGACATGCGAGGCTGGGGATAGCATTGTATGCGTCCTGGGCAGGCGACGCGAGCAGCAGCGCTGTTTTGCTTCTGCCCGGGTTTTGGGGGGCTTTTCCTGGGAGACGTGAAACCCAGCACTGACCTTGTTCTGTGTCCCCTGCGACCTGGCAGGACGTAACCGAATGTGTGACTGTCCCTAGTGACTGGCGGTTACGTTGGGCCTTTTTCCTACATGAAGGACAGCATTGTCTACGCGTCCTTGTCCAACATTTTTATTAGTTTGACTTAAAAATATTGCCACTGCTGTGTGGTGCCAGGGTTCTTGTCCCAGCATTACGAAGGGTTCAGCAATCTGGAGAAAGGCTGTGCGTAGATTAAGTAAGAGTCCAGAGATGAGAGCTAATTTTGAAAGGCATTGGGGGCCAGAGGAGCTTCAGCTAAAGGAGCTAAAGGTTCTCCTTGTCTCAGAACCCTTGCTTTTTATTCATACAGTTTGTGCTAAGGCGAGGTGGAGAAAATATACTTCAAAGGGTAGGGTTTACAGAAGCATTGTCAGGTTGGGGAATAGCCTACAGCTGTTCAGGTGTTTGGCCAACCGGAGGCAATAACTTGTAGATTGAGATGCCCTAGCTGTCTGGCAGCAAACAGTCATCCTATTCAGGTTTGGGGGAAGTGCCCTCTAGCCACTCCAACAGGTAATTACAGATGTGACTCAGCCCTTGTTGAGCCCCCAAGTTTCATCAACATTTTGATAAAACTCTTGTAATTATGATATGCTGGAATTGGCTTCTGACAGTGTGGGTTTCCACTTAGCAACTTAACCACCCTGCCTGAATGCCAGTCGCCATACATGGAAGAGAGCGGCTCTAGATAAAACTCTTTCCGGCCTCGGCTGTGGCCAGAAGCTCATTCCTCACCATTTAAAGCCTCAGGCCTCCTTTGCCCTTAAATTATTTTTTAAATATGTTTTTATTGATTCAGAGAGAGGAAGGGAGAGGGAGAGAGTGATAGAAACATCAAAGATGAGAGAGAATCATTGATCGGCTGCCTCCCGCACGCTCCCTACTAGGGATCGAGCTCTCAACCTGGGCGACAGGGAATCGAACCATGAGCTCCTGGTTCTGGGGTCGACTGAGACACCTTAAATTTGTTTTTAATTCTGTGTTCAACATCACAGAACTTCCTGAGCTGTTTAAACAATGAGGGGGCACCAAAACAGCAGTGACGTGCTTCTCTTTCTTACACAGAACAAGATTGAAGACATAAAAGCAAAGCAAGCAGAAACAGCAGCAAATATGATCCACCTGCAGTTCAGGATGGAGCAGCTGGTTTATTGTCAAGACCAGATTTACAGTGAGATTCTGCAAAAAATTCGGGAACAGACTTTTAACACGGACGGAAGCGTTTCACAGGCTCCTCCCCTGAGACTGTCTTCTTCAAATACTTCGTCTTCTGTTTCCTCCATCACTGAGATCGGGATGCACCTGAACGCCTACTTCCTGGTGAGTGTGGGTGCACGTGGCCCGTGCTGGGGCGTGCTGACTGAGAGGTGCTTACCTGGGCGAAGCAGGGAGGGTCCCTTTCTGCTCTGCAAAACAACTCATCTATTCTCTATCATCTAACAGGAACCCTGTCAGACACTTCTAGTGAATTTGCCCCCAATCAGGTTCTTCATGTGGCAGAGCATGTACTCAAAAGTAACTCCAGCCGAAACCGGTTTGGCTCAGTGGATAGAGCGTCGGCCTGCGGACCAAAGGGTCCCGGGTTCGATTCCGGTCAAGGGCATGTTCCTTGGGTGCGGGCACATCCCCAGTAGGGGGTGTGCAGGAAGCAGCTGATCGATGTTTCTCTCTCATCGATGTTTCTGACTCTCTGTCTCTCTCTCTTCCTCTCTGTAAAAAAATCAATAAAATATATTAAAAAAAAAAAAAAAAAGGTAACTCCAACCCCAAAGTGCTTTATATTCTATGCTCCACATGAAATACAAAGTTACGGCTCTCAGAGTGCAGCAAAATGCGACTCACCTTGCTGGTCATGTTTGGCTCTCCTTGATGTTTAGAAGGCGTTTCAGCTCCTGGCGTGCTTGACACTCACCAGCTGCACAAAACGGGAATGAAATTCCTTTCCCGAGATTATGTGGCCTCATCAGCTTCATGGTTTCTAACCCGCCCCCCCAAGCCCCACTCGTGGACTAAAGCAGCAATTTTCAACTGGCGTGCCACAAAAATATTTTAACATGCATTTTTTTCTTTATTTCAGAGAGAGAAAGGGAGAGGGAGAGATAGAAACATCAGTGAGGCCCTAGCTAGTTTGGCTCAGTGGATAGAGCATCAGCCTGCGGACAGAAGCGTCCTGGGTTGGATTCCAGTCAAGGGCACCCCCAGGTGTCCAGGTTCAATCCCCAGTGGAGGGGGCGGGGATGCAGGAGGCAGCTGATCAATGATTCTCTCTCATCATTGATGTTTCTATCTCTCTCTCCCTCTCCCTTCCTCTCTGAAATCAATATATATATATATATATATATATATATATATATATATATATATATAAAAATCAGTGATGAGAGAGAATCATTGACCGGTGCCTCCTGCACTGGGGATTGAGCCCGCGACTCGGGCGTGTACCCTGACCAGGAATCAAACAGCAACTCCTGGTTCATAGGTCAATGCTCAACCACTGAGCCATGCTGGCCGTACGTGGCACAAGAATTTTTAAAACAGGCAGTACCTGACTAGTTAGAAGCACTGACCTCTTTCCCTTAGATTGTCAACTTCAAAAAAAAAAAAATGACAACAGCCAACACAACAATAGCTGTCCTGTGTGAATGAATCCAAATTATACCTATTTTTTTTGTCAGATCAGCAGAAAACATAATGCATGTTTTGGTGTGCCACAGAATTTTAGTAATTAGTTTATGTGTGTCACGAGAGGAGAAAGGTTGAAATCACCGGACTAAAGTATTAGGGCACACAGAATGGAAGGTAGCTTTTCAACTGCAAAGAAGCCCAACTACTGAAGCCTTTTCATAATCAGAATAAAAAGCTGAGTTACCCAGATGTGGAGTCTAGCTGCCAGGCAAGCTGGACATGCCCATGGAGAGAGGGCGCAAGGGGAGGACTGAAGCAGGTCCTGATCCGACCCCAGACGGGCCAGGAGGAGGTCTCTGCCGAGAGGTGGAGTGGGGCCGGGGGAGGGGCTCCTGGGGAGGCGGGGATGCGCACCAGGGGCTTGGGGTTTGCTGGCCTCCCCGATGGGTTCTTAGTGCCCAGGGAATGCCTAGGTAGGAAAACTGGGCATCCCAGACAGACGATCCTCGTGGTTTGATACTGAACACTGGAGTGAGGTGGACGGGACCACCAGGACTTAGCAAGGCGACCATACGTGCATCCAGAACCCCAAGGCTTCTCTCGGCAACCACAGGCCTTGGGGCCAGACCCCTCCAGCTGACCCTTCTTATCCCCTCTTCCAGGAGACCAGCAAGCGGCTCGCCAACCAGATCCCATTCATAATTCAGTATTTCATGCTCCAAGAGAATGGCGATTACTTGCAGAAAGCCATGATGCAGATACTACAGGAAAAGGACCAGTATTCCTGGCTGCTTCAGGAGCAGAACGAGACCGCCCTCAAGAGGAAATTCCTCAAGGAGAAGATCTACCGGCTCACCCAGGCGCGGCGCGCTCTCTATAAATTCTCCTCTTAAAGGGGCAGATAGGTGGAAGGGCGACAGTACTTGGGAGTTTTATCTTAGGTGGGTTCGTTGTAAGGGGATGTGGTGCAGGGAGTGGCTTCTGGTTCGGGCCAGCCTTTCCCGTTGCTGTCTGTCCGTCTTCGCCGAACTGCCCCAGAGTTAGATCTCAAGCCTACACTTGCTTAGAGCTGTCACCTGCACCTGCATGAACAGATGTCTCTCCAGTCCTTGACCCCATTGCCTCCAGTTACAGCTTTCTTAACTACTGCTGTCACTCCTTGTTCATTTGTCTCTCCCCACCCATCAGATTAGGAGACCCCCGGAGAGGAAAAGTAAGTATTATAGTCTTCTTCCGTATTTCCAGAATTCTCCGTGGCACCTGGCACATAGTAGCCGCTCAATAAATGCTATCTCAGTGAACAAATGAATGATGGAGATTACCTGAGGCCATGGCTGGAATCAGACTTTGCTTATTGGGGATGGTGTCCCTTAGCTGGTCACTTTCAGATGAATTGGGTCATGCCACCTGCTGTGATCACATTTCCCAGCTCCCCTGGGAGAGAAGGACCTGAACAATACTATTATTAATTATGGTAGAGGCCCAGTGCACGAAATTCGTGCACTGGGTGGGGGGGGTGTCCCCACCTGCTTGCTGCTTCTTACCACTCGGCTCACTGCTCCTTAGCGCTGCCTCTGAGGCGGCTCCTGCCACCACAACTGCGCTCACCAGTCATGAGCCTGGCTTCTGGCTGAGCGGCGCTTCCCCTGTGGGAGATCACTGACCACCTGGGGGAAGCTCTGCATTGAGCATCTGCCCCCTGGTGGTCAGTGCACATCACAGTGACAGGTCATTTTGCCGTTCATTAGATTTGCATATTAGCTTTTTATTATATAGGATTGTTTCCCTAGTTACAACAAGCTCCTGTTGCTATGTGTTATTTTTTTACTTTTTTAATTGAATTTATTGGGATTACATCTTTTATATATTAAATCTTAAAGGGAAATTTAGTAATTAAAAAACTTTAAAGAAAAATTATAGAGCTTCACACCAGTGGTCATCTCTAGATTGGAGGAGTGTAGCTAATTTTATTTTCTTCTTCGAGTTAAGCGATCCCCACCTCACAGGAATTTTAGGGGAGTTAACTGAAACCATTTCTACAAACTACCTGTCCCAGGAGCTTGTGTTAAGAAATGCCAGCAATTCTTCCCTCCAGCAAAGACCTCTCTTTTTCTTTTTTTCTATGTTCATAGAGCAGCCCTCACTACTGAAGCTCTTCCGCCTGCTCTTATGTTTAGTTCTCTGATACTTTTTGAGCCAATTGTTGTAGATAACAGTCCAATTTCATTCTTGTGCATGTGGATGTTTAGTTTTCCCAGCCCCAGTGGTTGAAAAAAACTGTCCTTCCCTCCTTGGCATGGCACCCTTGTCAAAAATAATCTGACCATATGTACGAAGGCTTATTTCTGGGCTCTGTGTTCTATTCCATTGGTCTATATGTCTGTCTGTATGCCAGTACACAGTTGTCATAACTGTAGCTTTGTGGTACGTTTTGAAATTAGGAAATGTGAATTTTTCAGCTTTGTTCATCGTTTTCAGCATTGTTTTGGCTATTTGTAGTCCCTTAGGATTCCATGTGAATTTTAGGATGGGTTATTTTTTATCTCTGCAAAAAAATGTCATTGATATTTTATAGGCATTGCATTAAATCCGCAGGTCACTTTGGATAGTATTTGCATATTAACAATATTAAGTCTTCCATTCCATAAACACAGAATGTCTTTCCACTCATTTATATCTATTTCAATTTCTTTAAGCAGTGTTTTGTAGTTTTCATTGTACAAGTCTTTCACTTCCTTGGTTAAGGTAGTTCCTAAGTTTTTTATTCCTTTTGATGGTATTGTAAATATAACTGTTTTCTTAATTTTTCTTTCTAATTATTCATTATTAGTCTACAAAAATGCAACTGATTTTTATGTGCCCAATTTGTGCCTTTTTACTTTGTTAGATTCATTTATTAGTTATAACAGTTTTTTGTTTTTTTTGTTTTTGTTTTGTGGAATCTTTATGGCTTTCTACCTATAACTTCATATCATCTGAATTTTATCTTTTTACCTTGCCTAAAAGCTCAGGCTAGAACGTTCAACATTATGTGGAATGAAAGTGCCAAAAGTGGGGATCTTTGTCTTGTAAAGCTATTCTGGTTATAAAGAACTTTTGTCATATTGAAGCTAAAGATAAAGAGAATTTAAAAGACAAAACATTAGTTTAGGTATTCTTTGCATTTTTAAAAAATTTGGCTTCTCCCCCTTATTGTATGAGTTAGTCAGTACAGAGAGTCAGTGGCAGAGCTGAAGAGAAGAATCAAATCTCCTCAAATTATAAATACAGTTGTGAAAATAATCTGAGAAAAATAAAGTCTGGTACTTAATATTTGTTCCATAAATTGTATATTCAATCTTTCCCTACATGTTCAATATGTTTCACACATATGTATACACACTCTCACACACACACACACACACACACACACAAGCTAACTGCTACAAAGCCACTTTAAGATCTCTGTGGCTTGCCTGGTCAGCATGACTCAGTGGTTGAGCATCAACCTATGAACTAGGAGGTCACAGTTCAATTCTGGGTCAGGGCACATGCCAGGGTTGGGGGCTCAACCCCCAGTAGGGGGTGTGCAGGAGGCTGCCAATAAATGATTCTCTCTTATCATCTCATCGTTGTGTTGTTTTTCTCCCTCTCATTTCCTAAAAAAAAAAAAAAAAAAAAAATCTCCACAGCATAACACAGTGTTCCCCACTCACATCATGCAGTATATGGTGGGTTGGCAGGGTCCTGAGCCACTCAGGCCCTCAGGCACCAGCCTCCCTCCATCTAGTGGCCCCACCATTGTGGGGGCCTTGGAGCCTCCACCAGACCCTCTGTATCAGGCACGAGAGTGGAGGATTGCAAGGGAGGTTTCTAGGAGCCAGGCCTGAGAGCTGGGTACATTACTTCCACATTCTATGGGCAGAACTGGGGCCTGTGGCCACACCTAACTGCAAGGCAGGCTGGGAAATGTGGTCCAGCTAGCCAGACGGGAGAAAGAGGGGACGGGGTTTGCACATTGCCACACCTGTCCCTCTAACACAGATGTGTTTCCTGCTCTTCCTTCTTATCCCAGGCTTGCTCGCTCACACACTCCCCTCCCCACACACAGCTGATTCCTCCTCCAGTGTTACTGTGGAACTGGGGTTTTGTACCCAACAAGTCTGGAAATAAAGGAAGACCACCGGATGTGAACAAGCAACGTTATTTATTCACAGCTGACTAGCAAGGAGTCAGCTCCCATCACGTGTGCCCTGTGTGATTGGCTAGGGTGCATATTGACCTTTCTCTGGTTGGTCCTAAGTTGAAAGTGGGGACAAAAATTAGAGAAGCTATCAGTTACGAATCAAGCCCGGTATTCTTTGGGCCAGTTGTTATGGGGTCATCATTTGGCTTCTGAACTGGTTACTAGAGATAGCAGTCTGACTTCCTGCATGTCTGACTTACAGCAGTTGGCTGCCTGGGCTGGTGACTGCAGATAACGGGCTGGTTTCCTGGGCAGGTGGCTGCAGGCTCGGAGTTCTGTTTTTATATGTGGTTTGGCCATTGTCCGTGTGTACTATATATTCAGGCTCTCACCGCTGACCTTTACCCTGTGGGACCTTCCTCTCACCTCTGCCCTGGGCACGGCAGACCTGGTCTTGCAAGTATATCTGCTTGGATCAATGTCTGGCAGTCTGCCTCTGCACATGATCCATGCCCCTCCCCCCTTCATTAGGCTACCCTGAGATTCCTCACAGGGCTGGAAGTTGTTATTTTGGGGTAAGCGTTTGGGGGGAAGGTGTGTGTTCTCTAATCAATGGTGTAGCGATACAACCGCAGAGTATCCATGAAAAGATAGCAACAGATGGGGTAAACAAGTTTGAATCTCCTATCGTGTCCTGTGGGAAACCACGGCTTGCCAATACTGCCATGAGCGTGCACCAAGGAACGCTGGAGGCGGATGGACCTTGAGCGTTAGCAGGGCTGACGCTAAGCACCCATTGTTCATGTTGAGATAGCGGTGGCTCGAAGCAATTTCCTGACCTGATAGCCTCCAAGTAAATGTTTACTGGACTTTACTGATCTTTACTGCCCTTTGAGACTGTCTGTCTGCTCCCTGTTTGCTGTGCTTTCCTGAGGGCAGGATGTGTATCTAACACTGAATAAAAAGCGGACTAGGCCCTCATGAAAGTGTGCCTCTTCAGAAAAGAGGCTCCACCTGGCCCCCCAATGCCTTCTAAATTCACATTTCTTGTACTAGAGGCCCGGTGCACAAATTCGTGCACCAGTGGTATATCCCTTGGCCTGGCCTGCAGGATTGGGCTGAAACTGGCTCTCCGACATCCTCCGAGGGGTTCCAGATTGTGAGAGGGCACAGGCCAGGCTGAGGGACCCCACTGGTGCACTATCGGGGCGAGGAAGAGACCTGGGAGGTTGGCCAGCTAGGGAGGGACCGAGGGAGGGCTCCAGGGCATGTCTGGCCCATCTCGCTCAGTCCTGATCAGCCAGACCCCAGCAGCAAGCTAACCTACTGGTCCAAGCGTCTGCCCCCTGGTGGTCAATGTATGTCATAGTGAGCAGTTGAGTGACCTAAGCATATCATTAGAATATTACACTTCGGTTGAACGGCCAACCAGACGACTGGACACTTAGCATATTAGGCTTTTATTATATAGGATCGCATTTTCATTTGTGCATCGGCCCCTCCTTCAGATCCTGAACCTCGCTGCGAAGGCTGTGGCAGTGTCCCTATCCCTTGAAACCCTAAAATGCCCCTTTTGTCATGCATGGTGGCAGGGTGTGCTGGTTACCTATTGTTACATAACAAATTACCCCCCGGGAATTTCTTATCTGACGGCAGGTTGGGGGCGTAACTTACAGCCAAGTCCTTTTCCCTGGAACCTGTGAATGTCACCTTATATGGAGAGCCAGTCTTTGCAGATCTGATCAAGTTAAAAATTCTAACATGGGGAGATGATCCTGGATTATCCAGATGGGTCGGGTCCTACATGGAATCACATGTTCTCATAAGAGAGAGGCAGAGGGAATTCTAACTACAGAGGAGAAGTCAGCATAAAGATGGAACAGAGAGGGAGATTTGAAGACACTAAGCTGCTGGCTGTGAGGAAGAAAAAAGAGGCCACGAGCCACGAAATGCAGGAAAAGCAGATCCAGACGCTGGAAAAGGCAAGGAAAGGCACTGTGGCCGAGCGCCAGAGCGGGTGCAGCCCTGTCACCACCAGGTCTTGGCCCCGTGAAACCCATCTCGGACTTCCGGCCTCCAGAACCTCAAGAGAATAAATTGCAGCTGTTTTAAGCCACCGAGTTTGCGGTCATTTGTTACAGCTCATGCCTCCTCGGCCTCCATGCTCACTCATCCGGCTGTTGACAGGCCTCAGGCCGTCATGGCTGGGGGCAGACATCAGATCCCTATCATCAGGCCACGGACTGGGACGTGGCCACAACCCTGCAGCCCAAATGAAAGGTCTACAGAATTATCGGGATGGCATTTTGTAAATGAATTTTATTTCATTTTTCTTAAAGCTGCCCAAGTGATTGTGTGACTGGCAGGTGCGGCAATGGCTCTTCAACGCAAAAGAAGTGGGCTCCTGGGACGGTACAGGGCCCGCAGCAGACGCGGTAGACATCTTTTTGGGGAGCAATGAGTGATGGCTGGCAGGGAACAGGAGAACAGGCCCGCAGGAAAGTGTGAAAAGGGCTGTGAAGATCCATAAACAGAAACCCCTGGGTATCACCAGGTGAATGCCAGGGGAGCCGCTGGCCCTCTCTCCTCGCTGCCAAGCCGCGTCTGCAATTAGACCAGATGCATAGCAGCAGCCTTGCAGGCGCCAGCCTTCTCGCGCTTGAATTGCAAACGAAAACACCCGAGGATCCCCTTAAAATGAGGACTGATTCTATGGTGGGGGACGGGGGGCGGGGCGCGGGGGGGTGCAGATCCTGAAGCCAATACTGCTGGTTCGAGAAGCTCTGGTCTAGGTCGCAAACAGAGGAGAAAACGAAACGGGGCAAATGACAACTGACCCAGGACAGAGGGGGCTGTGGGCGGGGCGCGCTGCTCTGACGGTAGCCCGAGGCCTCCGACGTGGGCGCGTTATTCCGGCGCTGAAGGGCTGCCCCGCAGACCCGCATCGCCCTCTCCGCACCGCACCACCGGCAGAACCGCGTCCCGGCTCCTCCGGAAGTCTGAGCCAGGGCGTGAGCAGACCACTCCCCGGCCCCGCCCCCTCCCCGGCCCCGCCCCCTCCTCCAGGCCCCGCCCCTTCCCGGCACCAACCCCTCTGCCTCCTCCCCAGCACCAGGTTTTAGGAATCCTAGGAAGAGAGGGGAAACTGAAACTGGAATCCAAGAAGAGGGAAAACTGAAACAGAATCTGAGATCATCGGGATACGCCAGACGGTGGAGGAGGGGCCGGCAGGAGACTAGGAAGGAATCGGAGAGGCTTAGGAAAACTCCCTTCTGCGGGACCGGAGGCAGCCCTCCCATTCATTCATTCATTCATTCATTCTAGAACATTTATTGAATCCCTATGCCAGGAACTACACTGGATTCCAAGTGCCACCGCCTGGTGGCAGAATGGACGTCCACAGAGTCACCGAGGCCAAGGCTGTGTGATGGGGCCTTGCTTCCTGGGCTGGGGATGGGGAGGGAGCCGGGGGCTCCGTGGAGAAGGGTGGAGAGGGGCTGCGTTCTGCACAGGAGCCAGTGTGCAGGGCGAGGAGCAGACCTGGCCACAGCAGAGCAGGGCCGAGAGCCGGAGCCACGTCACCCCAGGCCCCCTCAGGCCCGCTGTCCCACAGCAGTGCTGCTTCACACCGAGCTGTGACCACGGGGAGCCGCTCCACCGCTGTTCTGCTCGCACGGAATCAAGTTTCCTCCTTCACCACACCCCGAACTGGGAACTTCCTGGTGGCATTGAATTGGCACCAACATTCATTGGCCGACACCTATTCCTGTATTATTGCAGAATCACACCCGGCACGCCCCCTGCGCTCTTGAGGCTGCCATGGAATGGGCATGTCAGAAACAATGAGGTGCCTGGAGGCACAGACTTTAGGAGGCATTTGCACCTACGAGAGTGAGTGGCTTCTTACATTTGGTGCCTCGGGCACCTCACTCACCTTCTCCCAGCCCTCACTCTGGGCTGGCTGTGGCTCCCTCTGAACTCATTCCCTGCCGGGAGGCCGTGGGGAGAGCCTCCTGCAGTTTGAAGACACAGTGTCATTCCTCAGAGTGAAGCCCTCAGTCCACGCCTGCCTTGGTCCCGCTTAACCTTGCATTTCAGCAGCACTGTCACCCCCTCAGGAGCCCCAGGGCCTCCTGCTCCAGCCACCCCCCCCCAAATGCTGTCACTCTTCTTTGTCACTAGGTGTGAAGGGGACCAATGCGTTGCCACTCTGGTGCTGCCTTTTGGGATGTTGCTTGTAAGCTGGTCATTAAAAAAACAAAAAGCTCAGAAAGAACCTTTGACCTTCCCCCTTCCTCCCTAACAGATTCAGCTGGAAGGCCACCTCCCGGAAGGGAATCTTAGGACGTTCTGTTCACCGGTGTCTGATGTGCATTAGCTAGGCACCTTGTGCCCCGTGGTTTCTGGGGTTCCCGGCAAGAATCTGCCTTGCCATGCGTGTCCTGCTCTCCCGCAACCACCCGTAAACCCCCCATTTTCACTTCTGAAATCGAAGACGCTATTCCACCCCTTTTGTCCTTTTCCCAAAATGCCATATATTACCCAATTTTGCCTGGCTGCCTAGCATTTTCCTGCTTATGTGAATTCAGCATGCCCATGTATTAGAATTCAATTTTTCTCTTGTTAATCCGTCTTAGCCAGACTAGAACATAAAAGGTGGGAGGGAATGTATTGCTTTTTTCAGCCCCCCCCCCCCCCCCAGGTGAGTGGTCCAACAAAGGCTTCTGGTTAACTACTGGGAGAGCATGTGTCCCCCCAACAAGCCACCCTGGGTGGCACTGCCCAGACCGAGCAATGACCTCTAAGGAGCAAGGCAGACCTCAGGCTGCACTGTGGGGCCTCTCCCAGACTCTCTAGGGTGGCCATATTGAATCTGGTTCCATCCAGGCTTTTCCTGACCCCAAGACTTGGACTTTGTGCCTTTGAGTGAGGTGGGGGCAACCCTTACTAATCACAGGAGTATTTGGGTGTGTGTGTGTGGGGGGTTGGGGTGGGGGTGGGGGAGGGCGGTCTTGTTGTCCAGGACTCTGAGCTCAGCTAAGGAGAATGGAGGTAGAGGATGCCCTTTGCAGAGAATGTTGCTCCTTACTCCCAGAGGATGGCGTGGGGGCAGGGGGGGGCAGTCTTGGCTTGACCTCAGTCTCCACTTTCCACCCATTTCTGCCCCAGAGAAACCAGACGTGCCAGGGAGGCTTGAGGTGGACCCGGAGAAGTGGGGGAGGGGGAAGCTGATGTGGGTCTGCAGGGGTGGGGGAGATGGGGAAGCTGGCATTGCCCTAAAAATGCTTAAGAAGCCCTGCTGATGCTGAAGGACCCCCGAGACCCTCCAGCAGGAAGACCCCAATTATTGCCAGTGCCTCTGTTCAGAGACCAGGCCTTAAGGGACCCTCTAGGTTCAAGGCTAGTTCAGCTGTGCAGGACTCGGGGCTTTGTTTGTTTGTTTGTTTGGGACTCAGGCTTTTAGGGCAGCAGTTCTCAAACAGCGCCCCAGAAACACCTGAGTGCCTGATGCAACTCAGGATGTGCCCTGGCCCGCGCTGCTCCTTGGCTGAGCATCCTCCCGCGCACCCAAAGGTCGCCGGTTGGATTCCCGGTCAGGGCGCAAACCCAAGTTGAGGGTTCCATCCCCAGTCGGGGTGCGTGCGTGCGGGAGGCAAACCATCCTTGTTTCTCTCTCCTCCTCCTCCCTTCCCCTCTCAAAAAAAATTAAAAATCAATACAAACTTTCTGGGCCCAGCCGGCGTTTACGCACTCGGAGAGCCTGGGAGGCTGCAGCGGGGCGCAGGGGAGGCGCATCGGTTTCGTTTCTGGGCTCTCCGGCTCGCCGGCCCTTCCCGGCCCGGAGTTTCGTTTCTCCAGGACAACGGGAGGGGAGGCGGAGAGGAGGGCGGGGAGGCGGAGAGGGCGGGGAGCGAGAGGCGGAGCACGGGCTGCATAAAGCGGAGGAGCCGCTCGGCAGGACGCACACACGTCGCGGCGAGGAGGCAGGTGAGTGTCGCGCTCCGGGGTCGGTGGCCCTCCGGCCAGCCGGGCTCGGAGCGGGGCGTGCGGGCGGCGGGCGGCCCCGGCGCCCCGGGGTGGGGCACTGGGGCGGCGGGCGGCGGGCGGCCGGCGCCCCGGGGTGTGGCACTGCGGGGCTGGAAAGAACGAGAAGAGTCGTCATGGCAATGACGTTGTCCGCTGGGCCCAGAGCACCCTTGGTTCTCCTTCAGGCTGCTGGGGCTCCTGGGAGACCGATCCGAAACAGCCCCGCCAGCCGGCGGCTTTTCTGCAGAAACTTTGCACAACAGAGTTTCTATTTCTTGCCCTGGCGTGTTTGCGCTGTGTGGCCATGGCTGGCAGTGAGACACTCCTCGCCCAGCCCGCGGGGCTCAGTGGTGGCGCGTGGACCTAGGAACCAGGAGGCCACGGGTTCGATGCCCGGTCAGAGCACACGCCCGCCCGGGTTGCATTGTGTGGCTTGCAGGAGGCAGCCAATCAATGATCCTTTCTCAGCATTGCTGTTTCTACCTCTCTTTCCTCTCTTCTCTGAAATAAAAACAGGTGGAGAGAGAGAGGAGAGAGAGACAGACAGACGCCTTGAGGGGAGGGACTGTGCTGCCTTTGATGCATGGGTGCAGAATTCATTGAGCCCCTCTCCCGGGCCGGCCCTATCCGCTGTGAGCCGGCGATGCTGAGAAGAAGACACAAAAGTCACAGTGTGGGTGAGAAACAGGAGGCCACTGGGCAGGTCTCTGGAGTTCAGGGCTGTGGGTCCTCAGCGGGGAAACAGCCCCTGGGGAAGAGAAACCAAGGAAACACCACAAAGCCGGGGAAAGGGAATTGCGTGGGAGGCAGGAAGTAACTCTGACCCGCCATGGCTGGGGCTCTTTCACTGATTGGGAATTTTTAAAAAATATATATATGTTTTTATTGATTTCAGAGAGAAAGGGAGAGGGAGAGAGAAACATCAGTGATGAGAGAGAATCACTGATAGGCTGCCTC
Organism: Eptesicus fuscus; assembly: GCF_027574615.1. NCBI lineage: Eukaryota > Metazoa > Chordata > Mammalia > Chiroptera > Vespertilionidae > Eptesicus > Eptesicus fuscus. The sequence goes on from NC_072475.1 coordinate 6,468,140, forward strand.
CTGCGCGCTCCCTGTAGGGATTGAGCCTGCAACCCAGGCATGTGCCCTTGACTGGAATTGAACCCGGGACCCTTCAGTCCGCAGGCTGATACTCTAGCCACTGAGCCAAACCAGCTGGGGCGAATTTTTTTTTTAATTGTAACACCTTCAGGCATCTCTAACGCTACAAATAAATGTAGTTGTGGTTCCTGAAGTGAACAATTGTCCATAGAGGACCTTAGCACCCAGACAAGACATACATAGCCAGAAAGAATCATGACAAGAAACAAACAAACAACCATGAAGGGAATGTATTTATAAATACAATTCCTGAGACCCTCCTGAGCACAAAGTCTCTCCAAAGGCATGGGGTTAGGGGGTACACTTACAGATTGCAAAAGCCTAAAATTGATCACCTTTCCCCCAGTTTTCCATAAAAGGAATGCATCCCAGTCTCCCTTTTGTGTGTGTGTTTTTTAACCTTCCCTTTCAACTGTACCAATATTGAGAAAGACTGCATAGCTCTTGGGAGATCAGACAAAAAGCACAGAGAGTATCAGAAAAAGATTTTGATTCAGGCAGTAGATTTACAGCAAGGTTCTGTGCCTTATCTGTCTGTCTCAGAATTAAAACATTCAGGATTTACAAGAAAGGTTCCGGGAACCATGAATTGGCCTCAAGTGGGTCCCTCTGTCCCCTCCCCTGTGTTTGCACCATGGGCAGCTATGCGAAAGGACCTAGATGAGTTCTCTCACTTATTTGCCAGGGTTTTGTCTAATTTGAATGTTTCCCATGATTTGAAGGCCGTGTACAACAGCTTTGCATTTCTGTCTAACTCGTCAACTTTACATCGTCAAGGAAAAGGAAGTTACATTGGGCGTAAGTAGGTGCTTTATATTTTTTATAACATTTATTTTAAATCAAAGGAGAATATTTTATTTACTTTTATCCAAGGCTATTGGATATGTAAAATTTAATGTTTGGAGACTTGTGGTCTCAGAACATTTTTCAAATGAATTTCAAATATATGCATATAAATTTCCTGTGTGCAGGCAAGTATAAATAAAGTGGTCAATTAAATACTTTCAGAAATAAAATGAATAACATTGAGATACACTTCTGTGGAAGAAATGGGATGAAAATATGAAATCAAGGATCGAGAATAAATGACTTGGAGTTATATTTTTTTAAACGATAGGTTTGGGTATCAAATTACCATAGATTCCTTCAGCTGCATTAGAGTGAGTTCTATTTTTTTTTTTTTAGAACGAGTTCTACAATAATTTTATTTTTAAATGTAAACTTAAAAAATACATCATAAATTTCATTCTCTGCCACTATCTAAATTTATGGTGAGAAAAAAAATTTTTAATATGTTTTTATTAAATTTTAGAGAGAGGAGTAAAGGAGAGGGAGAGAGAGAACCATCAATGCTGAGAATCATTGAGCGGCTGCCTCCTGCACACGCCCCCTGTTGGGGATTGAGCCAGAACCCTGGGATGTGCCCTGACTGGGAATCAAACCTATGACCTCTGGTGCATAGGTCAACACTCAACCAGTGAGCCACACCAGCCGGGCATGGTGAAAACAATGTTTGATGTTCAACCTAAAATGATGACAGGAAATATCTGGTTTAAAACCATCTTTTGGGGTCTGGAAGCACATTCTGTAGACCCCTGAGCTGGGGTGCAGCCTTGGTCACGGGACATTTGCTTCCGGGGCCCCTCCTGTCGTTCCTTTCTCCGTCAGTAGAGAGGTGGGCTTGGCTCCACGAGGGAGTGCACCCAGCCCCTGACTTGCGTCCGTCCTGCTCTGCTTGGCTTTCAGCTGAACCGATAGCGGGAGAAGACCGTTCGTTCTGACATGGAAACGGCAACTCCCGACTCCACCTCCGCGTCCGGCCAGCCCTTACCCAATGGAGATGCTGTTGGGCCAGAGGTAAATCCGGAGGCAGTCAGTCGCTGCCTGAGAATCACTCTCCGCGTGGGTGTGAGCCGTGTCCGGTTCAGGGCTGCCCGTGCGTGGCGATGCCGCTGTGGCCGGAGAGGCTCGCTCCCTCACGTCTCTCGGAGCAGAGCAGGGATGCGGATCCTGCGGCCTGAGCCCTTCTTGCCACTGAATGTCGACTTTCTGCCGTAGCTGATGCTGGTTAGGGTGCCCTTTGGGCCTGGGCCCTGGGCGTGGGAAGCCTGTGTTACCAGTTGCTCCTGTCCTCATTCAGTCTCAAGCTGCAACCCTCTGAGGTGTCCTCATGACGTTCCCTCACAGGGCAGCCATGTGGGGTCTGTTTTCCCCAGAATCAAGACATGTTTTTGTTGGGAACCAAATGTAGCTTCTGGAATCAGTCGGCCTACGTTTGATCCCAACACCGACACTTCCAGCTGCATGATCTTGGGGTGACTCCTCCCTCTGTGTGCCTGCTTTTCCATCTTTAAAGGGCGTAAACATAGTCTTTACTTCAGGTGGCTGTTGAGAGGAGGGAATGTAGGGAGTTTGGGCACTTAGAAAAAAGCTCCTTTTCTTGCTAGTACATGTTTTCAAGCCACGGATCAGCTCCTTTCAAGCTGACTCCATTTTCATGACCAATGTTATCAGTATCTTAAACAATATTAAAAACCATGCTGAAGGACATAGGAAAATAGAAAGATCCACCCATCTTTCCACCCTAATACAGGCAGTCCTCGGGTTACGTCGGACTCCACCTACGTTGCTTCGTGGTTACGTCGCCATCTCCCATTTGTTTATTTTTTAAAAAGTTCCGTCATTTCTATGTATGTACATATGTGCTTTATGTTTTTTATTATTTATTTACCACAAGTAAAGGTCAGAAATTTTTATCTTTTAAATTTTTAATTTAAAAATTTTTTAATTTCTTAAAATTTTTTTTTTTACTGTTTCACTTCAGTACTGCTGTGTATGTGCTCCATGTGAGTGACACTTATGTAGGTGGGTTCCGACTTAGGGTTGCACCGTAGGAACGGACCTCCAATGTAACCCGAGGACCTACTGTGTCACTGTCCCTGGCCTGGCTGTCACTGGCAGTGTGTGGAGCAGTAAGAATTCGCACAGCTCACACCCACATGCTTGGAAGTAGCCTGACCGCTTCCAGGCAAGCTGAACAGTGTGCCTTATGATCTGGCAATTCTACTTCTAGGCATAGATCTTGGTACTCAAAGTGTGGTCCCCAAATCAGTGATATCCACATCGCCTGGGATGCTACTATGCAGATGACATTTGAAATGCAAATGATCACGCCCCCACACACTCTCCCCCCCCCCCCCGCTGGACCTAGAGAACTAAAACTCCAGCAGGGAGCCTTTAACAAGCCCTCCAGATGATTCTACTTCAGGTTTAAGTTTGAAAACCGCTATGCAAATGCTTGCCCATTCCCCCTGGGAGCTGTGCTTCTGACAGCATTGTTTATAAATAGCAAAACCCAGAACCAACACACGTGCCCATGTGTGATTGTGGTATGCATGTGCAGCAGAGTTCTGTATAGCGGGGAAAATGAATGAACTAGGTTTCCAGGCATCCAGATAGCTGAGTCTAAAAAACAGTGGTGAGCCAAAGAATCAAGTCATAGAAGAAATGTAGTGTGATCTCATTTATGAAAAGTTCCCAAACCAGCAACAATAAGCAATGTATTGTTCAGGGAAAGATGGTTAGGTGGTACAACTATGAAGAGCAAATATGTGGTTATCACAAGCCTCAGGGTAGAAGGACCTTCTGAGTGAGTGGTGAAGGGGCATTAGGAGGCAGGTGATTGGGGAGGGGTGTATGGAGTGTCTTAAGTACTGAGAATATGTGTTTTTTTTTTTTTTTTTTTTTAAATATATTTTATTGATTTTTTTTACAGAGAGGAAGAGAGAGGGATAGAGTTAGAAACATCGATGAGAGAGAAACATCAATCAGCTGCCTCCTGCACACCCCCCACTGGGGATGTGCCCGCAACCAAGGCACATGCCCCTGACCGGAATCGAACCTGGGACCTTTGAGTCCGCAGACCGACGCTCTATCCACTGAGCCAAACCGGTTTCGGCAGAATATGTGTTTTCTTAACCCAGCTGGTTGGCATATGTGCATTTGCTAATTATTCATCTTTTATACACTCTTGTGAAGGGATGATTAAAAAAGAAGAAAACCAAAAAGAAGCTATAAGGGGGTTGGATGCTGAGGCTACTCATGGATACAGGGGCTTTCCCTGTGGCAGTGTGTTCTACTTTCTTAAATGTTGTTATGGAGAAAAAATTGCACTAGATACTTAAAAAAATAGCAAAGAAGATTTTGTTCTAGACTATTGTAATGGAGGAGAGAGATGGAGCTCAGTGTGGAATATAAGGACAGCTGGAGTTTACAGCCAGCAGGCAGGGTGAGTGAGAGGAGGGAGAAATGCTGGGAAGAACTGGGTTAAGATTGAGGGGTAGGGGAGGGACTTGATTAGCTATCAAAGGTGAGGGATTCTGGATGAACTGGCTTAGCAGCAGGCTGAGGAGAGGGCTCAGCAGAGCCCCACTCAAGGTTAGTTGAGGGAGTCCTTGCCAGTGTGTACCCCCTTTTCTACTGAATTTTGTCAGTATTCCCATATATGAAGTTTTGAACTTATGCATATTCTGTAAGGCAGTGGTTTGTAACCCGAGGCGGTTTTGCCTCTTGGAACATGTTGCAGAGTCTGGAGACATTTTGGAGGCCCTAATCGGTTTGACTCTGTAGATAGAGCGTCGGCCTGCAGACTAAAGGGTCCCAGGTTCAATTCCGGTCAAGGGAATGTACCTTGGTTGCAAGCTCAATCTCCAGTAGGGGTTGTGCAGGAGGCAGCTGATCGATGTTTCCTCTCTCGTTGATGTTTCTAACTCTCTATCCCTCTCCCTTCCTCTCTGTAAAAATCAACCTTATATAATAAAAGCCTAATATGCTAAGTGTCCAGTTGTCTGGTTGTCCATTTAACCAATCAAAGCATAATATGCTAATGATATGCTAAGGCCATTCAGCCACTTGCTATGATGTGCATTGACCACCAGGGGGGAGACAGTTGATTGGTAGGTTAGCTTGCTGCTGGGGTCTGGCCAATCGGGACTGAGTAAAATGGGCTGGACATGCCCTGGAGCACTCCCATGGTCCCTCCCCAGGTGGCCAACCTCCTGCATCCCTCCCCAGCCCCCATTGTGCACCAGTGGGGTCCCTCAGCCAGGCCTGTGCCCTCTCACAGTCCGGGAACCCCATGATTGATCACCCCAAAGAGGTAGGTCCTACCCACCTAGCCAGGGTTCCACGATGGATGGCCCCCACAGAGGGAGGCCCCGCCCACCCATCACAGCCCGCTGGTCGGTGGCCTGGGCCTCCCTCTGCAAGGCAATCACCGGGCAATGGCTGGGCCCCCAACCAGTCGCATCACACCCGCCTTGGCTGATGGCGCCAGTGGGTGTCATAGCGTGGTTGTCCGGAAGGTTGTCCAGATGGTCATTCTGCTATTTGGTCATTCGGTTGATTTGCATATTATGCTTTCATTATTATAGATTACATTGTTTGGGTTACTGAAGCTTTATAACAATTATTGAAATATAGTAATGTTAGCCCTCCAATTTTGTTCTTCATTTTCAAAGTCATTTTGGCTGTTCTATGAGTATTTAGACCATTTATATTTGTTGTGATTGTTAATATGAATAACTGGTTTAGAGAAGATCATTTTGCTATTTATTTTCTATTTACCCTATCTGTTCTTCATTTCTTCTTTTTCTGCCTTCTTTTTAAGTTCATCAAGTATTTTTTATGATTCTATTTTACCTTCTTTGTTGGCTTATTTCATAGAACTGCCTGAGTGTCTCTATTAAACATTATTAACTTACCAAGTCTACCTTCAAGGAATGTTATACTGTTTCATGTCTAATATAAGAACCTGACGATAGAATGTTCTCATGTCTCCCCTCCTGGCCTTCGTGCTATTTTTGTCATGAATTTTAGCTTTACCTATATCATAAGCCCCACAATACATTGTTATTTTTGTTCAAATAGTCAAATACCTTTTAAATGTATTTAAGTAATTAAAAAAGTATAGTAGTTACCACTTCTAGTGTAGATTCCTTTGTGTAGATGAAGATTCCCATCAGTGCCATTTTCCTTCTGCTGGAAGGAATTTAACATTTCCTGTGGGCAGGTCTGCTTGTGACGAATTTGTTCCCCTGTGGTATGTCTGAGTCTTTAGTTCACTTTCATTTTTAAAAGGTATATTCAGTATTTTAAAAGTGCCACTCCCCTGTCTTCTCACTTGCATGATTTCTGACGAGAAGTCTGCAGAAATCTCACCTGTGTTCCTCTATACGTCACATGTCACTCTCTGACTGCTTTACCCATTTTCTAATTATCGCTGTGTTTGAGCCATTGGACTAGATTGATGTAGTTCACAATAGTTTCTTGTGCTTGAGGTTCATTGAGTTCCTTGGACCTTTGGGTTAATAGTTTTCATCAACTTTGGGAAAATGTTAATCTATCATTTCTTCATTTTTTTTTTTTTTTTCCTGTTCCTCTCCCACTCTCTTTTGGTAACTCGAATAAGCTGTATATTAGGCAAGTTGAAGTTGTCCATCTTTGATGGAGCGTGACCTGCAAGCCATGACAGAATTCTCTGATTCTGCTTTTGCTAGATGCTGGAGACGAGCTTGTGCAGCCAGTACGAGGAGAAGGTGCGCCCCTGCATCGACCTCATCGACTCCCTGCGGGCCCTGGGCGTGGAGCAGGACCTGGCCCTGCCCGCCATCGCCGTCATCGGGGACCAGAGCTCGGGCAAGAGCTCCGTGCTGGAGGCGCTGTCTGGTGTCTCCCTCCCCAGAGGCAGCGGTAAGAACTTGCCCTCTCTATCAGTCGGCCGCAGCTGCCATAACAAGCTACCATAGGCTGAGTGGCTTAAACTATAGAAATTTGTTTCTCACAGTTCTGGAGGCTAGAAGTTTAAGATCAAGGTGTCGACAGGCTTGGTTTCTCCCAAGGCCTCTCTCGTGCAAGTGACCATCTTCTCGTTGAATCCTCACAGGGTCTTTTCTCTGTGTGTGCACATGTGTGGTGTCTCTTCCTCTTTTTAGAAGGATGCCAGTCATATTGGTTAGTGACCCACCCCTATGACCTTATTTAACCTTAATCACCTCTTTAAAGGAGGGTCCTGTCTTCGAATGCAGTCACTTTGGAGGTTGGGGTTTCAACATGTAAATCTTGAGGGGGGCACCAGTCAGTCCATAATACCCACTTACTGCACCATTCTGTGTGGTTTATACATAACCTGCACTGAGGGGAAGGTCTTGAGTAAGTGCATATGGGTCTCCAGCCCAGAATTCTGTGCATGTGGGTGTCTTTCCTGAGCCCCTTCCCTAGAGCTGACCCTCCATCTGAGAGGCAAAGATTGGTTCTCTGGTCAGTGGTGCTTTTGAGCTATAAGACCAAGGATATCAGCGAGGGTGCATGGACACAGACAGACCTGAAATGGGTCTTGACCTGCTCTGGATGTGGAAGATGGATAGATGAGCTTTGGAAGGAGTTTACAGTAAGGTGGCCTGGTAGGAGCAGGATGCCTTTCTGACCAGAGTGGTGTGTATCCTATCTAATAAAAGAGTAATATGCAAATTGACCATCACTCCAACACACAAGTTGGCTGCCCCCATGTAAACACAAGATGGCCGCCACAAGATGGCCTGCAGGGGAAGGCAGTTGTGGGCGATCAGGCCAGCAGGGGAGGGCAGTTAGGGGTGACTAGGCCAGTAGAGGAGGTTAGTTGGGGGTGACCAGGTCGGCAGAGGAGGGCAGTTGGGGGAGACCAGGCCTGCAAAGGAGGACAGTAGTGGGGGACCCAGGCCAGCAGGGGAGGGCAGTTAGGATGACTAGGCCAGCAGAGGAGGGCAGCTGGGAGGGACCAAGCCTGCAGGGGAGAACAGTTAGGGGCAACCAGCCTGGCAGGGGAGGGCAGTTTGTGTGTGTGTGGGGGGGGGGGACCAGGCCGGCAGGGGAGCAGTTAGGTGTCGATCAAGCTGGCAGGGGAGTAGTTAGGGCTGATTAGGCTGGCAGGCAGAAGCGGTTAGGGGCAATCAGGCAGGCAGGCAGGCGAGCTGTTGGGAGCCAGCAGTCCTGGATTGTGAGCGGGATGTCCGACTGCCCATTTAGGCCCGATCCCACCAGACATCCCTCAAGGGGTCCCAGATTGGAGAGGGTGCAGGCTGGGCTGATGGACACTCCTCCCCGCCCATACACGAATTTCGTGCACTGGGCCTCTAGTATTGGGATAATGGAGGATGTTTGCATAAGTTCATTGTTTTCCACCTGAGTTGGGGACAAAACACTGGGATGAAGCAAGATACTTAAAATAGTGGCTTTCAAGCATTAGGGAGCCCAAAACCACCTCAGATGTATATTCTAAGTGCATATTTCTGAGGCTACCACAGATGTCATGCATCAAGAGTATCAAGAGGGTGAGACCAGACCGTTAGCAGTGTGAACAGTCTCCAAGATTGAAACTTTGAGAGCCACTGATCTAAGGCCACCATATAGGACTTTTAAGAGCAGAGTATGGAACTGATATGCACCTCGCCTCCTAGGTATTGTTACAAGATGCCCCCTGGTGCTGAAACTGAGAAAACTTAGGCATGATGATGATGAGTGGAAAGGCAAAGTCACTTACCGGGACATGGAGATCAATCTTTCAGCCGCTTCTGAGGTAGAACAGGAAATCAGGAAAGGTACGTACCCTGTATTCATTCATCCTCACCTGTTTGGATGTCAGGTCAAACCATGTGAAGTGCGTGGGGTTTGCCTGTCAATGTTCCCACTGTCTCCTTTCGGGGCCCGCCTGGCACCCTTGGGAACCATCCATCCCTCTCTCTCCCTCCTGCTAATCAGGCCCCAGCTCTCTCATATTTTATCTTCTTTTCCCTCATTAAGATCAGTGCTTTTGAACAGAGTCTGACCTCAGTAATGTATTGCTTAGTGTATAAGTTAAGTATCTGAGGATGATGTGAATTTTAAAATATAAAGCTTGTCTCCAAATATTGAGTCTTTTTAATTCAAGGGCTTCCCCACTCCACAGACCTGATGGAAGAGGAATCTGGGTGGGCCTTTTCCTCCAGGAGCAGAACAGATGTGTTTACAGAATCCTTGTTTAGACTGATTTATGGAAGGTCTCAATAAATTAAATCACAGAGACCATTTGACCAATTTGAAACATCCAAAGGGAGAAATCAGACTTGAGCTTGATAAAGACTAAGGAGTAACACAGTTAGTTGCTGCTAACTGTGATTGATATGAATAGATAACCTTTCCTTATTGATTTTAATTTCTTCCATGCCACATACTTAAGTTTCAGTTATTTTGGGAAGGTACAAAAGTGACTGGTAGGTGTTGCCTTCAGAGGATTTGCTGTAATGGGTAACTTTCATCCTAAGTACTATTGGGTTTTTCTTTTTTTCTTCTTCTCTAGCCCAGAATGTCATTGCTGGGGAAGGTGTGGGAATCAGTCATGAGCTAATTAGTCTGGAGGTCAGCTCCCCTCACGTGCCTGATCTGACCCTGATAGACCTTCCTGGCATCACCAGGGTGGCTGTGGGCAATCAGCCAGCTGACATCGGACGTCAGGTGAAACTTCAGGCTCCATCTTGGTCTTGGTCTTGTGGGGGAGGGAGGCTGCATTAGAGCAATAGTGAATCCAGGGCTGAGGTTGAGGGGTGGATATTAGGAGGGATGAGTAGGGAATTTAGAGAGCATGATGGCTGCAGTTTCCTCCATCAAGTCAGGTCGAGGCTTCTCTGGAGAGAGTGAGGCAAACAGGCAAAATTGGAAATAGGTTTTCTATGTTTTGTGTTTTTTACAGTGATGCATTTTTAGGTATAGTCACATTTTGTGGCATATCTAAACTGGCATGTATTAGAGAAGAATCTTACGTGGGTAGAGAGAGCACTAGAAACAACATAATGGTATTTCCCTATCAATGACTCTCACCCTGTGGATTAATGATTTAGGTAAGACTCGAGCAATTCTTGTAGCCTCTTGTTTTTTGTGACCATCAGATTTGAGGTTTTAGGAGATGGTCAATGAGTGGAAACCTTGACCCCAGAGCTCTTTCTGCCACAGAGAACTTAGTTTCTCATAACTCTGGCTCGGGAAGAACTACTAGGCTTGGGTTGAGGGGAAGGGGACTCCAAGGACCTATCTCAGCTCTCACATCCTCTCATTTTCTTACAGATTACAACACTCATCAAGAAGTACATCCTGAGGCAGCAGACCATCATGTTGGTGGTGGTGCCCAGTAACGTGGACATCGCCACCACAGAGGCGCTGAGCATGGCTCAGGAGGTGGACCCCGAAGGAGACAGGACCATAGGTAAGAAGAGGGACGAACCTACAAATGGTAGGTGGTGTGATAGTGGGAAAGCATCCCTTGAATCCAAATGGGTGTTTGTTGGCACCCATGCAGGGTGGGGAGGGGGGCTGCACCCAGCAGATGAGACTGCTAAGGGTGTCAGGTTTGGTGCCCACTGAGTCCCGATGGCGTGGGCCACGTGGAATCTTGTTGGCCACAAGCTGGCTCCTAACCCTTGTCCGCCTGCTTACAAAAGGCATGGTGAGTTCCGGGAGTGGGGCAAAACCTGAAAACAGTTAGGTCTGTTAACAATGAATTTGAGGGTGGGAAGAAAGGAAGGACATGTGACACATGCCACAACATGGATGATATTTTGCCAGGTGAAATAAGCCAAATAACACCTATATTGGGTCCCTAGAGGAGTCAAATTCATAGAGATACAAAGCAGAATGGAGGGTGCCAGGGGCTGGGAGCGGGGAATGGGGAGTGAGTGTTTCATGGGGACAAGAGTGTCAGATGGGGAAGATGGAAAGTTCCGTGCATTGCACCTGGGCTCTGCAAGCCCTATTGTCTGTCCTCAAGCAAGGTTGGGAGGAAGCGGGTGGCCAGGAGACTCTCCTCCCCCAGGCGGTGAGCTGACCACTCCTCGCTCCAACGGAGCTGTGAGTGTCCCCTAATGGAAAGCCTCCGGTCCACAGGGATCCTGACAAAGCCCGACCTGGTGGACAGAGGCACCGAAGACAGAGTCGTTGACGTGGTGCGAAACCTCGTCTACCACCTGAAGAAGGGCTACATGATCGTCAAGTGCCGGGGCCAACAGGACATCCAGTACCAGATGAGCCTGTCCAAGGCTCTGCAGAGAGAGAGGGCCTTCTTCGAGGACCATCCGTATTTCAGGTACGCCCGGCTCTGCTTTCCCAAGGTCAAACCCTGACCATGGACCTCTGTCCTCCCTGGGGAAAATGCCACTTCCAGAAGTGGGTATTGGGGTGTATGTGTGAGTGTTTGATCCTTGAGAGTGACTGTGGGATTTCCCTGGAAGACAGATGGAGGAACTCACATGCATGGCAAAAAAAATAAATAAATAATAACTTGTAAAAAATCAAATTAAGGAGTGAACTTGCTACAGTAATTTAAATAGAATGGTGCTGGAGCCAGAATAAAAGCATAAATACAACAAATAGGAAAAAAAGTAGAAAATCCAGAAATAGACCCAGGTACGTGTATGATAAATGATAAATGTGGCATTTCAAATCCATGGGCCATGTCATTTTGATGATTCATCAGTGGCACTGAAAAAAATCATTTAATGTTTGGGTGGAAAAGTTAAACTTCGTGCCCTGAACATTCACATTATACCAAAATAAAGACCAGTTGAAGCTTATTGATGGAGAGCTTAGAATCCCATGATAGAGATCTTTCTAACTCTAAGGCCAAAGACCAATTTTTTTAAAAAAGGGAAAGACTGATAAATTGGTCAGATTTAAAATACTGAGAAGATGCAGAGTTGACAGGAAAGGAGGAGCCCGGCTCTGTCCCCGTGGCAGGGAGCCTTCCGGCACAACCTCTGCAGGGCGCTTTGGTACCAGGCCCAAAAGATGTCAATGAAAAGGTGCTTATAGGGTGTTGAGGCCCTTGTGTGCACACCTGTGTGTGCAGGCGGAGCCCCACGCACATTGTTAATATCATTACAATCAATTCTCCCGGAAGCCCGTGGAGAGGTCTTGTTCAGAACTGACAGGTGTGTAAACAGATATTCACACACCTCTGAGCACAGCAGCACTCGTCACAAAAGCCGAAAGATGAAACAACTCAACTATCTATCGATGGATGAATGGATAAACAAAATGTGATCTATTCATACGATGGAATATTAGCCTTAAGAAAGAAGGACATTCTGACACCTGCTACAACATGGATGAACCTTGAGAACATTATACTAAGTGAAATAAGCTGGTCATAGAAAGACAGTACTGTATGATTTACGTAAGGTCTTGAGAGTGATCGTAGTCATAGCAACAGTGTGTAGGATGGTGGGAGCCAGGGCCCGGAGCAGGGGGATGGGGAGTTAGTGTTCAATGGGCACAGAGTTTCAGTTTGAGGAGATGGAACATTCAGGAGCTGGATGGTGGAGATGGTTGCACAACAGCGTCAGTGTGCTTAATACCCCTGAACTGCGTACTTAACAGTGGTTAAAACGGTAAATTTTATGAGATGTGTATTTTACGACAATTAGCCAAATTGACAGGTGTGGAAAGAGAACTTAAGTTTGTGTGTAATCTCACTAATAGGTATGCCACCTTATGCTTTCCTGCCTTTCAACCTGAAAAGCTTTGTGCCGTGTCAGAACCCTGTAATAACTCACCCTGGGAACTCCGAGTTGGACGGAGTGGGAAGAGGGCTTGGCTTCCTTCGCCCAAGCAGCCGTGGTTTCAGTCCTCATCTCGGGGAAGTGGTGTCCCCTGGTTCCATGTTCGCCCTCACACCTATGTAAATACAGGTCAATATATTTTTATGAAGTCCTCCACCGATACGCACTATATTTACATGTGTGGTACACACAGAAGTGTGTGTGTGTGATGAAAACATATCTGAAGGCGACTATATTTTTGTAAAGACACATTTCATTCATCAACTGGCAGGGGTCCTTCTATACTACTTTGGAATGATCTGAATTTACTAAAATGCAGGCATCCTTCTGAACATTGGCGGGGCACCTACCCACAGCCAGGCACTCCCTCCAGTTGGAAGTGACTGGGTTTGCCGTGACTCCCGCAGGCAGCCGCACAAAGCCTTTTGTGGCTACGCTAAGATGGGCGTGTGTGCCGTCTTCTCTTGCAGGGATCTCCTGGAGGAGGGAAAGGCCACCATCCCCTGCCTGGCAGAAAGACTGACCAATGAGCTCATTGCACACATCAGTGTAAGCACAGGGAGGGCTGTCTGTTCTCTGGGTAAAATCCTACAAACAGCCAGCTGAACCGTTGCATGGCGACGCCGAACCGTCAGCGAGCACATGGCACTCCTGGGCGTCTGTGAAGACGCAGGCCCAGGCCCAGCGGGTGTGGAGTGTGGCAAAGCCCCGGTGTCTAGAGAGGGCCCGGGTCATGCATGGTGCTTGTCAGAGGACCACACAGTGAGTGGGATGCTGACAAGACTGTGTCCACTTGGCCAAATTAAAAACCAAGACCTTCCTAGCACTGTTCTGACTTTTCCTTTCTCACCGTCTACCACTGTCAGCATGTCTTGGTAATTGTAATGACCGTATTTCGTTTCTTACCGTATTTTCCGGCGTATAAGACGACCGGGCATAT